>NC_141077.1:2052500-2222500 GCF_041138505.1 Cibotium barometz | reverse complement strand
ATTTTGGTGTAAACTAGCCTAGTTTGGACCTTAGAAATTTCTATTAATATGTCTTGTTACACTAGGTCCCAAAAATTAGTATATGACTAATCTTTCTCTTTTATATTGAATCATAATCAATAAGTTAATTGATTGTTTTCTTATACTTAAGCAAGAAACAAGGAAGCTAGGGTCATACCTCAACCCCAAGAAGATTCATAAAATAATTAACATAAGAAAATAATAATGATTATACCTTGTAAAAAAATAGATTAGTATTTCATTAATATCTCGATCTAGAAAATTTTAATTTTAATGATCTTTAGATTGTTGGAAATCTTGCGAGTAAAAGCACAAAAGTCTCCGTGTGATGTCAATCCCAAGTCTGCTCCCCCATGGGATGTTGAAATTCATGTGAGCACGTAGTGGTACAATTTTCACTCATATGGGTGGCAACCTAAGGGGTTAGAGTATCCTATTCACATGAGGGAGGAAGATTGTGTGGAGAGGTGGGGAGGGGAGACTTATATTAGACCCCCTCCATGCATGCATATACCTAGCTAACTCTACTTGCATAGCCTTCCTAGTTTGCATGACTATATATTAGAGCCCCTCCATGTATGCATATACTGTTGGAAGGTCGTGGCCTAGCCGCCTACATCCTACATGCATAGAGTCCCAACAAGCAATGGAATCATCTATAAGTAATAGAAGACTAGGGCCATTCTCATCCCTCCTCCACCAATTTTTGTGGCTTGGAAGGGTTTAGAGTGGTGGAGGTTAAGCGTGCAGTGGTGTGAACACTACTAGGAGGGGTGTCCTCCCCGGGAGTGGCCCCCAATTTCCAACATGGTATTAGAGCCAGCGAGGGCATGTTGGGATGTTGTTAGCGGAGCAGGTCGACTTGTCGATTCCTCTCAGTGGAGCTGAACGAAGGCCGAATGCATGTATGAGTGAATGGAAAAGCTTGCTGACATGCTGGGTGTAATCATGGGCCAAAATGAAGGATGTGTAGGTAAATCCTAAGGGTACCAACCATGACATCACTAACAGTGCTAGAAGCCTATGAGCCCCATATCATTAGAGCCTCTAGGTACCCTAGGTCCTGGCCACCATCGAGGGAGGGTCTTGGATGGTTGTGGTGGCCTAGCTGCCTACATACTACATGCATAGAGTCCCAAAGTAATGGAATCATCTATAAGTAATAGAGGACTAGGGCCATTCTCATCTATAAGTAATGGAATCATCTAAGTGCAGTGGCATGAACACTACTGGGATGCATGGCCTTTCCGGAAGTGGCCCCTAACTTTCAACATGGTATTAGAACCAGGGAGGGCATGTTGGGATGTTGTTAGCGGAGTTGGTCCACTTGCCGATTCCTCTCGGTGGAGCTCAACGAAGGCTGAATGCACATGTATGAGTAGATGGAAAAGCTTGTTGACATGGCAGCCGCGGTGTAATCATGGGCCAAAATGAAGGCTGTGTAGGTAAATCCTAAGGGTACCAACCGTGACTTCATTAAAAGTGCTAAAAGCCTCTGAGCCCTGTATCATCAGAGTCTCTGGGTACCCTATGTCCTGGCCACCACTGAGGGAGGGTGTTGGATGGTCGTAGCCTGGCCACCTACATCCTACATGCATAGAGTCCCAAGTAATGAAATCATCTATAAGTAATAGAAGACTAGGTCCATTCTCATCCCTCCTCCACCAATTTTCATGGCTTGGAAGGGATTAGAGTGGTGGAGGTTAAGCACGCAGTGGCATGAACACTTCTGGGATGGGTGATCTTTCACGAAGTGGCCCCCGATTTCCAACATGTACATTGCTAAATCCACTTGCATGGCCTTCATAGTTAGCATGACTATGTAGCTCATGGGGGTAACTCCAGTAGATGACTAGTTTGCATTGTTGCGTGATGAGTGGTGATCAATGCAAGGATGCAACACAAAGATGCAAGTAGGAAAACAAGAGACTTGACATTCTTATTTAGGGCTCTTGTAAAAAGTTCCAAGTTGTAGGTGAGTGTGGGAGTGGGCTTGAGAATAATCCCACATGGGAAGTTTTGGGAGTTTTAGGAGTTTTAGTATAAAAAGTGGCTCATTTGAGCTTATGGACACATTGGGCTAAACCTATGCTTGAGCTCTCTTGAGACTAGCTCTCCCTCTTGTTCATAGAGGTGCAATCTCTTCTCTCTCCCCATCTACACTATTGTATGAGCAATGCTCTTCTAATTCAATGCAATGAGATGATGTTTTTCTCTCTTCTCATTTCTATTCTCTAGTGTGCATGCTTCTTTGTTGATGCTTGTGGATTCTCTATTAGGCTTTGTGTGGTAGTGGATTCAAGCTTAAGCTTCTCCATAGCTTGTAGCTTATCCATGGGCAAGGCATTGCTTGAGTAGTGAATGAGAATGCATGTTTATTTCAAGTTCCATTAAGCTTCAAGGTTTGTGTGCATGCTAGGGAGGTAAGTGCTTGAGAATGAACTATGCTTTGAGCTTGTGAATGCATTAGCTTAGCTTTCTTCTTGTATTGGATGCATGAATGAATGGGATGATGAGTGAATGAGCTATGGCGAGATTGAGTTTGTGTGTGTAAAGTCTATGTCAAGGTAGTGGTGTTCATAGCATTCTCTCCATTCGTGTGGATAAGCTTCCGTGCACCGGTACGGGTTGAATCCCTAGCTCCGAAAGGGATGCAAATCCCATTGGATTGAGCTACACAAGGATCATGCTACTCTTGCTACAAGTGTAGAGAGTCTTGCGTCTCTCCATTTGCAGGAAAACAAGAGACTTGATATTCTTATTTAGGGCTCTTGTAAAAAGTTCCAAGTTGTAGGTGAGTGTGGGAGTGGGCTTGAGAATAATCCCACATGGGAAGTTTTGGGAGTTTTAGGAGTTTTAGTATAAAAAGTGGCTCATTTGAGAGCTTATGGACACATTGGGCTACACTCATGCTTGAACTCTCTTGAGACTAGCTCTCCCTCTTGTTCATAGAGGTGCAAGCTCTTCTCTCTCCCCACACTATTGTATGAGCAATGCTCTTCTAATTCAATGCAATGAGATGATGTTTTTCTCTCTTCTCATTTCTATTCTCTAGTGTGCATGCTTCTTTGTTGATGCTTGTGGATTCTCTATTAGGCTTTGTGTGGTAGTGGATTCAAGCTTAAGCTTCTCCATAGCTTGTAGCTTATCCATGGGCAAGGCATTGCTTGAGTAGTGAATGAGAATGCATGTTTATTTCAAGTTCCATTAAGCTTCAAGGTTTGTGTGCATGCTAGGGAAGTAAGTTCTTGAGAATGAAGTATACTTTGAGCTTATGTATGCATTAGCTTAGCTTTCTTCTTGTATTGGATGCATGAATGAGTGGGATGATGAGTGAATGAGTTATGGCAAGATTGAGCTTGTGTGTGTAAAGTCCATGTCAAGGTAGTGGTGTTCATAGCATTCTCTCCATTTGTGGATAAGCTTTCGTGCACCGGTACGGGTTGAATCCCTAGCTCCGAAAGGGATGCAAATCCCATTGGATTGAGCTACACGTGGATCATGCTACTCTTGCTACAAGTGTAGAGAGTCTTCCGTCTCTCCATTGGCGCGGCTGCCGGGGAGAAGACTCAAAACCGGTTGAGAAGCTTGCATTACTACCATTATTTCTTTTTGTTTTTAGGTTTAGGGTTAGCACGAGTGTGGAATCTCGGAGATAGTGATTAGAAGAGAAAAAAGGTAGATTACAAAGACAAAGGAGGGGCCGGATAAAGTCGTAAATTTTATTTTTTATTTTATGTTTTATATTTTTTTAAAAAAACACAAAGAAACCATGCATTGTGACGGTGACTGTAGAAGGTGAGCTGCTGGCCGGCGAAGCGGAGGTGACCGAGCCTCAGCTGCTGCTGGCGACGAAGGAAGAGGGTGCCTGGGTGCGGAGGAGGCGGAGGCCGCGCCAGCGAAGAAGCCGAGGCAGCTGCCGGAAGCGCCCAGTGAGCTGACCCCGCCCGCGACACACCGGGCACGGGCGAAGGCGACGGAGAGGAGCTGGCGAAGCTGATTGGCTGCAAGCTAGCGAAGGAGTAGGCGCAGCAGTTGGGGGGGCGAACGCGAAGCCAAGGGTGGCGAAGTAGAAGCGAAGGAAGGCGTAGTTGGGGCCGCGAGGAGGTGAAGGTGAAGTGGCCGAAAGAAGGAAGCGAAGGCCGGTAGAAGCTGCAGCGAAGGAGGCGAAGGCCGGCAGCAAGAAAGGTTAGGTGGTCGCAAGGAGGCGGAGGTGCAGCTGTGAAAGGCCGGCTGCAGCTGTGAAGGGCAGCGACGAGCTGAGAGGAGGTGAGCGAAGCAAAAGGCGAAGGAAGAGAGGCCGGTGAAGGCCGGGCAGAGGAGGCGAAGGTTGATGGGGGCGTCAGAAGGTGAAGTGGTGGCCGGCGAAGCAGTGGTGGCCGGGCCTCAGCTGCTGGCGGCGAAGGTTGACGGGGGCGTCAGAAGGTGAGCTGCGGCGGCGAAGTAGTGGTGGCCGGCGAAGCGGAGGTGGCCGCAAGGAGGTGAAGGCGGCATCTGAAGCAACTGGCGAAAGAGTGGCTGCAACTGAGGAGAGAGCTGGGCACGGGCGAAGGAAGAGAGGCCGGCGAAGGCCGGGCAGAGGAGGCGAAGCTTGACGGGGGCGTCAGAAGGTGAGAAGGTGGCCAGCGAAGTAGTGGTGGCTGGCGAAGCTGACTAGCTGCAAGGAAGATAAGGCGGTGACTGCAGCTGAGAGAGAAGGAAGGGCGAGCGCAGCGCAGCGAGGCTGAGGAGGCGAGTGCAGCTGAGGCGGCGAAGAGAAGGTTGAGCCGGCGAAGCAGGCGAATGCGGTGGTGAGGTGACTGGAAGCGAAGGTGAAAGCAGAGAAAGAGGCTGTAGAGGAGAGGCCGTGTGGAAGCGAAACCGGCAGCTGCGAAGGCTGCAGAGGAGACGCAGAGAACGTGAGACATGTGGAGGTGAAGGTGCCGGCGCACGATTCGCGAGGATAAGGCTGGATAAGGTTAGTATTTTTTTTATTTTTAATTTTTTTAATTTTTTTAATTCTCATGTTCTTTATATTTTTTTAAAAAAATAATAAAAATAAAAATAATAAAAAAATAAAAATAATTATTTTTTTTAAAAAAAGAGAAAAGAAAAGAAAAGAAAAGAAAAATTTTGTAAATTATGTGTTTTATTTTGAGTCCACATTTTTTGCATATTCTGCATTTTTTTTAAATTTTTGTAATTTTTTGCATAATTAGTGTAATTTGCATAAGTAGTATTTTTTAGCATAATTTGTATTTTTGTGTAATTATTTAAAAAAAAGAAAATAAAAAAGAAAATAGGTATTTACACACATATTCATGTTAGTTGCATTTAGTGGTTAGGTAGGATTTATATATATATATATAAAATTAAAAAATTTAAAAAAAAATCAAAAAAACTGGACACTGCAACGTGCTTAAAATAGCATATGAAGCTACGCTCGGGAACAACACTAGGGGGACGTAACACTAGTGCACCATCTAGGGTAACCACTCAAGGGAGCGGCACTCAATCGGTTGTTGGTGGCAACTTGGAGAGCATTCTCGAGACATCTTCGGAGTCTCAAACAGAGAGCCTCTCAAGAACCGAGAGTGATATTTCAATGGACGTAAATGAGTCATTTGGCATGAATAGACCATCCACACCCATTGGTATGGCAGATTCTGCTAAAAAATAAAATAGGTATTTACACACATATTCATGTTAGTTGCATTTAGTGGTTAGGTAGGGTTTAAATATATATATATATATATATTAAAAAAATTAAAAATTAAAAAAAAATTCAAAAAAAACTAGACACTGCAACGTGCTAAAAATAGCATATGAACCTACGCTCGGGAACAACACTAGGGGGACGTAACACTAGTGCACCATCTAGGGTAACCACTCAAGGGAGCGGCACTCAATCGATTGTTAGAGCATTCTCGAGACATCTTCGGAGTCTCAAACAGAGAGCCTCTCAAGAACCGAGAGTGATATTTCAATGGACGTAAATGAGTCATTTGGCATGAATAGACCATCCACACCCATTGGTATGGCAGATTTTGCTAATCCATTTGAAATCCCAGATGGGGAGTTGATTGACAACATGAGACTCCATTTCTTGTATATAAACGCGCATGGCGGTGAGATCTACAAAGATCCAATGAGCTTGTCTGTTGTTAAAATTGCAGACATTCATTCTGCATTTGAACCAACACCATGGGTAAACTACCAAGATGATATATACATGGGTAGAAATGGAGTACGCTACGAGGTCACCAAAAATCCTGAACAAGTGGTGGATGCTTTGGGTGTATTTCAACCTAGCGCACAAGCAAAGCAGAAAAAAGAGCTTCCATCGGACCCAAATGTGCCAGGAACATCGCGCAGACCTGGTACGCCCATTTCTTTACTTGAAGAATTGTTTTCCGACAGGAATTGGGAGGATAGAGAAAGAACGGGAAAAGAAAAAGAGACCAACAAAAACCCATGGGACATAGTAAAAGAAATTCCAGTAGTTAAAATCTATCAGGACGACCCAATTAAAGAGGTGTATAGGGATGTGGTAGAAACCTACTATGCAACCACTAAGCACCCAAGCTTAGAGCTTCCAGTCACGCATACAATAACTATATTAGAAGGTTTCACTAAGCGTGTTCATGATAGATGGGGGAACGACTTTAGAACCCTTGAATGGCCAGAGGTTAGGGAAATGACATGGAAAGGAAGGCCCCTTTTCACTGAGGTGTCTACCTTAGACACGGCACGTCCAGATGAATCTGCCTTTCGAGGAGAAACACTAGCACCACCATGGGCTAGAACCCCAAGTGTGGCTAGACCAGCACCTTCCATGCGAACAACTGCTAAAGGACCAGTCTTTCCAACGATTGATCCTACGAGGAGACTCGGGGCTCTTAGAGAATCTAGGGGAGAAGAAGGACCACGAGCAAGTGGATATGTACCTCCAAGAGAACCCCATAGACCAAGAGAACTGACATTTAAAGAGCCTAGAGTTAGAGGCTGAGACTCATATAGGAGACATGATGATGAATATTCTAGAAAAGTGAGACCATCTGCGCTACAAAAGCTTGTCAAGAAGTATGACGGGTCTGGAGACCCATATGACCATATAGCAACTTTTAAGCAAGCTATACATGCAGAGCGAGTCACGGATACGCATACGCAAATCGAAGGATTTGGCTTGACACTAGAGAGTAAGTCTTTATCAAGGTTTCAGACTTTAGAGCCTGAGGCAAAGCGGTCTTTCAATGGGCTGGAAAAGAGCTTTATAGTTGCATTTTCAAAAATGGGAATTAAGCACAATGCGGTAGCTCAAATTTACGCTTTTAAGCAAAAAGATCAAGAATCTGTGCGAGATTGCGTAAAGAGGCTAAAGCAATACATCAATCGACGCCCTGACGCGATGAGAAGCCAAGCCAAGGAAGATTAATTTCTATCTTCCTGGAAGGCTCACGAAACAAGATGCTTCACGCTCACTTGTACGCAAAGCATGTCATCTTCAATGAGTGTTGCATGGATACCATGGATTACGATGACAACTTTGACATGAGTGGCATGGAAAACCAAGATAGTCATCCGGATGATAAACGTAGCTCTGGGAAGGGCTCTGACTCTAGTGTGCCATTAGTTAATCCAGATCAGATTGCCGAGATAGTATTGAAAAAGATGGGGCAATACTACAGACCTTCCTACCGACCCCAACCATCATACATGCATACTGTACCTACAGGCCCTTACGTCTGTGGAGGATGTGGAGAGAAACCCTCTGAGATAAAGGTTTTATCCAAAGATGGAAAAGAGAGAAAGAAATCAACTCGACGTAAACCACGCAGCAAGGGGAGTAAGAAGTCGAAGGAGCAGAAGAGCTCTGATGGAGGAAACTCTATCCCAAAAGAGCTAGAAGGAATGTTGAAAACGAAACAAATAGGAGAGAAAACTCAAAATGAGCAAAAGGGAAAAGCATCCGAGTCTGAGGAAAGCTCAGGAGGATCAGTCCTTGTGGACAAGATGTACGAGCCTTTAGATGCAGTGCTTCAAGCGTATAATAGTAGGACCACAGCTCTGATCGAGCTACCTAAGAAGCTGCAAGAATATCCCAACCCTCGTGAGTGAAGAGACAATCAACTTGGCTATCCATAAGCAGTTGATTAGGGATACTCAGACTCTAATAGACGGCCCACCACCTATGTACGCAAGAGGACCTGCTTCTATGAAGCCTAACTTAGAGACGATACCAGAAGCCACGCCAAGCATGGAAAAGGGAAGTGAAGTTGTATCTCTACATTTCCCAGAAATGCCTGAAGGAGATGATTTACCTCATACCAATGCAGACGAGTCAAAACCATTGACTACCGCAGATTTTGGAGATGAAATTCTTGAAATAGAGGAAGCAGTAGCAAGGGAGATGTGGGAAGCGGTGCAAAAACAAGTTGAGGATCTAGCATCTTCTGACAAGTCACCACCGTTATCTATAGTAGAATGGTTCAAGAATTAGATGCTTTATTCCAAATTACGAAGTGATCTTAGGAAGGCCATTCATGCGCCAATTCAAAATGATTCAAGACTGGGGTTACAATTACTTGTACCTCAGACATGAGAATGTAACCACGAGGGTGAATCTGAAAAACCATGCTTATCGAGATGTGACGCACTCTCCTGTATGAGTTTGATTCCGCTTCTTCAGAACCATCGGGAGCAACTATTTCTGAAGGAAGAGCTGATCTATGGATCTGTGGAGCATCTTGTCGAGACTTGCAACCTGGAAATGTTACCATAGACAGAAGTGTGACGGATGAGGCGTATATCCCTATACCTTTTCCTGAGAACTTGATAGATCCCTTAGAATGGAACCATGTTTTAGCTACCATAGACACTTGTGCATTGCCATGGCAAACACAGTTCTGTGATCCAGATGGGTATGACATTATTCCTGTAAGAATGCTAAGACCGATCTATGCAGAGGAACCTCAAGAAGCCCCTAGGTATGAAGCAAACAAATCATTATTGCTAGGAGATATGATATCTATAGAGGAAGTATCCCCTCTTGAGTACAGCTTAGCTGAAGAAGGAGATGAGGATAGATGCTTAGAATCCTCTGATGGGAAGGATTCCGATGACGATGCCATAGTCCTTGAATCAGAGTTAGAGAAGATAAGATTGTTGTTAAAGGGCAGAGAGGTATTGCTGAGTATTCCTAGTGACAAACCGAAACGTAAGTTTTGCAAGAGTCACCGGAAGTTTTGCAAACAAAAAGTCAAGGAAAAGAGACAACAACAACAAAAAGAAAGAGAAGATGTGGATAAAGAAGACTTTATTCCACCTCCAACCTTTGTAGGTAAGAGTGAGTACTTGTACTACTTGGGAGCTGATGATTGCATCAAAGACAAGATGAAATGGAGATACGGCTTTCAATTAGTGCAAAAGCTAAACGAGAAGGAGAGTGACAACCCAAAGAAGAAGAGGAAATGGAAACCAAAAGAAGAAGCTAAGGCTAGAGTAGCACTAGCATGAGAGCACCGCAAGGCAGCTATCATGGCCATCCACTTGAATGATGATGAAGACTTTGTAGATCCCTTTCATATTGAAGTAAGGATCCCTACTCAAAGAGAAATCTTTGCAGCGTCTGCACTTATAGATTCGGGAGCTGACTGCAATGTTTTGTCTTATGAAGCGTGGACATCATTAGGCCAACCTTTGCTCACCAATGCATCATTGAACTTCCAGAGTTTCTCTGGTGATGAAACCCCAGCTCTAGGCAAGTGCTGTATTAATATGTCCATTCAGGATCAATCTATGCACATGACTTTTTATGTTGCTAACAAGAGCCAAGCAGTGGTGGATGTTGTTCTAGGCAGATCATGGATTAGAACCACCAGCAGATGCGGTATAGACTGGAACTCACGACAATACACCTGAAAAAGCCTTCCAAGCACACAAAAAGACAGCAAATCCCGGACTCAAGCATGCAAAATATATGCACTGGGCTCAGCCCATTGCCATAAAAACTGCAAGAAACACTCAAATACACTCAAGAATGGCACACACACTCTCTCTGTCTCTCTCTCTCTCTCTAGGAAGCTACAGCCATGCACACACAAAAAGAAACTAGACCTAGGTTATGGCACACAAAAGATAAGCATGGAGATCATCCTCACCATCTTCTTCTTCACTCTCTTCCTCCATGGATATGGCGTTGAAGCACAAGAGAGATGGAGGAAACAAGAAAGCAAGAGTTTGTGCCAATTGAGAGAGATTGAAAAGAACCGTGAGATTGGTAGATAAAGGTAGAGAGAGGTTATAACCAACTTCCAACTTCCCAAACCTCCCAAATCACACGACTCCTTTCTCTTTCTTTCTTTATTGAATTTGAAAAGTTTGTTACATAAGCTTTTTGAAACCTTAGGCTTAGCTTTCATTTTTGTGCATACATAGACCATGGCTTTTAACCTTACAAAGTAGCTAGAGAGAGTTTCCATGCTTTGGCTTTACAAGTGCGGACCCGCTAAATTGCCAAGCATTTACAAAGTTGGACATGCGTACAAATCATACGGCAACAAGTGTATGTCTAGGCTTGGATACAAAATAAACATGGGATAACATCATTCTTATTTGAGAAAAGCTGCATCTTCTTAGCCTATTTGATGTCAAAATTGGAGGCTATCATTCCTCCCACACTTAGCTTGTGAGCTCCCACGAACAAAATATCAATGAAGTTTCTCCCTTTTCACATACTAAATCACTCCTTCAAAAACTCCACAAACCTCATCACACCTCCTCAAACTCCTAACTTACTCTCCCACACTTACTCCATACTCAATCAAACATAGAATGAGGTGAAAAATCATCAACACATCCCCCACAAAAAACCCACAAACATCCTATGGAAATAATAATAACTCCTAACTTCAAACACCAAAATAATCCCCATCAAAAGATCATAATTTCATAGCTCTCCCTCACTCAAAATCTGCATGAAAATCTTCCACCCGCATCTACATACCCTTGCTACGCCAAAAATCTCCGGTGTAAGGATTTAAAACACGCTGCCCACTGTTGAGAACAGATTATAGTTGTGTGTGTGACCTGCCTCTTCATAGGAGTTTCAATTAATGCTTATTAAAGAAAGAACATGAATTCGGCCCGCGTGTAACGTGCAGCAATGCTGTGAGAAGAAAATGCCCATTCGCCATATCTGCTCTGCGCTCCTTCTTCATCGTTGGTGGCTCTCGTTCTCCCTCTACGCCTCCTTGACTGAGCAAAGCGTTTTGCACTATGCATGAGGTCGTTCCCAGACTACCAATCCTCCTTTTTCTACTGGCGGCCAGAAAACCTCAGATTCTCTCTCTCCTTCGCTGCACCCAGACCCTCATTGTCCCTTCCTTTGCAAAGCTTGTCCTCTCCTCAATGACACAGGCATCAAGAAGTCCCCTTTTTCTCTTGCACTCTCCTTGTTGCCCATCATGATCTACCATCTTCCTTTGCATTTTCATACTCCTGCACCTCTGTCTTCAAAAGTCTGACAAGAATGCGGTCCCCTCGCTCTACTCTTTGCAGCTTTCATGTCCATCTTGCTCCTTTCTTTCCTTCAAGGCCGCCTCCCTCCTCGGTCTTTGCACATTCTTTCTAGGCCAGTGCTCCCTCCACATTTGAAGCTGCTTCTTGCAAGTTCCATGGCTAGCCCCTCCCGACGAACGCACCAAATGAAATAGCCTTCCAAGCACACAAAAAGATAGCAAATCCCGGACTCAAGCATGCAAAATATATGCACTGGGCTCAGCCCATTGCCATAAAAACTGCAAGAAACACTCAAGTACACTCAAGAATGGCACACACACACTATCTCTCTCTCTCTCTAAGAAACCATAGCCTTACACACACAAAGAAACTAAACCTAGGTTATGGCACACAAAAGATAAGCATAGAGATCATCCTCACCATCTTCTTCTTCACTCTCTTCCTCCATGGATATGGCGTTGAAGCACAAGAGAGATGGAGGAAACAAGAAAGCAAGAGTTTGTGCCAATTGAGAGAGATTGAAAAGAACCGTGAGATTGGTAGATAAAGGTAGAGAGAGGTTGTAACCAACTTCCAACTTCCCAAACCTCCCAAATCACACGACTCCTTTCTCTTTCTTTCTTTATTGAATTTGAAAAGTTTGTTACATAAGCTTTTTGAAACCTTAGGCTTAGCTTTCATTTTTGTGCATACATAGACCATGGCTTTTAACCTTACAAAATAGCTAGAGAGAGTTTCCATGCTTTGGCTTTACAAGTGCGGACCCGCTAAATTGCCAAGCATTTACAAAGTTGGACATGCGTACAAATCATACGGCAACAAGTGTATGTCTAGGCTTGGATACAAAATAAACATGGGATAACATCATTCTTATTTGAGAAAAGCTGCATCTTCTTAGCCTATTTGATGTCAAAATTGGAGGCTATCAACACCTTGTTGGTAAATTCTACTCACCTTACAGGATCAAGTGCTTCGGCACTCCCATCTTTTCAAAAGGTGGAAACCATCCCTAATGTGATAGAGACATCCTCAAAAGATTCAATGATTTGGGTGAATAATGACAATGACAATACTCAAGGATGGCATGTGCCAACATCTCTCTTATATGCACAAGGCTACGGAAGGGGGGAAGCACTCAGAATTCAAATATGGTTACCTAAAGCAGTTCGCAAGCCAAGACCCAATGCTACCAAGGAACATCCAAGGAATACAAAGCTAAAGAGGAGGTTCACCAAAACCAACAGTTCCACCTCCAACAAGATCAATCAACAACGGTGGATCCCAAAGAAGGTTCTGCAAGCACAAGGCTACTACGAGGGTGCTACTACCTTGTGGCTACCAAAAAATAATGCAGGGGCTACTACAACAAAACATAATTATGTTCCTGAATCTACTCAAGAACAAAAGTAGTCAATACCACCTCACTTACAGAAACCAAATCGATACTGGAAACCACGCCTACTAAGCCTGAAAGAGTCCAGGTGGAAACACAGCTGGCGCATCAATCGGACATCATCTCAGAAGGTCTCGAACAGGAAGGGATACTCTAAACTGACATGGGAAGAAAAAGGTAAGGGGGTACCTTTACTCACTTCTATCTCAAAGGCAACACATCAGAAGGAGGATATTGCAACCGAATCAAGTTCAGAGTCTATTCCTCAAAAGACAAGCAATGTCAAAGTTTGTCTTACAAAGCCGACAACTTTCAATCAGGCTCCTACACAAGTAGACTCCCTCACTATCAAGGAAAGAGCGTTCTTCCTACAACTCCAACTATTTGGAATGTCGTCGGTATTCTACTCTTTCCCTAATCAAATTACATTACCAGCCATAAGTCCACAGGCGGCATAGGTGTTATTAGCCGGTTCTTCTTCCCCATGAATCTACATGTCAGTTTTGGCTCAATGTGAGTGAGTCTTTAGAACGGTTTCAAAACCATAGGTGCCTGTTTAGCCTTCCTACTGTGCCCATACCATATGTTAGTGAAGATGCACTTCTTCCTTTGCCATCTTCTCCATGAGTAGGATTACATTCTGGGTTATCCTTACATCCTGAAGCTATTGATGTCCACCCACCTGAGAATGCAGACATACATCCACCCCCAGTGCAAGTCTAGCAGTTGTACTCTCTTAATAAGAACTAGAAGCCAGGGCACTTTTTCCCATTGGGTTTTTTCCCTCGGCCAAATCTGGTGTTTAGCACCAATGTTTTTTATTTTTTGTCTTTTTAATTTTCTTTCTGTTTAGTTTGTTTTGTCGGAATAAAATAGATACAAGAACCAAACTACACCTTCCGCTTCAGTACTGCAACTGACAGTCATACAATCAAGTGCAAACAATTCTTCACCAACCAGCGCTTTAACAGAAACAGGTGAACTCATGCCAATCTCTTATGTTTTCTGTATTTTTCTTGTTGCTTGATTGTTTATAAAATTCACTTTACTAAGCATGGCAATATGCATCTCCTTTGATCTAGAGTAGGGATAGCATTTTAGTAGCTTTAGACTTGATAGTGTAAGTTTGACCGTAATTGTTTTTACCTGTTTAGCAATACAAAGTAATTAGTGTTTTGTGCTAAAGGTAGAGTTCCAGACCTAGGACAAAGAGACTAAATTAATCATAGGACCGTCAGTGGATATCTTGCCCTTACTAGGACATTGCTTAGGGACAATCTAATAAACCTTCCATAACAAAAATTGGCATGACAAAAATAAAAGAAAAGTGTATATGTTTGTGGCCTATTGCCTTGTTATTCATGGTAGGCGAGGGAGGTCTATACCTTTCCCAGACCAATGCCTTGTGTAAACATACTCTTGAGCCCTGTTCCCCCCCCAAAAAAAAAGGGACAGAAAGGCACCAAGAGAAATGCTTGTCTAATCCAGGATGGTCGCCGTTGTGCTTAAAATATTAAACCTTAACACTAAGCAATATCAAGAGTCTGCCACTACATAATTATGTTAGATTTATTAGTGTTGAACCGACATTTTTGACTTAGCATAGGCTAGGTATACTACTTGATAGTCCCTCGATTAACTATTATCTTTTGCCTTCTAGGAAAAGAACAATACATTTGGCATAAAACATTCTTTACTTTAGTTAGCTGCTGCAGGTAGTAATTATTAAGGCTTGAACTAACCTATTCAATCTCTACACTGCTTCAATGTTTTCTTCCTCTAGCTAATTGGACATTTATTGCCATGTCTTATTCAGTAAAATGCTTGTTTCGTTATTGTCTGTCAGTACTTTTGCTTTTCAAAAAAAAAACACACACACAAACCACCTATCATTTTGCTTGCAGGTACACTGGAGATGCTACTCTTCCTTGGCATCCTACGCACTCGAGGACGTGCACAAAATAGGAAGGGGGAAATGTTACATGACGAGTGGTGATCAATGCAAGGATGCAACACAAAGATGCAAGTAGGAAAACAAGAGACTTGACATTCTTATTTAGGGCTCTTGTAAAAAGTTCCAAGTTGTAGGTGAGTGTGGGAGTGGACTTGAGAATAATCCCACATGGGAAGTTTTGGGAGTTTTAGGAGTTTTAGTATAAAAAGTGGCTCATTTGAGAGCTTATGGACACATTGGGCTAAACCTATGCTTGAGCTCTCTTGAGACTAGCTCTCCCTCTTGTTCATAGAGGTGCAAGCTCTTCTCTCTCCCCATCTACACTATTGTATGAGCAATGCTCTTCTAATTCAATGCAATGAGATGATGTTTTTCTCTCTTCTCATTTCTATTCTCTAGTGTGCATGCTTCTTTGTTGATGCTTGTGGATTCTCTATTAAGCTTTGTGTGGTAGTGCATTCAAGCTTAAGCTTCTCCATAGCTTGTAGCTTATCCATGGACAAGGCATTGCTTGAGTAGTGAATGAGAATGTATGTTTATTTCAAGTTCCATTAAGCTTCAAGGTTTGTGTGCATGCTAGGGAAGTAAGTGCTTGAGAATGAAGTATGCTTTGAGATTGTGTATGCATTAGCTTAGCTTCCTTCTTGTATTGGATTCATGAATGAGTGGGATGATGAGTGAATGAGTTATGCCAAGATTGAGCTTGTGTGTATAAAGTCCATGTCAAGGTAGTGGTGTTCATAGCATTCTCTCCATTTGTGGATAAGCTTTCATACACCGGCATGGGTTGAATCCCTAGCTCCGAAAGGGATGCAAATCCCATTGGATTGAGCTACACGTGGATCATGCTACTCTTGCTACAAGTGTAGAGAGTCTTCCGTCTCTCCATGCATGACCACTCAACTCATGGTAACTTCACTATCACTAGTTTGCATGGCCACTCAACTCATGGTAACTTCACTATCACTAGTTTGCATGGCCACTCATGTTATCTCCACTATCACTAGTTAGCATGACTACGTAGCTCATGGTAACTCCACTATCACTAGCTTGCATGGCCACTCAACTCATGGTAACTCCACTATCACTAGTTTACATGGCCACTCATGTTATCTCCACTATCACTAGTTAGCATGACTAAACTCATGGTAACTCCACTATCACTAGTTTGCATGGTCACTCATGTTATCTTCACTAACACTAACATTAACTCAACTAGACTAGGGACTAACTCATGCTTATCTAGACCTCTCACACCTACTTAACTAATTGTAGCTCTAGTTAAATAATCTCTAACTTAGTTAACTAGTTGTAGCTCTAGTTAAATAGTCCCAAAACCTAATTTAAAAAAATTAAAGTTTAAATAAATACATTAGTTCAACCATCCAATTTAGCTAAGGTCTAAGTCTAATACACACATTTAAAAATTAAATTCTCTAGCCCCAAGACTTCTAGCCTCTTCACCTTGGAGCATGTGCTTCACTCTTGCTTTGAACAACCTTTTTCCAACATAGTAGAAAGTTTCCAAACATCACACTCTTTAGCATGATTCCAGGCATCTTTGATAATTGTTAGCCACCAAAGTTCAGCTTGTATAATCTTCTTACTCATGATGTCACCATAGTGAAGTGTTCACGAAAATGCCTTGTTGTGCTTCCATGAGCATAGCTTGCTACCCATGATCTGGGACATTCTTTGGAGCACATTCTCCACTCTTGCTTTTAATAACATTTTGCCAGCATAGTAGATAGGTTGGAACAATCCCCCTTCTTTTTCTTCTTGCATGCTAGTATAGTAGATGGTTGGAACACTCTTGCTTTGAACAATCTTCAGCCAGCATAGAAGATCGGTTGGAACAATCTCCCTTCTTCTTCTTCTTGTGTGCTAGCATCGTAGATGTTTGTAACTATCCCCCTTCTGCTTTCTACATTAGCACACTTGTGATGGCCACGTCAAATGCATCCACATACACATGGAAAACCTTAGTCCAATCTATTGGAATTAAAATTGGTGCCGAGGTTAGGATCTTTTTTAAGTTTTGAAAATTTATCCCATTGGTTGCAGACTATACAACCAATGCATCCTTCAAGTTCGTACAATACAATTGCTACATCTACTACAAATCTTAGATTCTAGTGTGCCAATTGATATGTCTCAAGAATCTTCCTTAATCCTAAATATTAACTGGTGACTTCAGATTTTTGATTGCTGCCACTTTCTTTAGATCCAATGCTAAGCCTTCCTCTAAGACTATGTGTCCAAGCAATGATCTTCTTGTCAGCAAAAGCACACTTGGCCAAATTCAGACTTAGCCATGCTTGCCTAGATTTTTTAAGACAAATTTGAAACAAATTCGAAAGTGGTGTAGCTATTCTTGTTACAGGTATATATTTTATCATATTTTTGATAAATTAATAATCACGAGCGACGAGTACAAAAATATATTTAATTTAATTTGCAGGATTCAGCTTAATGGAATGTGCAAGTGATCACAAGATTAATATATATGTGCAAATGTGCACAAAGTCATTTTATGTAACAAGGCCCACTAGCAAAATTTTATTTGGGTAAAGGTTTTTTATATGTACAAACCTTAGGGATTTTGGTATGATTAAAAATATGTAAAGAAATACCTCAAAAGTAGAAAAAGCAAGCCCAATTTGTACCCTCATCTATTCTTAGCTCCTTGGGCTATTTTTATGAATAAAATTCTCTAAATACTCATGTCGTGGAGTGGAGCTACACGGCATGGGGGGGGGGGGGAGATTGCACCCAATCTTGTCTTGATGGTGACGTTATTTTATTTCCTTTGCTTTGTGTTATGTTATGTTATTTGATTTCAATTTAATTCAAGTATTTGTTTTAATTTTTGATTTATTTTATGACTTTTTAATTATTTCTTCAAGAAATACAAAAGGGTCCGGTGCTAGTGGTATTAGAGCTTTGGTTGAATTTAATCTTCTTGAAGCCTTCAAAGACTTGTGGACACATGTGATTTTGGTAAAAAAAAATTAATTTAAAATTTAGAAGAACACATTACATTTATGGATTTATGTTTATGTATGGTTGAAAGAAGGCCTATTTTTAACCATTGGGTAACCAATCTAGATCAATCTATTGCCCCAGTTGGTTCGTATGGAGGGGTGATTCCCGACGTACTTGCACCTAGCAAACATGTGTGTGGTTGTTATTTGATTATTTATGGGTTGTCTATATTTCAAGACGACGTTGGAATTAATTGATGTGTTCAATTAATTGTTTAACTAACATGGATAGTGTTTGAGTATAGCAACGAGAAGTGCGAGGGTACCGATTGAGGTGTCGTATGGCTGGTGGATTGAGAAGTGGTGTGAAGATGATGATCATTTTTCTTTTGTATTAAACTTTTTATACATGTTATTTTTCATTTGATAATCAGTTTGACGATCACCAATTTTGGTGTTGCACGAGTTTTCTGGTTGGTATTCCATGTCCATAAGAACCTCTGAGAGCCATGCCTTTGTGCCTCTGAGCCATGTTCGGACCTCTAAGTTTACCTTGTAGGTTATGATATCAACAATCTTGTTCTCTCGGCATTTTTCTTACGCAACTGAGGATAGTTGCTTCCTTAAATAGGAGGACTATTACATGTATATATTTTATCATATTTTTGATGAATTAATAATCATACAAAAATATGTCTAATTTAATTTATACAAGATTCAAATTAATGGAATGTGAAAGTGAGCACAAGATTAATATATACGTGCAAATGTGTACAAAGTCATTTTATGTAACAAGGCCCACTAGCAATTTTATTTGGGAAAAGGTTTTTTATATGTTTAAACCTTAGGGATTTTGGTATGATTAAAAAAATGTAAAGCAATATCTCAAAAGTTGCAAAAGCAAGCCCAATTTGTACGCTCATCTATTCTTAACTCCCTGGGCTATTTTTATGAATAAAATTCTCTAAATACTCATGTCGTGGAAGTGGAGCTACATGGCATGGGGGGGGGGGAGATTGCACCCAATCTTGTCTTGGTGGTGATGTTATTTTATTTCCTTTTCTTTGTGTTATGTTATGTTATTTGATGTTAATTTAATTCAAGTCTTTGTTTTAATTTTTGATGTATTTTATGAGTTTTTGATTATTTCTTCAAGAAGTACAAAAGGGTCTCGTGAAAATTCTGTTCTTTTTTTTGTACACACTCAAATCGTCCACAAACAGCTTCATGAATGACGTGTGGTGCTCATTAGAAGATTTCTTGTACCATCCGCTCTACTAAAGGTTGTGGGTGTATTTTTTAGCCCAAATGTCATTACATTGGAGGTGAAAGCTCCTTGTTCCATTACAAAGGATGTTTTCTACATGTCCTTCACGGCGAACATGAATGGAACATGATAATGGACCTAGTTGTACTCCTAATGAACACACCAAGGAAGGAGTACATTTCATCTCCAGCTATCTTGACATCTCATCAAGTATAAAATCTATGGAAGGTAGAGGAAAAGGGTTGAAAATAGTGGCAACATTAAGCTTCCTATGATCCACACACACTCTAAGTTTGCCATTTTTTCTTGGTACTAGTACTATGGGTGATAACAACTTACCTTTTCCACTTGATAAATGAATCCCACTTTGAGCTTGTTAAGTTGAGATTCATCTTATACCTTTACTATAGAATTATCCAATTCTGGTAGAAGGAAGGATTAATAACATATCTGTGTAACTCTAGGCAAATACATCTTTGTATTCTATCAATAATTCTCTCAGTTTGCTACCTAGGTTCTTCATTAAGTTTTGCATTGCCCTTGAGAATTTGTAGTGTACATCACCAAATTTGTCTCTTAGCTCGTCTTCTTATACTTTGTCGCTTTTTAGTGATGATTGTGTTTTTTGCTCTACTTTCATCCATGACTTTATGTCCTCTAAAGATGGGTGTGGGAAATCCTCATCCTCTCTCAAGTTTTTGTATGCATTGTCATGATTTCTAGATTGTATATCAAGAAACCATTTTCTCTACTATTTACAAATTTCTTGGTGTAAATTTATAAAGAAATGTAAAGATAGTACAGAAATCAAATCTTGAAACAATGGTGACTGATTCTTGATTGAAAACTTTCTTAATCTTGATCATTTCTTACAAAATTATATTTCTTTAAGAGATAATGGTTAAAACTGCAAGAAATCAAGTAATATTACAAAGTTTGATACAAGATCTGCACAACTATGGTATTCTTGCTTAATTTGATACAAGTAAGGAAGATTATTGAATCTTGTTTGGAAGTAATGCAAGATTGTAAAGTGATCATGATAATTTCTTGACCAAGAAAGAGTCTACAGCATTGATCTTTGCTAATCAATGTGATCAGTGATCAATTTGGATGAAGTTTGATCTCTTGTTAAGAAATACAGAACAGAGACATATTTATAGAAAGCAAGATAGAAACAATTTACAAGTTTTTAGCAACAAATTTTAGTAGGAATTGGACCCAACCCATTGGTGAAACTAGTGTGCACGGTACGGCACAAGGTTCCTACCATACAAAGCAACACCAATTATAACACTATTGGGAACAAACTTTAGCTAAATTGAGAATGCAAGATGTATATTTAGTAATGTACAAGGTGTTAGTTACAGTTGGAGAAGATAGATAGAAGTAAAAGTATCAAACATTGAATTAATGGAACTTGCAATATATTATTTCATGTGGAAGATTTTGCTTTCAAGTGGTTGCGCATCATTTTTGCTTCCGGCCCTATAGGCTATGATAGCTTGTGCAGCATCAAGTGCGTCCACTGAAGGTAAGACGAATCAGCGGAGGATCATCAAATTAAAAAAAACACACTTAGCATGGCCTCTTCATCCTGGGACTGGGAGTTGGTGGACAGAGGTCAGAGTATTGGTAGAGCAAGGAGAGATCTAGATCGCAAGGCTTTATCGCCTGATAACTTGGCATGGTCCAAGGCTTCTTCATCGCTTGATTATTTGGCAATGTTTCACCATCGTTTACACGCGTTGGCAGCGTTCATTATAGTCATAGCAGCGTTTCCTGTGGCATGATCAGCGTTTGCATATATTGAGCAGCTAGGGCGTGTTTCTCTTATCGTTTGTGTGGGCAGCTAGCACGTGTTTCTCTCGTCAATAGCACACTGCTTTCAGCGCTTCTGCTCTTCAAGTTGCAAACAAACATTTTGTGCTTCTACCCTCAGCACAACTGCGTATGGTGACTGCAGCAGCTCTCCCTATGTGGTCTGCATTTGGCTTGCCTCAGCGCAACACAACTCTTGCAAGAGCATGATGCAGCCACTGCCATGCCCTAGCAATAGGAATGCAGCGCAGTATTTAAAAAAAAAAACTAGAATGCTTGGGTACTGTTATCCTCTTAATTGCTTCTACATGTGCGTTGTCAATGCACTTTGAAAGAACGTGTGTCCTTCCGTTCACGTATAAACATCTGGAAGCGATTGAATGAAGATGGACACTGCAACCCATACCATTTCTGTAGCACGTCTTCTTTGTATGCGTGTCTTTAATAAGCTTGTATAAATAGCTTATAGAGCTCGAACGAGCATGAATATCAAACTATGATTATATTCAATGTGAGGAATCGATAGACATCGACAGAGGCCTCAGGGTACATCAATAGGTTGATAATTCCAAATTCATTACCACATTTGAGTCTGAGTTACACGTCATTCATCAAGTCAGAGGATTTTCGTGCTCGTTTGTGTGAGTGAAGTTAAAAAAAAAACCATACATAAAGTATGGCAGGGAGTTGGCATATTCCTCCTCGAAATTTTACAAACATAGGAGAATGTGCCCTTCCCCCGTTTCCCAAATAGCACTTTATGCACCAAGACATCGTTTGCATGCGTGCGAGAGAGAGAGAGAGAGAGAGAGAGAGAGAGAGAGAGAGAGAAAGTACCTTCTTGCATTTATGCACCAAGACATCTTGTGCATAAGGTAGTTGGGGATTTTCAAGAATATACAAGCTTGAAAAATGTACCTGGTGGATGCAGACAAGAAGTTTTCACATGTGCCATCACGGTTTTGCAGCTTGCGAGAATGTTTACCGAAGTAGTGTCCAGATTTCTCTTGGTAGGCTCGAGAACGACAATTAAGGTAGTCCAGATTTCTTATTTATTTGGTTAATCTCTTACTGAACAAACTAGACCTGAGCAGGACCCACGGCCATAGCGGTTGTGATCTTGATTGTGGTGGCGGGTTTCGATGTTTACTGCTGTTCTGCCGACAGAATCATCTAGCTAAGAGAGCAAGGCTTCTACAAGGAAGGTACCTCCTATCATAGTGCTCGAGAAAAGATCAATTGAAGCAGATGGCTGATGAGGTCAGTTTGTTTCCAAAGTGCACCAAGACGTTTTCATACTGAGACGAGCTCTCCAAGGCAACGGACAACTTTGTAGAGAGCAAGATGCTAGGGGATGGAGGGTTTGGGATGGTATATGAGGGGAGGTTGGCATGCATCACCTAGAAGGTGGCAGTGAAGCGTCTGTATTCAAAAAATACCAAGAGGCTGGAGCAATTCCTGAATGAGATGAGAATCCTCTCTGCACTCAGCTATCCCAACTTGGTGAGGTTGTGTGGCTTTTGTCGTGAGAGCTACGAAGAGCTGTTGCTGCTCTACGAGTTTGCATCCAATGGCACGTTGTAGACAATGTTCATGGCATGGCTAGCAAGGGCTTGCTTTAGGAGACCAGGCTCTCCATCGCCTTGGGAAACGGCACGTGTGCTGGTGAACCTCCACACGCGCGAGCCCCCCATTCTTCATAGGGACGTACATCTTGCACATAGGCTTGCAAACTCTAGAGAGAGAAAGTGCTCCTACTATTTTTCACCTTTTAAAAAATAACTTTTTGGTTATATTTGGGTAGCCACGTGGTCTAGTCTGGATGCTTGCTTTTGTACAAGCATCCTAGGCTACCCCAAGGTAAAGAAGAAGAAGAAGAAGAAAGTGTAGCTTAACAAAACCCAAAAAAAGAAGAAGAAGAGAAGACAACTTCATTGCCTTGGCTCAGCCCACTTGCCTAAGTCTCAGTTGGAGTCTTTTCCCTCATAAGAAACTCAACAACAATCAATCTTCATGCTAGCAGTAGGCCGCCCAACGTGTGAGAAAGAAGGAGAAAGAAGTCAATAAAAAAACACACAACAAACCAACATTTTGGTAGAGAGAAGGATCTCATTTTTTAATAGGTTTTCCTTTACTTTTCACACTCAACATTCCCTTTCCCTTTTTCCCACTCTACACATCTTTTCCACAACCCCATCCTCATACCTTAGCCTTTGATTTTTTTTTTGGCTTTCACACACATTCATTTGCCACTTCAAGGGACCATTGACTTACCTTTTGTTTTGGCTAGTGGCCATGGTTACACGCGTTGTTCACACATTACTTATTGGGTTTTTTTCACACCTCATGTTTCACATGCTTACATACATCTTGGGGACATACACATGCTTGAGTGTAATTATGATTCCATTCATGTGTGACTACATTTTGTGTGATTGAGGGGCTTGTGTTGAGTTTCAGTTGGCCATTTTCATGCACATAATTAGCACTTTATTTGGGGATTGTTTACACAACTATTTCTTTGCGTGCATGTTTTCATATTTTTATGTTTTAAGGAGTGTTCACACATTTGGGAGTACTTTGTGGAGATTGTTCGCACATAGTTATGGGGTTTTTCTACTATTTTTACCCCTCATTTTATCAGCACTCTACACCCCATCATCATCATTGACATCACCATGTTACCATTTCAGATCCTGATCTTAGGAGGGATGCTCATGCATTATCTTCATAGCTTTATGCTTGGTATCGCGAGCTACCATTTCGTGTCACAGATCATATTTCTTTTGCAACATTCACACATACTTTTGGCACTTTGAGGTTTAGGCCTTCAGATCCTCATTCATGGATTTCATGTTATGTGAGGCAGCCTATTCATGCCACTGGTGGGTGGTTTTTCGGGCTTGAGGGATTGATGCCTAGTCACTTGAGACATTTGTTTGATGAGGTGGATGTTTGTACCAGGATGGTCTGAACACAGGGATTTTATTATGTCATCACTTGACTTCCTTCATATACGGATGATTCGGTATTGTTTGCGTGGGATGATTCTTTCTTTGGCATATTACCTTACACTCTTGAGCCGTTTATGAGTATAGCCCTGAGGACTATCCCTTAGGACGTGGACTACACTGAGAGAGATTTAGATGATAATGATGATGATGTATCACACCCACATACCTATGATGATGTATCTCATACATATATACATGATGATGTACCACACACATACACACACTTATGATGCCCTAATCTTGCTGTTGACTCCATTAATTCTGGTTCTTTCCTCGAGTAGTTAAATAATTGTATATTAGCTTAATTAGGCATTCCTTGTATCATTAGGTAGCTTGGGACTAGCCTAAGCCATCCATAAAAAGAAAACCCAAAAAAATCAACATTGAGGGGGAGAAATCAAGGAAAGACCAGGAAATAACTAGGCGTAGTTCAATCTTGGGTTGCATCTCTGAGAGAAGCGAACGGCCGTCATGCTCGTTCACTTCCTGTGGGAGAATCTTTCCAAATTTGTCTCATAAATGAGAGTAATGTGCATTAAAAAGGTAAAAATGTGGTACAACTGAACTGTCAAGGGGATAGTTGAAGGTGGGTGGGTGGTTCAGTGCTGTTTTGGTGCAATTAAGACACCTTGTTGTCAATCTATGAGCATACGTTTGTACCTTCATAAACGTACGCTTGTTTCTTTACAAGTGAATGATTGTACCTTTGCGAGCAAATGCATGTTTCCCCCCATTTGTGAAAGAATTTTTTCTGACACAAGACACTGCCGTACCCTTTGTAATTGAACGACTGTTCCTCAATAGGTGAACATCCGTTCTTCTGTCTATCCACAGTTGTACCCTTCCAACGTGCGAATGCCTACTCCTCCACAAGGGAATGCCCGTTCCTATTTACGAACACAAACGGTTGTAGCTCTGTTTAAGCCGTGAATACTCGTACGGTCATTCTTAAGCTTCTAGAGGGTAAAAATTTACCTATAAAGAGCATGACTCTGCATGGTCACTCGACACATTCATGTACCTACGCTCAAGAAAATTGGTGTGAAATAATTTCCTTTTTTGATGACTATGAATCATCCCACACACAATCACTTGCTCGATTTGACCCTTCGGTCAACACAGCGTGGAGTCAAACGATGTTGATTCTTGATAGCACCACTGAAAGCATAGAACATTCAAGCACGGGACTAACCAGCCCTGACTTAGAGAGAGAGGAGGATTGGCTGCGCAGGCAGTGCATGGACATACCATTGACTCAAGAGCAAGAACTATGATCCCTTGCACATTCATAAAGGAGTCTTGCCTCGAGACTTAAAAACTTTATCCTAGGAAACACACAATTAGAAGCACCTCATCCTAGGGACACAAGCATGAATCGTCAACCAAAGAGAACTGTCACACCTCCACTAGATCCTAGACGAGGGCCTAGATAACCCCATCCAAATTGATCCAACTTCTATGTCGATAGATCCATTTCAGGATTGCAAGCCAGCACAATGCCTAGGTCAAGAGCTAGCTCACCAAGGTCCAGAGACCTCTTACCAAAGAGAAAGAGCCCACACAGAATGCTCCAACCAGCACATGCCACACAGTTATATCCACTAACCTCCTCGTGGATACCATATAGATCCTTACAAAGCACACACTGGCCCACCATTGAGGCATGGGGAGACTATCCTCCAGGCTTGGCTCCCCCACCTACCATACCCCAACCTGCACCAGCCTCAACTATGGCACGATTGACACTGAAAATGTTGATGAGGATAGCCATGCAAATAGGGAGGGGGTAGCTTTAGCCACGAGCTTCTTTTAACAATCAGTGCAAGGGCTGAGACCTAAAAGGAATAAACTGGCCCATGAAGTTTGATGAGTCTAGAGACCCCATACCTCATCTGGAGATGTTTAACTAGATTTGTGAGGCATTTGGCTACGTGGAAGACCAGGTTAAGGTGAATGCCTTCAACCCTCGATGGAAAAGCAGGACAATGGTTCAGGATGCTAAAAAAAGAAGATAAGGCTACCTTTGAGGCCCTGAAAAGAGGCTTTCAAAGTAGGATATTCAAGACAAGGAACTCGATGGAGTTCGATTGAATAGTTGCATAATGTAAAGCAGAAAGAGGGATAATTCATTCGAGACTATATCAACTGGGTGAGATATCTTCATTCTCACTGTAATAGTAGGGAAAATTTCTCTAACAAAATATTGATTGGTTGATTCCTAGAGGGACTTGAAGATGTAGCCATGCATAATCCCTATATTCCCTAGGGCATATCTCCTTTGAGCAATGCTACAGAAGCACCATGGATTTCGAAGACAATTTCAAGGGAACTCATTCGCAAGAATTACAAGAATTACATGAGGTCATTTTTGAAGCTTCCTTCAAAACCATAAGCACAAAATTGGAAGGAAAGGAAAAGGAACCCTCTTTAGGACAACATGTGGAGTAGCTAACTGCATTTGCTACATTAATGCAGCAAATGAACCAATATAATGGAGAGTAGGCCAAAGCAGTGAACAAGTTGGGCAACCTCATCTTTACCCCAATAGAGAACTAGTGTGGTGCCCAATTTGTCGAGTAAACCACACTAGTATAGAAATGGAGAGTAGGCCAAAGCAGTGACCAACCTCATCTTTACCCTAAAAGAGAACTACTATGATGCCCATTTGTCAAGTAAACCATAGTTGTACATAAAGTCCCCATTTGAGACCTAAACCCACTCTCTACTGTGTGCTTACCTGCCTCGGGGGGGTCACTATATGTAAATCCTCTATATCACGTGCGTTCAAGGCCTATTTAAAAAGTCCCTTATCTGTGAATTTTTTAGTGAATATAATGTATCCTTTCCTATTCAAATCTGTAATTTTTTTTAAAAATACAATAAATAAATCCCTTCTATAAATATATTTATGTAAGTTTTAAATATTTAAAATGTCCTTCTGTTGAACCCACGTGATACTTACATATTTATACGAGTGACCCCCCCCGAGTTACCTGCTCTAAAGGTGGGGCAATCACAAAACCTCAAACTGCTATCACCAAAGAGCTACTCAATTAAGGACTCTACTTTTGCAATCCTTACCACCTAACCTAAGATAACCCGCTGGTCTTGCTAGCCCTATTACAACACAATGCACTTTAACTTGGCCATGAAGTGGCCCCGCAAGGAATCCTTAGGGTACCCAAAGTACCCTTGCCACCCCCCAATCCTTCCACCACAACCCCCATTACCTTGAGTGACCCCTATTTACCCGTTGACCTTGACCAAAATCTTAGAAGAAGGTGATAAGGGAGAAGGTATCTCAATAACACCATCTTCGAACCCCCTAAGCCAAGCAGAGCCTACCCCCAAAAATCTTAAGTCATGACGTGATGGAGGGTGATCATATGTACCCTGTAAACCTAGCAGCCCTCAACACCACGAGGACGATGCTTGAACATCATGTCCAAACAACCGCCCATGCGATGCTATCACACTATGCTCGACCTCATCGAATAGCTACATGTCTAGTTAAGAAGAGGATGGATAGTAATCCTATGAGTAATAGTTGCCTTAAGGTGTGAGTACAAGATGGACCACGTGTACAAGGATTTCCCATTAAGAATGGGTGCAATGGGGAAGGGAAATGAAGCTAAACCAAGTACCAACATTAACTTGCTGAGTATATGAGATGGCTCCATCCAGATAGTGCCTCTAAATGCATTCACTTTGAATGCAAAGTAGGAGAAGAGCCACAGCTCATGCTAGTGCCGCCGAAGCGTCTACTTCATAGAAGTAAGAAAACCTAAAGACATGCAAGGATCTTATCTTCTAAGGAGGTTCTTGAACAAGCATGACAAGCTAGGCACTCTTGAAAGAAAAAGGCTACAAATATCGGCAAAGGGAGATAGCCGTGTTACCATAAAAAGTGGGTTCGATGAGGGGAAAACTACCAATGTGTCATATTCCTCATATGATAAAGAAAAGATACTACCATCCACCCCTCAAGCAAGAGAGCAAATAGATGCCGATTGTCTACCTAGAAAGTTAGTGGAATATCCAACCTAATCGAGGAGCAGCTGGGGGAGACTGAAGGCCGCTCAAGAGCTAGTCAAGGATTGTTAAGCTCAAATGGAGGAGAAACCTCAAGCAGTTCAAACTATGGGAAGTTACTCTATGCCCAACTTAAAATCAATCAAGGAAAGCCATGACCATTACCACGACCACGTGATGCAAATCTCCCCCTGCCTTTAAATCCCCTTTGTGAATAGAAAGCCTGATTTCTGCCATTATCATCATGGCTAGTAGATGCATCATGAAAAGAGTCACTAGCCTTTGATTTCCTCAACAAACTCTCAACAAACAAGAGTGAAACCAACTCATCAAAATCTAGTAAACCTGTACTCCAAACATAAATAGATGTATCAAAAGACTTGTACTCCTTGCAAAGACCACGCAAGGTAATGTCTACCAAATCATCACATCAGGCATGGGGGCATTGATAGTTGCTAATGCATCTGCATAATCATGGATACTCCTTCCTTTTTGCTTCACATTATGAATCTGTTGTCTCAATTGAGACTTTTACGAGGACTAGTATCTGTGTATCAAATTGCTTTACCAATGTATCCCATGCATCCTTGGGATTCTCAGCATCATGTATACGTATGAGTATAGCATCTGAGATACATATAGACAAGTAATGCAAAACTTTGTATGCTCTCTCTGACCATTGCTTATGAGCTACAACCTGTTGTTGTGTAGGTTGTCGGGGGGGTAGTTCCACCGGCTGTAACAAGGTTCCAAAACCCTTTTCCTTTCAGAGAGCTTTTAATCCTGTACTTCCATGCCTGGAAGTTCTTTCTATCCAACTTCTCACCCACAATCTGTAGTACTGGATTGTTTGACATATTTGCTCAATGTGCAAATGTACCTTCCACACACGTCCAAATTTGTAAATGAGTCTTCCTCAGCTCAACCACACTCTAATAAGTGTTCCAGATACTCCAAAGTACTCAACAAACTTCACTGTTGATGTAGAAAATCAAACTGATTGTATTCAAATTGAACTGGCATACACAGTCCAAAGTACCTTGTTTAGCGCGCTTTCCAAGGCTTCAAATTGCAATGTAATGGTTCAATCAAGTGTGCATAACTTGCATTGACACCTAAACAAGCGCAATGTTGCATATCAACACCAACCAAGGTGAGTACATACCAAATTTATCAAATCTCCTTCTCTATTTTGAGAAAAACCAATAAAACTAGAAAAAGACCAGTAGTAAAAGTGCTCTAATTCCTTTGATTCTTGTCCAAATTGAGAGACCAGGCATTCATTAGCTTAGCAATGATGTCTACTAACTCCATGTAAAAGGAATTAGACCAATTGTTTAAGATGAGAGAGTAATTAGCCGATTAATCACCCTCTATTTCACTAATCACTAACCTATTTAATCAGCTCCAAAGTAAATAATTGCTTCAACCAATCATATAGCACCCTCCTCAAGTATGTGTATCACACAATTACTAAGCAAATTATGAATTTAATTAATCAACCAAGTATAATTTGGCCTCCACTTTTCAAAAAGATGAGAAAATTGCTCTGTTTCTTCCCTACAAGCTACGCCGCCTGCTCCTGAGGTGATTTGACAAGTTTATAATGGTAATTGAAGGTATAATTAGATCCTCAACACACCTAGGCATGTGCCCAATCCATCCATGTAGTGATTTTTGCAAAAAACTAGCTTTAATTTCATCCACAATGGACATCACTTCTCTGTTTTTGTGAGGGCTTCAAACCAGTGAATTTCCACTCACTAATATGCATCAACTTTGCTCCAAATTCAATGTAGGGATTGCACATGAGTTGTCAATACATTCCAATTTGCCAGATACATGATTCTTTGTCAGATTTACAACTATTTGCCTCATACATTCACCACACTCAAGCTTTAATGGAGAGCTTGCAAAAAAGAAACTTCTCTTGCTCAAATCGAGTGTTGTTTGTGTTTTTGCACCTGCAATCCACTCAAGGATGTTTAGTAGTCCTTACCCGGTAGGCCAAGCTCTCAGATTTGATGAAAATCGGTGTTCTCCAAGCTTCACAGCATCAATGGCAAGCTTCACAGCTTTTCTTCACAGCTTCTTCTCCCTGTTCTCTCACTCACTCATAAACCCTAATAGAGAGCACCAGGCTCTAATACCATGATGAAAAACAGGTAGAGGGAGAGGAGACACACACACAGAGCAAACCCTAATGTATTATCAAACCCTAACCATAGAATGAAGCCATCTCCCTTCTCACACAATGCATAAAGCTATAATCCATAATCTACAACACACTACATGTGTTGTGTCCACACACAGCTAACCCTAGCTAACGTCCACACACTATGACCAGCTGGATGCGGTCATTTATGTCTCACACATGTTACTACCTAACATGCCAGCACATAGTGCAATTGGCACAAGAAGCTGACATCGAGCTTGAATCTCAACATTTCTTTGAAAATCTGTTAAGGATTATTCAAAGTTGACTGTACCTTTTACCAATCTTCTTAAAGGTAAAAATAAAAAGTCCAATTCTCCAATTGGTTGGAATGATAAGCTAAAGGAGGATTTTGAAATTTTGAAAAATAAAGTTTGAGATGCTCGTGTGTTAGCTTTGCCAGATCCTGGCAGACCTTACATTGTTGAGACTGATACTAGTGATTTTGCAGTAGGCATAGCTTTATTCCAAGATGGGAAGCGTGTGGCCTTCGAGAGTAAGAAACTCAATGATGCAAGGTAGCTTAAATCACATTGTTGATGCATTGAGTCAAATTAGTGAAGTTAGTGAACTTTGCTTCACTGAGATTACTTCTAACTTGTACGATTCACTCAGGGAAAAATGCAGCACAGATATTTTCTTTCGAAAGTATTGGAATTTGGCAAAATCAGGGCCTGAAGTAGATCAAAACTTGGTGAAAGGAAAAGCTAACCAATCTTTTATTTAGAATGGTCTTTTATTCCGAAATGATAAGGTTTGCGTGCCGAATGTGCCGAAAATTAAGTTAAGGATCCTATTTGAGTGCCATGATGCACCATCGGTAGGACATCCTGGCATACAACATACCTTGGCTTTAGTTAGAAGGACATTTTATTGGCCAAAAATGAAAGATTTTATTTAGAGTTATGTGGTCCGATGTCATCAATGTCAGATAAACAAGGCTGAACGCCTTAAATCTGTTGGGTTATTACATCCTTTGGATATTCGGTCTAGAAAGTGGAAAAGTATTTCCATGGATTTCATTACGGGACTTCCACATACCAGTAGGGGTCACGATGCCATTTGGGTAGTTGTGGATAGATTGACAAAGATGGCTAGGTTTTTACCCACAAAAACAACAATTAAAGCTTCGAAATTGGTGTACCAATTTGTTGAGCAACTGTTTAGACTATATGGTCTACCTTCTGATATTGTGAGTGATCGGGACTCTAAGTTCACGGCAGCTAATTTTTGGCAGGAAGTTTTCAAGAAATTGGAAACAACTTTAAGTATGAGTTCCTCTGATCATCCGCAGTCTGATGGGCAAAACAGAGCGGGTGAATCAAGTTGCAGAGGATATGCTTCATGCATATGTCTCTGGATCACATTGGGAAAAGTATCTTCCACTGATGGAATTTGCCTATAACAATTCTAAACATACGGCTACAGGTTTAAGTCCGTTTTCATGCTTATGTATAGGTATCAACCCAGGGCTCCTATTGATGTCGGTCTTAAGGACATTGAGCTTGATGCATCGAGGGATTTCTTGTGTGATATCCAAGAAATGCTGATCGAAGCTCGGGATTCTATCAGGAGTGCTCAGGATAGAGCACAGTTTTATGCTAATAGAGGATGCTCATCTCGGTCTTTTGAACCAGGAGCATTGGTTTCTTTAAAAGTTCCTAAAGACTCTTAGACTTTATCAACGAGAAAGTACTCGAGATTATCTCTTCTAGATATCGTGGTCCATTTCAAGTTATAAGTCGAATTGGCACAGTTGCGTATGAACTAAAACTGCCTCCACATGTTAGAGTTCATCCAGTCTTTCATGTTAGTAGATTAAAAGAGAAGCTAGGAGGTGAGGATAACATAGTTACTCCCCTCAAGAACTCATTGAAGTCAAAGATTTATCTTATGTTCCACATGAACCTGAAAAGGTACTTGAATTCAGGGAAAGGAAACTTCGTAGTCGACTAATCCCCCTAAGGTTAAAATTTTGTGGAAAGATAGGGAAATAGAGGATTCGACTTGGGAGTCGGTTGAGAATGTTCAGCGCAGATTTCCTTCTTTTCATTGCAAGAGTGCAATGTTTTGAGAGAAGGGAAGTATGTTATGTGCACATTATATGTGTATATACTAGGAGGCTGACCCACATTAGGCTTGTGAGCATGGGAGCATGGGAACAAGCTCTAGTGGAGCATAGGTTAGGACTAAAGGGTTAAGGTTAGGGTCAGGCATCCAAGGGTCACACATGGGAAATGGAGAGTCAAGAGTCACTTAAGGGCCCTCCTATATAATAGGGGCATGGGGCACACTCAAGGGATGTTCTCTTGTGTAGAGGATTGTATCTACATTCTTGCCATTTCACTATAGAGCTGAGTGTTGTTGTATTGGAGTCATACCTCTTGGTGGTATGGGACACCAAGGTTAAGGTATGTGGTACTTCATTATATTTCATGTGTGCAACCCTTGGGCTCGGGGGTGGTAGAGTTTATGGGGTGGTTGGGTGGTAGAGTTTATGCCTGATTTATGCATGTTTATGCATGTTGATTATCTAGAGAGATCTTGGGGTTTTAATAGTTGGCTAAATGCAAGTCTCTAAATCCACCCTTGCATGGCATCATTCTCTTCTTCCCTCCCTCTCTTGTGCAAGGAGTATTTTTTGGTTAACATCTTTGGTGTCGCTGCCAGCAGGGATGAGCATTTAGCTTAGGGTTCTCCATATATTTCACTTGCTAGAGCCATCACATTGCTTGGTTGGAGTGCAAATCCACTGGTGGTTGCATGTTGGATGTGTTTGTTTGCTTGTTGTTTGATTTTGTTTACTCTTACCATGGAGCAATGGAGATCAATGGAGCATGGAAGGGTTTGTTTATTTGCTTGTTGTTTGTGTTAACCTATGATGGACATTGAGACGTACTATGTTTTACGTCATTAATTTAAATATTCTGAGTCATGGGCCGGGCTTGTCGGCACCATATGTTAAGGATGAAGGGATTGGGTGATCGTCGATGAGAGGCGCACCTTGAATATTAGTAGGATAAGGGTTAGGATCGGCCGGCCATGTATGGGCACCCAAGTGTGAACAGCCAAGTCACCTATAAGAGTCAAATGTAACCCTAAAATCTTCATTCTCATGTGTTGTTAATACAAGAGTGCTCTTGCCTTATCTCTTTGGTTTCCTTCTCCTGCGTGTGTGAGAGAGAGAGAGAAAGAGAGTGAGAGAGCGATCGAGCACTGTGTAGCGGCACGACGGCGGAGAGGCGGTAGAGCGGCAATGGCGGCTCCTTCTTCACTGCGACGCAGGAATCCTTCAAGGCGATGGTTGAGCGGTGAGTGACACACCCTTTGCATTCTGTTTGAGCTTCCTTCCCTGGTTGTATGCTTGCAGCCATTCGTGGCTCGCATACGGTGTCCGGCAAGTCCCCAGCTACGACCTGTGCGGCAAAAGCGCACATTTTTGGCGCCACTGCCGGGGAGTTGCCCTGCACCAAGCTCCAGTTTGCAGCTCGGCTGCTGCGTGAAGTTTAATCTACACTGCAGAAAAGCGACTGTGTGTTTGTTGTGGAGGTGTTTCTGTGTTTTGCAATCTGTCTTCTGCAATTTGTCTTCTGCATTTCTGTTTCTTTTGTTATTTTCCCGCTCCGCGTGTGGGCGTGCGTTCTGTTATCTGGTTAGCTGCGTGCGGGGGGGATTTCTGAATCCCCAGATCTGTGCTGTGTGCGAACAGCACAGATCTGTGTTGTGTGCGAACAGCGCCGCGGCCAAGGCTAAACCCTAAAGAAACCCTAGAAAACTTATCTTAAAAAAAACAGAAAATAAAAATTAAAAAAAATATAAAATATAAAAAATAAAAAAATAAATTTTATTTTTAAAGAAAGAACCAAACGTGTGGAGAGGAAAGATTTTCTAATTGGAGAAATTTTTTTTGAAAAGAAAGAACCCTAATTGACCCACGACCACGACCACGGCCCCGGCCCCGGTCTCGGTCTCGGTCTTTTGATATATATATATAGGAGAGTGAGCCTCCATAGCTTTCTTTCAAGTGAGAGCTTATGGGAAGTCGTGCCCTATATGTAGCCCACTTCCCAAGGAGTAAAGTCAGCATGTGGGATAAAGCCCTCACCCTTTCCTCCACAAGCAAATAGGCTTTTGCCCCTTCCCCCCAAGGGAAACGGACTGTTTTGAGGACCACAGGAGCTCTGGATAGGCAAACATGGTGCTGTAAAGCACGCTAGGACCCTTTGAACGATACGCTCGTTTCGAGCTATCACACGCCCTAGTCCAAGTTCGACCGTAAGTAAGGGGGTCAAAAACGAGCTAAAAACAATCTAAAAACAATCTAAAAACAAGTAAAAACGGGGTGCGAAACACCTAAGAAACCACTTGTGTGAGTTTCAAGGGTAGTTAGCAACGCACGTAGGGTACCCACGTCACATGCATCTACGTTCTGGTCGGGTGCTAGAGCCTGAACCACTAGAAAGCATTTTAGTTTACGCAGGCTCACACCATCCCTCCACGTTAGCATCTTGGCCTTCGGCTGGAACCCAAGGGAGTGCAACCCAAGATCCACGAATAGTGGATAGTGACTCGTCCTCTGACTCAGAAGCCATGGAAGGGCACCCTACTAAGAACCCTAAGGAGACAAGCCAAAACATGCCAGGTTGGGCCCCACAACTCGGATCTAGCATGTTTAGTCGTCTAATAGAGACCTTTAGTAGAGCTACACGCTCTGAACATGCGACAAGCGAAGTAAATGAAGAAGCTGGGGTAGTGGATTCGCCATTCACATCTCATGTAGACCCTACCCTCCCAAAGAGTGTCCATGTGGATATTCTACCCACTTCATTTAATGAGGGCCCTACTGAGCTACCACATTCCGATGCTCTTCCTAAAGTAGAGGTCCCTAGAAGCCAATCCATAAGAAGTGACATTGCGTCCACTTCAAGAGAATTGTTTGGCACACCAAGTCTAGATGGGATATTTCTCAATGAAAATTGGGAATATGATCTACACACAGAGACTCTAACGGACCTATACACGGGTTACACATACCATGTGGGTTGGTTAGAAGTCTTATGATCTACATCTAGCACCACTAATCTAGAAGAGCAACAACAAATGATATGTGAGGTCATTCATAGAATTATTCAATTTGAGAGGCAAAATAGGGGAGTGAACCTAGTTTCCACTGGCCCTATGAGATTTTTGGATACGGGCAAGGCCAAACAACCAACCCTATCACAATTGGAGACTCCCTCGGTGAGTCCCATAGACCCTTCGTATGTTGTTTCGCCTGGAGTCTCAATGCAGGTTGAGCCCAGAAAATGCACGTGTTACCACTGTAGTTAGTACGACACCGCTACCTAGTGGAATAGTACCTACAACAGTGCATGCCAGTGCCTATCAACCATATGTACCTATCGCTACTCATGCTCATGTAGCTCCTATGCCTCTTAGTATGCCAATGGCGTATGCTCCATGAGCACCTTATCATAACCATTATCCAAGGGGAGCTAGGCCTAGTCACATATCATATCCTACATCGTTTGCCAACATACTCAGACCAACGCCAACTCCTATCAGCCAGGCTATCCCAGAAGTGCCTCCACCAGCTATGCCTGCTCACCTAGGTGATCTCGCAACGTTTGCTCAGACAATCGGACGATCTATTGCGGAAAACATGCGGGGTATGCCTGAGAGAGAACTTAGAAGCAAGGCAGTACAAGTGGCTAAGCTCACTCAAAACTTCAGTGGTAACGAGGATGTTAGGAAGCACATTGAAGTCTTTGAACACGTGTGTGATTCTTTGGAAGAGCACAATGAGCTGCATAAGTGTAAAGCCTTAGGCTTAACCTTGAGTGGGAAGGCCGGAGATTGGTATCGAACCTTAAGGGTTGAAGAGCGCACTCACTACCCCACTCTCAAGAGATTGTTCTTGAAAGAATACATACGCGAGGGTGTGCTTTGGTGGGGGGTAGCATCTCAACTCCAAAAAGCTGAACGCAAGGAAGGGGAGTCAGTGAGAGACTTTATAAGTCGATTGAAGCATCTAAATTCTCGCTGCACTCCCGATGAACGCTTCAATAACAACCAACTCCTCGATAGATTCATCCGAGGATTGCGCCACAAGGACATTTACAATGGCCTAGTCATTAGAGGTCTTACAACGTGGGAAGCAGTCACTGCCAATGCAATCCAGTTAGAAGACAACTTGATGATTGCAGGTAAAAAGGTGTCTTCAGAAACAAAATCCGTTAGTTCGCAAGTATCTGGGCACGAGCCAATGATGGTAAAACCTATTGCCAAGGAGCCCAAGATATCTGAAATGTCTGTGGACCGACCTTACTAAGGCTCTCCAAGAATACTTTAGGGGTAATCGAGCTCCTCAGAATAGCCATATGTACCCAAGGAGAGAGCAACAATGGTGTTCGGTGTGCTTAGGACCACATAGCACGAGTGAATGTCCCACATTCAGAGTCAAATTCAATGGGAATTGCAATGCATGTGGTAAGTATGGCCATCAATCTAAAGATTGCCTAGTACTTAAGCGAATGTTGCCACTGGCCTGGTCAAACACACCTCAAGTACCTGCGCTGATGCCTGCACAACCTGTCGAGCAACTGTCATAGCACCACATAGTTCCAAAGAATCCGAATGTAGTCCAGTCTGTGCCGTTACCACCGCCAGTGCTAGGACCACAACCTCCACATCCAAGGATTACCCCAATAAACCAGATGGGTTGTGAGTCACATAGTGCGTGTGGGGATTATGAAGAGGAGATAGACCCCACTGCTCCATATGGGATTGATACGTTTGAAATGATTCCCCAGTACTACATGGAGGATCATTTCGGGCAAGCCTGTATATCAAGCGGCTGCTCTCGCCACAAGAGGGCAAAACCTTAATACCTTGGCAAGGAGACCACCTCTTCACTGCTACGATTGTGGTGGACCGCATCGTGTAGTGGAGTGCCCTAATAGGCTACAGAAGATCGCTACTCAAATGCAACCAAATCAAGGAAGCACATCGGGAATGCCGGTACTTACATGTAATCGTTGTGGCATAGATCATTTGATCGCTCAATGTCCACATAATCCTAATGCACCCAAGATTACGCCATTGAATTTGGTTGAGGTCACCAACCAAGCACGAGGAACCACACCCATTGTACCCGCGAATGTAGTTACACGGTCAATGCTTCAAAATCAAAACTACATTCTTGAAGAGAGGGATACTTCATCAATCGCTCAGGCAAAGAAAAAGAAAACATGGCGAAAGAGATCGCTTAATGCCACGAGCTCCAAGCCCAGTTCAAAGACTAACATAGGGACAGGAGACGACTCCGTGTATATGAATGATCCTGAAGACGATTCTGATTCAATAGAAACCATGGGGACCAAAGCCACTACCCTAAGGGAGGAACCCACTCGTCGGGAGCTCAATGAAGGAGAATCAAGCGAGTACATAAATAAGGGGAAACAGAAGGAAACTTCCTCGGCCCCACAACCAAGTCAGTTAATGCCCTCTCGACCACCCAAACTGACTGAGACTCCCCAAGACAAGCCACGTGGGCCAAAAACCCTCAAGAAAAAGATTGGTACTTACCTAAACCCAGTTGAGGAGATTGAACAAGTGCAACACTTAAGGGGTTTGGTGGAAGAAACACAAAGAGAACTGGAACCAAACCCGAGAAAAATCAAAATTCCAGACACAGTGTTTCCTACACAAGTTCAGCCTCACAGGAACCATAAACCGTTAGCTATACCTAGTATCATTCGAGAAGAAAGTGAGGATAGGACATCAGGAAGTGGGCAAACACCCTTTTTGCTTGAAAGAATGTTTAGTGAGGGAATGCCTGACCCCATCGAAGAGGAAGTGATTCCATCTTCCCCAGTCCCTAGTCAAGGGGCGATGTCTCGAAAAGTACCGTTGAATGTGTCTAAGCTAATGGATTTCATGTCCTCTGAAATCAGAACCACGATCATATCCAAATTATACGGAGATCCTAAGCTATTCTTAGCTCTTTGGGCATTTCTCAATGGAGAACTAAAGGCGGGGCTACCACAATTTGCAAATATGGATAGACCCGACACGCTTCAAGATGATGAGGAACATTGGGATCTACAACCCAACCTAGATGAAGACTCGGTCGTTGAAATACCTGTGAACAAGTTGGGACAATACTTTGAAGGTGACGAATCTAATGCCACCCTCCCCATTACTACTAAGGGATTAACTGTAAAGGGAATCCTTGATGGTGGTGCTGGAGTGAGCATTGTGACTAAAAACTGTTGGGAATCCATGGGAAGACCTCACCTCGAAGTCACAAACATAGTGGTTAAGATGGCAAACAGAACTATTGCTAAACCTATTGGAATGTTAAGGGACCTTAAGATCAAGGTCCTGGGATACAAGGTAAAACATACCTTCATTGTAATGGATTTCTCCAAGCATCCTATGTCATATCAAATGATCTTAGGACGTCCTTTCATGAGGGAAGCACAAATGGTGCATGACTGGTCGAAAAACCATGTCTACCTACAATTCCAGGACTCTGTCATTCGAGTTGATCTTGAGAATGGTCGTGCACATCCTTTAGGAAGCAAGGTTATCATCGATAATCGATCGGATACCACTGTTCACTCCGCCCCATTAAGGTATTGCTATACATGCAAAAAAGAGACTGATGATGGGAAAGATTCTCCTTATATGGATGTTCTACCGGGTATGACAGAGTCGGATAACGTGGATTGGGTACACCTAGCGGCAACCATAGACACATGGGGAAATAGAGGCACAAGTTGGGTAACACCTGAGGGGCAAGATATGCCACCGTTAGTGCTAATAAACATGATAGGTGTTATGCACTTGACCCCTGATGGCGAGAAAGTGGCAAACTCCACCGACACTGAAAGTAGCGAAGACTCTGACCAATGCAACTCTGAGTATGAATCTCAAGAAGAAACTGACCCTGAGCCTGATGGGGAAAATGAATCAAATATTCACCCAAATGTGGAAGCAAGGTGCTCAAGGCCTAGGACAGTGACCTCCTGCAGTTCATCCGAAAGTGAGGGGGACACAAGTGAAGATCGACCAAGTGAGTCCGAATCTGATAGAAACAAAAATCAAAAACTTGGTAAGAAGAAAACGAGACATAAGCGCCAATGCTATCGAGCTAATGTACACACTACAATAAACAAGGAAAGATCCACTGCAGAATGGCTTAGTTATGTAGGAGCCATTGATGCTCATCGGAAGATAGCGGATAATTGGGGACAATACCTCCAAAGTGTCATGTGGTGTATTCCGCAACCTAATGACGTCGCCCAATTAGAAATCGAAGAGAAGCCGAAACTAAGTCGTACTGCAAGAAGGCGGCAAAACCAAGAGTTGGCTCAACAAAAAAAGGAAGCGAAATTGAAAGAAAAAAGCCTGGCACAACAAGAACCAGTAGACTTACACCCCGCACCCGAGCATTTCAAATCATTCACCATCACAGGGGAACGTAAAGTAGTCTACACAAAAGCCCAACGAATGCCTACCAATGGGAGTAGCGGTGTCTACGATGGCCCTGCGGTAGTTAAGGAGATAGACTTAGCAGATCTGGGTGAGAAGTCTAAACCAGTTTTTATTGCTCAAGACCTCACCAAGGCGGAAGAAACTGCACTTACGAAGCTTCTTAAAGAATTCAAGGACATATTTGCTTGGACATATCATGATATGAAGGGTGTTCCACCCTCGGTGGTGCAACACACGATTCCAATGATTAGCACTGCTAAACCAGTCCAGCAACGTCCCTACCCAATGAATCCTAAGTATGCAAAGATTGTACAAGAGGAAATTGAAAAGCTGGTAAAATGTGGATTCATATACCCAATTGAGCACTCAGAATGGGTTTCTCCGATAGTCATCGAGCCAAAGAAGAATGGGAAACTCAGAGTGTGCGTTGATCTCAAAAAGGTTAATGCAGCCACCAGAAGGGATCATTACCCCTTGCCATATTCTGAACATGTGCTTGAAAGAGTGGCAGGTAAAGAGGCATATAGCTTTTTAGATGGGTACTCGGGTTACAATCAGATCACAATTGTAGTCGAGGACCAAGCTAAAACAGCATTTATCACGGAGTTTGGAGTGTTTGCCTTTTGCGTCATGGCTTTTGGCTTGACCAATGCACCTGCAACATTCCAACGATTGATAAACACGGCCTTTAAGGAATATCTAAGGGACTTCTGTGAAGCTTTCTTAGATGATCTTTGTGTTCATTCCTCTTGGGACGAGCACTTGATGTGTTTACGAAAAATATTTGAAAGGTGTAGATTATATCGCATCTCCTTGAATCCTTTCAAATGCCAATTCTGGGTTAAACACGGAGTTATCTTAGGGCATATAGTGTCCAAAAATGGGATTTCCACTGACGAGAGTAAAATCAAGGTCATTCTGGAATTGCCACCACCCACCAACTATAAGGGAGTCCAACGGTTTATGGGCCATGTTGGTTATTATCGAAGGTTTATTCTATTCTTCGCCGAGATAGCTCGACCATTGTATAAGCTTCTCATCGAGTTTATTTGGACCGAAGAATGTGACCGTGCCTATGAGCTATTAAAGAAGGCCTTGGCGAGTGCTCCAATCTTGAGAATGCCTAACTGGGATTTACTCTTCCATGTGCATATTGATGCATGAAACTTTGCTATTGGGTGTGTGTTAACTCAACCTGGAGAACACTTGTAAGCTAGACTACCCCATTAGCTTTGCCAGTCTTGCCAGTTGAACGATGCTGAGATGAACTACACCACTACAGAGCGAGAAGGGTTGGCAATGATATATGCAGTAAGGAAATTTCGTTATTACCTCCTTGCCACCAAGTTTGTTTTCTATGTAGATCATCAAGCATTGTTGTATCTGGTAAACAAACCATGCTCCACAACAGGAAGAATCACACGATGGCTATTGATTCTTCTTGAGTTTGATTTCACTGTTGTTGTGAGACCTGGCAAAAAACATGTTATGGCTGATCATTTGTCTCGCATACCTAATGGTGAGGCTCCTACGGGTGTTGATGATGACTTACCGGACACTTCCCTATTCATGGTGGAGACAATGCCTGAATGGAGTGAGAAGATTGTTAACTTTTTGGTTAATGGCTTTCCACCCAAGGAGCTTCGTAAAGATCTAGCTCGAAAGCTAATCAAAGAATGCGAACCCTATTTCCTGATAGAGCCGGGACTCTTTATAAAAGAGGAAAGGATGACGTTCTTAGGCGTTGTGCCCGAGAGGATGAGTATCTATACATTTTGCAAGAGGCGTATATGGGCGTAGCCGGTGGTCACTTCTCAGGAGACTTAACTGCGCGAAAGATCTTACAATCAGGGTATTGGTGGCCCACTATGTTCCAAGACGCATCACTCTTTGTGAAGGGTTGCGATGAATGCCAACGATATAAGAAACCCCAGAGGAAAGATCAGATGCCCCTACATCCGATCAAAGTAAACCAACCATTTGAAAAGTGGGGTTTAGACTTTGTAGGTCCAATTAGTCCAGCGGCCCGAAACACACAATCTCGCTATATTATTGTGGCCACTGACTATATGACCAAATGGGCTGAAGCGAAAGCGACACGTAAGGCAGATGCGAGGACAACAGCCAAGTTCCTCTTTGAAAATATAATCACATGATTCGGTTGTCCTTTTGAACTTGTGAGCGACAATGGTACGCATTTTATAAATGAAGTGATTAAGGAGCTCACAACAAATTTCATGATATCCCATCATAAATCTACTCCTTACTATCCGCAAGCGAATGGCCAAGCCGAGAGTACCAACAAGACTTTAATCTCTATTTTGACAAAGACAGTTGAAGCTCATCGCACGGATTGGGATCTAAAGCTTACGACAGTTTTATGGGCCTATCGTACTGCGTACAAAGTGGCTATTAATTGCACACCATTCAAAATGGTATATGGCCAAGAAGCAGTCATGCCGTGGGAATTTGTCATTCCTAGTGTTCGTGTTGCTGCTCAAGAGGGTTGGGATGGTAATCCCTTAGTAGAGCGTCTATATATCCTTGAGCGGCTAAACGAAGAAAGACAATTGGCTGTATACAATGCCCTTGTGGAGAAGGATAGAAGGAAAAAATGGTTTGATCGCCATCTAAAGGACAAGGACATCAAGGTTGGGGATAAAGTCCTGATGTATGGAGTGCGAAACGAAAAGAAGAAGCTCAAATATGCTGGTAAGGGACCATATAGAGTATGTGAAATTACCCCGCAAGGTACCATCAGAGTGGAGACTCTCGACGGAGTTGAAACCATTGGATTCCTTAATGGGAGTAAATTCAAAATATACTATGACCCCCTGAGCCAGGAGGAGTTACATGCAATCCATCAAAAGAAGGCGGCTAAAGAACAAGCTGAGCTTAAAAAGATACAAGCGAGAGTCGAAGCCAAAGAACGTCAACAGCGTGCTAGGCGACAACGAGAAGCCAACTTGGGGATTACACAAGCATTTTTCGAGGAGGCAGACGAGGATTCACTGGAATCTGACCCACCTCTAAGATACCCAATTGAGTTAGAGAGTCCTTACTACGGGGAGGTGCTGTATAATGCATTATTGGATACAGGAGCTCAACATAATTTGCTATCATATGGCGTGTGGTGTCAACTGGGAAAACCACCTTTATCCAAGAGTTCTATCCAAGTTCAAGGAATCAACAAGAAGAAAACCCCTGTCTCAGGAATTCTGCACACTCCGGTTGCTTATGACAAGGGAACCATAATTCAAAGCTTTTTGGTTATGCCTGCTGGTACAATGGAAGGGACTGTAAACTTAGGGCGCAAATGGATGATGGCCACCAAATGCAATATCGATTGGGCAACCAGACGAGTCACAACGCAAGAACCAACACTAGGTCTGATCGCTCAAAATCCCGCACCTAAGTCATCCACTCCAATATTAGATAATGAAAATTCACAAAGTCCAATGGCAAAACCATCTTTGATTGTTTGCCACCCCTCTAACGCTTCAACGCCAAGAGTGGAAACATGCAAAGTGGTCTCTAAGGTTCCGCTTACTATGCCAAAGAGTATATACAAATGGGTCCCAAAAGCTTCGTTAATAGCTACTTCCCCTGCTCAATCTCGTTCAGCCAACAAGAAGCCTCGTAAAAGGAAAGCAGCTAACCACCCGAGAAAGGGCAATGTAACATCATGATGGATCCCTAAAAAATTATTAGTAGCCCAAGGGTACTACGAGGGGAATGACCAGATTTGGGTCCCTAAACATAAGCTGAATCCCTCTACATCACCTGTAAAATCTTGCAAACCAATTGTTGCCACCCCAATGACAATTCAAGACCGTGGTAAGGGAAAGGTAACAGAGTGCTCTGCACCACTTCTTCCAGAGTTAGTTTGGATTCCCAAACGATATCGATCATTACCACCTAGCTCAGGAAGGGGGGAGCCACATGAAGCTTCTAGCTCCTCATGACAGGCACACACTCATATAGAAGTTTCTACATGCTCTACACCTACTCTTGTCAACACCCAACAAAAAACCGATGAGTCTACATCTCCCCTTGTAATAGTATCGTCGGAAACCATTTCCTCCATTCGTCAATGGGAGCGTACACTACCATCTCTACAATTGGATGTGGCCACAAGGGTCATAAAAAGCTATCTGCCCACATCACAACCTATGACCCACTGGACAAATTGGTTCCAAGAGGCTGCAACATCATTGCAAATAATATGATCTACCCAAGGAAAGGGGGAGCATGTACTCACGCTCGACATTCTAATGCTTCCTCCTTAACCTTCTCCCCTGACATGTAATTGCCAAATTCAAGGGGATGTATATATATAGCTTCATACATGTAAAAAAAAAAACAAAGAAAAGAAAAACAAAAAATAGTAAAAAGAGCAAGAGCACAAAAACAAGAGAAATATCCGTATACAATCAAGAACTAGATTGACCTGTCATAAACCTACTGATACTATATCTGTGTTTGCAGATATGGCAGATGCCCGATCATCATACACTTCATCCACTCCTACCTTTGGTGAGAGGTATCATCTGTACCTTTCTCAGATATTCCACATGTGCTATCCTGTAATTGAAACTGAATGGGATCATATAGATGTACTAGCCAGAGAGGAAAATGTTGAGGAATTAGAATGGCTAATTTGCCTATTGACCATGACTGACCCCTACTCCGTAGAGGACATATCCCCGATAGCCCAATGCTTTCCTTTTCCACAAGATGACTATCCTCGCATGGTTACATTTTTTATGAGTTTATGTGGATGGAAAAATGAAAAGGAAATATCTGACAATGATGAATGGACGGATGAAACTCATGGCACTACTGAGGTTGACTTTATTTTTTTGGATGATGCGGATAGAGGCTTAGCCTTAGGGCTAGAGCCAGGACTCTACAACATCCTCTTACCGTATCCTCAGTAGTAGTGTGGTGACTGGTAGGTAGGTTAGTGTTTTCAAGTTTTTTCTAGTTTAGATTCCTTAAACAAGTCTTGAAATTTTCACACTGATGTGCCTCTCGAGGTATAGTGCTTGTTAGTTGATTGTACAGGTTGAAAAGTTTGAGGTGGGTTCACTTTCAAGTCCTGAGATTGCCGCAACGTTCATCAAAATATATCTACATCAAATTGCAAGCTGTCTCGTCAAATCAAGGAGATCTCCAATTACAGGTGTAATTCTTCCATACCCACTCTCTTTCGTTTTTACTGTTCAATTAATTGCATAAACTATAATGCATGACCACATGGAAATTGTCAATGTACTACTTAGTTTTTGAAGTTGCTTACATGCTAGTGTAAATCATTAATGAGCTTAACTTTATTGGAAATATTCCTAGGTAGCATGACGTCTTTAGTCTACCTTGGAATACGATTGTCTTAGGTCTAGGGTCAAACCATCTTAATGTTTGACACCTGGCCATGTGTGTGTTGACCTCTAGGACATAGCTATTACCCCTTTGTCGAAAGGATGCAAGACAAATTATAGTTCAAGAGCGAAGATCAAAAGAAATAGATTTAAAAAAAAGCCTACAATAAATGGCAATACAAGTCTATGATGTGATTTAATGTTGGCCTATCGCCTTATTGATACTTGGTAGGTGAGGAGTATTCTACTCCAGATCGATGCCTTGGTTGGTAGGGGGTAGCCTTGCCTAAAGTGAGCTAATAGATTCCTGGATAATGCCTTGTGTTAAACATGGTACCAGGATATCGATGTTAGTTTTGCCTTAGGAAGGTCGCCATTGTGTGTAAAAATTGTCACGTGCATAAAAAAAAAAGAAGGCAAAAAGCTCCTGTAACTCTGATGTTTCTTGTGTCCCTAGGCTTGTGGTATTAACTTGTTCTTAGAGTAGACACAGTGTGGTCATCTGTTTATTTATTAAGCTTGGTTATTTTCCTTGACTTAGGCCAGTTATAAACCATGATTAACCTTTGACACCTTGCTAACTCTTGCTTTACTTTCAATAATTTTAAACTCCTGTTAATTTGCTACATTAGCTCATTCATGTGACCCTTAAACTAAGTTCTCATAGCAATTCCATTGTGGTCTAACATGCTTGAATTTATACACTTTATATCTTTTGAATTCCAGCATACTTTCACTATACTTCCCTGTTTTGTAGACGGCCCACACCAACCCTATCGAGCTTACCATACCATAGCTTCCGAGGATGGAATCTACATCAGGAAGGGGGGCATGTTAACCTATGATGGACATTGAGACGTACTATGTTTTACGTCATTAATTTAAATATTCTGAGTCATGGGCCGGGCTTGTCGGCACCATATGTTAAGGATGAAGGGATTGGGTGATCGTCGATGAGAGGCGCACCTTGAATATTAGTAGGATAAGGGTTAGGATCGGCCGGCCATGTATGGGCACCCAAGTGTGAATGGCCAAGTCACCTATAAGAGTCAAATGTAACCCTAAAATCTTCATTCTCATGTGTTGTGAATACAAGAGTGCTCTTGCCTTATCTCTTTGGTTTCCTTCTCCTGCGTGTGTGAGAGAGAGAGAGAGAGAGTGAGAGAGCGATCGAGCACTGTGTAGCGGCACGGCGGCGGCGGAGAGGCGGTAGAGCGACGACGGCGGCTCCTTCTTCACTGCGACGCGGGAATCCTTCAAGGCGGCGGTTGAGCGGTGAGTGACACACCCTTTGCATTCTGTTTGAGCTTCCTTCCCTGGTTGTATGTTTGCAGCCATTCGTGGCTCGCATACGGTGTCTGGCAAGTCCCCAGCTACGACCTGTGCGACAAAAGCGCACAGTTTGATTTTGTTTACTCTTACCATGGAGCAATTAAGATCAATGGATCATGAGGAGCGTCAAAGTCTTCATCGGATGTGGGAGACACAAGTAGGTGCTTGAACTTTGCTCTTGAGATTCATGCAATTTTTGGTTTTGTTCAACATTTGTTAATTTTTGCACAGTTAGCTTAATCTTCTAATTAATATTAGGTAATTAGGTTTTCTTAGGCATTCTAGGCATCATTGGGTAGCTAGAGACTAGCTCTAGTCTCCTACAAAAAGAAAAACTCAAAAAAACATATGGAAAGTACATGAATCATCAGAAATCTAATGAGAAGTGAAATTTTCACTCTGGTTTGGTTTTTCTGAGAGAAGCATATGCCCATACACTTCTCAGTGCCACAGCCATGTCTTCTTTGCCACGCCCGTTCCTTTCCCTCAAGCATATCTTCCAGTATCTACTGCATTTAATGGAGTAGAGAGTATTAAAAAAGGAATAAATTGCATTTAACTAAGCATAAAGAGCATTAATCAAGGGGTACAAATTGGGAACATATTTACTGTCAGGGAATTTTTGTGGGTGGTTGTTGTCAGCACCTGCACAATTAAAGAGCTCTCTGAACTAACGATCGTACCATTGAAAGCGTACGCATGTACCCATCTGGAGGAGCATACGTCCATTCCTCCCCTAAAGCCACGCCCATTCCATTCCCTTGCTAGGAAGCATACGCCCATGTCTTCTTTGCCAAACCAATTCCTTCTGCCGCCTTACCATGGCCGCGTCTTCCATTTTTGCAAGCGTACACCCATACCATCTTTAGAGTACATCTGTTCTTCCATTTTCCACATGCACACATCCGTTCCTTCTTATAGCCACACCCATTTCTTCTGGGAAGTGTATACTAGTGTCATCTTTGTCACATCCATTCCATTCTGTTGTTGCGAGGAAGCATATGCTCGTGTCCTCATCTGAGCATATGCCTGTACCTTTTTAAAAGCGTATGGTCGTACCTTCCCACACACAAAAAAGACAAAAGCATATGCTCGTGTCCTCATCTGAGCATACGCTTGTACCTTTTTAAAAGCGTATGGTCGTACCTTCCCACACACAAAAAAGACATTGTCCATAGGGGGGTGCAACACTACTATTGCACACATTCATGCACTTACACTCAGGAAAATTGTTGCAAAACAAACCTCTATGACGATATAAATTCTCTTGATGCTCCCTCACTAAGATCATACTGATCAGGGTCAACACAGCTTGGAGCCAAACGGTGTTAGTCTTTGGCAACACGAGTGAGAGTGAGGATCATCCCAGCATATGACGAGTTACTCCTCCTGACCTAGCGACAAGAGGACCAAAGGCTCAGTGCATGGACAGACCACCTACCCTAGACCAAGACCCAACATCCCTTACCCACTCACAAAGAAGCCTTGCTTTAAGGATCCAAAGCTTTATCCTAGGAAACGCACAATTAGATGAGCCACATCCCAGGGCTAGAGGTATGGAAAACCAACCTAAAGGAGAGTCCAATCTACATCTAGATCCTAGTCTAGATAAGAGGGCCATGCTTGTCTTAGGAATGGCCGATTCATACCAAGTCCAGAGACCAGTGCTAAACCCAGGACAAGAACCAGCTCTCCAAGGGCCAAATACGTCCTATTAGAGAGAGAGGGCCTAGCCGGCCTCGTCATATCAACTTCGAGTCCAATGTACCAGTAATACCCACTTTGGGGAGCATACCTAGGATACCATATAGGGCCATACGAAGCACAACCAAATCTTCCCATGAGATAAGGAGCCCCAATGGTCTATTATCCACTCGGCCCAGCTCCCCCATCTATTAATCCCAAACCAGCACCCGCTCTAACCATGGCTAGGCTAACCCCTAAAATGTTAAGGATAGCCATGGAAATAGGGATTGCTATTTTGGCATCATGCCCCTAACATTAGCCCAGCCCAGCCCAGCCTACACAAGGCCCAGGTTAGAGTGGAACAAAACCCCTAGCATATATTAATTGATTACCAATTTAGATGGGATTGGAGACCCCATATCGCACTTAGAGATGTTTAATCAGATTTGCAAAGCATTCGGCCATGTGAATAACTAAGTCAAGGTGAGTGCCTTTGGCCTCACCCTAGACGGCAAAGCTGGCCAATGGTTTAGGTCCTTGAAGATAAAAGATAAGGCCACCTTTGAAGCAGGCTTTCAAGGCTGGATACTCCCGTCAAGGAACCCGATGGAGTCTCATTGGGCAATTACATAATGTCAAACAAAAGGATGGCGAAACCATCTGGGACTACATCAATAGGGTAAGGTATCTCCACTCTCGTTTGTAGTGCCATAGATAAGTTCTCTAACGAAAGGCTAATTGGGAGATTTCTGGAAGGCCTAGATGACGTACCCTTACATAATTCTATGTATGCTTGGCCCATACCTCCTTCAAGTAATGTTGTAGGGGTTGCTATGGACTTTGAAGATAACTACAAGGGAACACATTCTCAAGAACTTCACGAGGGTACATCTGGGTCCTCATTCAAAACAACTAGTACCAAATTTGAGGGAAAAATCAAGGACTCCACCTTGGGACAATAGGTAGAATAGCTAGTCACTACATCAATGCAGAAAATGACCCAACACTAGAGAACCAGCCAAGGCCGGGATCAAGTGGGTCAACTCCATCTCTACCCCAAGAGGGAGCTAGTGTGGTGCCCTATTTGTCAAGCTAACCATACTAGCATGGAGTGTCCACATCTGCGATCCCATCCCACCCTCTACTACTACACATACTTCCAGAGATGGGGCAGTCATGAAATTACAAATTGCTATAGCAACAAAGGGCTGCTCAAGCCTGAGCCCTACCAGAAAACCCTAGGCAACCGCTGGCCTTGCCAGCACACCTGCACTTCATAACTCACCTTAACTAGGACAAGAAGTGGCCCAACGAGGAATCCTTAGGGTACTAGAGATTCCCTTACCACCCGAATGCTGGAGGGAGCATTTGGTATATGTGTTTTTCTAAGGGAAGTTCGGTTGCAATAGCTGTGGCGGGGAGCGTTCAAAGGACAGATCACGCGGCAAAAACCTGCCCAGGTCCTCGGTATGGTGAAAAATGGTGTGCTTCCGGTACGATGGGCGAGGGTCGACGAAGCGGTCCCTGAGTGAAGTGCCAGGACACCTAAGGATGATCCTGGAGGGTTCTGACCAGGCCATGCACAGGCTCGCGATGCTTAGGACACCCATGCGTATGTCGTGGAAGATATATATATGTATGATGACGAGAAAATTATTGTAATCTATTACTAGATCTCGTTGGCTAACCTGCTGGTCTCAACGAAGAGTCTAGAGTGATACTGTTTTGTGAGAAACAAGGATTGAATGGAAATTTTGAGTTATGACATCTGTAACCAATAATAGTTTGTCAATGGATTGTTTTAAAAGTTAAAGTTTAAAGAGGAGTGTGTGCGTATCTGTATTCTAAAGCAAAAGTTAAGAAAGGCATTCAATTATGGGTGGGTGAGTACTTGTCTGGTTCTACCAATTCCAGTGGTTGGGCGGTGGCTAACCCATGGGCCGGATGGGGTTAGGCTGGAATCAGTAGAGTTTTAATAATAAAATTGATCAATAAGAATACGCTTAGAAACTGAGTAGTTAATTAAAAGCTTGAAGACTTCTCTGATGAATAGATCAACGACTGTGCTTGATTCAATTAGGAAAAAAGCGTTGATTCCTTCAAGTTAAGTCTGTAATAGTTTCCCTTCTATCTGATTTAATTAGATGAAGGTTAGTTTAGAATCTTGACCTCGTTTAGAGAAATTTGTTAAGAAAATAAAAATGGTGGAATCGTCCCCGTTTTTCGGGCAGGGAAAATTTTCCCGGTTTCGGTTTTCAAAATGGCCACCAGCTTAGTCTCGTGCCCGGACATTCAAGGGCGATGTCCCAAATGAGAAACCCTGCCCCGCACAAGAGGAAGCTACTTCCGCTGCTACCATCCGGGAATCCGGTGCGTAGAGGGGGCAGTGGGATCTCACAGTCGGTATCAAAGTCCTGTTGTAAATTTACGTAACAACAACAATAGAAATTGCTTAAAAACTTTAAAGTAAATCTGGGAAATAATGTTTTCACTTGTAAATATTATGTTGAATGAACTTCAAAAATTGAAAACTCATAAATTGAATTGGAAATTTACAGATGGATACCCCAAATCTATCTCGCATTCCTGAACTCTTCTAGAGTCAGGATATGATAGCCTTTGCATTCGAGCACCTCATCAACTCTGCTACGACCCGAGTAAGCAGAGTGAGACATCGGTATATGTGGTTCTTTGGAGAATGATGTATTAATGTCAGTACCAGTCAGCGTTAGAGGCTCAGGAAAAATATTTCCTTAGCCATGATTCAGATAAGGCTAGGACTTTGTTCAGCATGTACAACTCTTTGATCATTCACCCAGAAACTTCAGAATTTCATGCCGAGTTTTTAGGCTTCTTAGCCGCTTTATCCCTAGAAGTAGAATTACTGCACCTCTTTCTGTAATGAATCGTGTGTACCATGGCATGGAATTACTGCACCTCTTTCTGTAATGAATCGTGTGTACCATGGCATGTCTCCTTCATTGTTTCGCTTCTTTATGCGTATACGATTGAGGCAGTGAATTTGGGAGCTGTGATGCTCTATGTATAATCGAAAACTTTTGATAATAAACAATGTTTTACAAAAAATTCCAAATTGTTTTCATGATTGTGAATGGTTAATAAAATTATCAAAGTAAGTCTTGTTTCATGAAGTATGATGAAATAATTATCTGTTTAAGGAATAAATCACAAAAATTAAATAATCATAGATCTGTTGTCAAAGTTAAGTTGATGAAAATCTCGTTTTGTCAGAGTCATGAGACGCGCAGCCCGTGCAAGGCAACCGGATCCTCTAACCAATGTGACGAAGAGTTAGATCTAGATGTTTGAAAACCCCTGCATAGATCCCAACCGATGATGAAGAGTTAGATCCGGATGTTCGAAAACCCTTGCATAGATCCCAACCTGGTCCCTTCAAGGGTGAAGGGAAGCAGTTAGGTGAAGTAGTGGAAAAGTGGATTGAGGCAATGGAGGAATACTTTGATGTAGCTGGCTACAATGAGAGAAGCAAGATGGCTCTCGCCAGGTTAAAGATTGTGGAAACGGCCAGGGTCGCTTGGAGGAACCACTGCGAGACTAACTATCTCGACCAGAATACCCAGACTTGGAACGATCTTAAAGCTTACCTCAGAAAGAGGTTTTGTCCTCCGGGCTTCCTTGAAACTAAAATGAATGAGTTCTTGGAACTAAATCACGATAGCCGGACAATTTAAGAGTACCATCAGGCTTTTGCCCTTCTCCTTAAATATTCCCCCGCAATTGCTGATGGCCAGATTCATTCGAGGAATGAACGAGCCATTGGACACCTTAGTGAAGAATGCCAAACCTATCTTAATGGCCGAAGCAGTAAAAATGGCAAAAGACTTTGCCAAAGCCTTTGTAGTTAAGGTCCCGCACCATCTAATTTTAAAAGATTCCAAACCCTAGAAAGTACTTTAAACTTTCCTCCCCCAAAGAGACAGTAAGGCCCAAATCAGAATCAGGATACTGGGAGATTTAGAAGTGAAGAAAGACCCTTCCCACCACCTCTTTCAAGGATTCATAGGGATGAGCTCAAAAGTGAGAACCGCTATTTTGGATGTCAAGGTTTTGGTCACCAGCTGAAAGACTACTCGACTCCTGCCATGTCAAGGGGACAGGGAAGTCAAGGACCGAGAGTGCAGAGACCAGCCCCTTCCTATCAGGTCAAATCAGGGTCCATCTTGTCAAAAATCAAGGCAATCCTAGGAGAACTCCAGCTCAACCATCTGCCTCTGTCCAGAGTAGCCTCAGAACTCCTTCCCAGAACTGGGGCAACCAAAGAGAAAGAGTTCCACCTCTCAGACTGCAGCAGCCAGAGCAATCACAATAGCAGAAGTAGTGGAAGAGGAAAGAGGATAGATTTTTGTAGCAATTGAAAACCAAGGGCCAAATTGCCAATTCTCCATCATCCATACTCCAGCTGAGTATCATGGTAAGCCTTTTAAGTTTGATTCAGGTAGTACTCATTCTTTCATTTCCCCAGGATGCTTGCATAAGCTAGTCTTAGAACAGAAATTAGGGAAACCTATGCAAGTTGAATTGGCAGTGGGAAGATTCTTTTCACTCACCTTCAGAACAGATCGTATTCAGTTCAATCTAGATGGGAATTTAACTGACTGTCAGTTCAAAGTTATACCTTTGGGAGTTTTAGATGGGATCCTTGGAATGGATTGGCTCCACAAAAAATCAAGTTGATATTCAATGTCATAATGGAACCATTTCCTTCCGTGACCTTCACGGAAATAAAGTTCAAGGATCCCAACTTTCAGGATCCCCAAGTCTGCAATTAGTAAAGGCTTCTAAGTTACTAAAAGGACTTAGAAAGAAGCAACTCATTTATGTTGTCAAAATGAATCCAGTAGACATAAAGTTAAAAGCTAAAGAACCTGATTTATTCCTAGCAGAATTATCAGAGATGCCTCCAATTCAAGAAGTAGATCATGTGATAGAATTGATCCCCGGAGCTCAGCCAGTAGCCCTGCATACGTACAAAATGCCAGTTCCTGAAGCCATCAAACTCAAGGAACAGCTTAGACAATTGTTAGAGCAAGGGTTTGTAAGACCCAGTGTTTCACCTTGGGGTGCGCCAGTTCTCTTTAAGAAAAAGAAAGATGGAACGCTAAGACTCTGTGTGGAGTACATAGGTCTTAATCAGCTCTGCCAGTTAAGAATAAGTATCCTATCCCCAGAATTGATGAGCTTCTGGACGATAGGCTAAGTGGAGCCCAGATCTTCACAAAGATAGATCTCAAATCAAGGTATTATCAGATCAGGAGCAAGATATCCCGAGGACAGCCATCAATACTCGGTATGGGCATTATGAACTCACTGTCATGCCGTTTGGATTGAAAAATGCCCCAGCTACATTCAATCGCTTAATGCAAGACATTCTTAGAGAATACTTGGATGATTTTGTTCTTGTTTTCTTTGATGATATTCTGATTTACTCAAAGAATGCAGCTGACCATGAAGCTCATGTCAGAAAAGTTCTTGAGATTCTAAGGAAGCACCAACTCTTTTGCAAAAGAGAGCAAATGCACTTTCTCTGCGACCATGTTGAATACTTGGGCTTTCTGGTGTCCAAAGATGGAATTTCTCCAGATTCCACAAAAGTCCAAGCAGTCATAGATTGGCCTGAACCTAAGTCAGTGAAAGAAGTCGAAGGATTCTTGGGATTGACTGGTTGGTATAGAATTTTTATACCAAAGTATGCTCTCATAGCTTCCCCCCTGACTAATATTCTTAAGAAGAATATCTCGTTTTAATGGTCTGCTAGGTGCCATAGTGCTTTTGATAAGCTATCTTGGTAACTAATCCCGTTTTGAAGTTGCCAGATTTCTCTCTACCCTTTGAGGTAGTAACTAATGCTAGTGCTTTTGATAAGCCGCCTTGGTAACCAATCCCATTTTGAAGTTGCTAGATTTCTCTCTACCCTTTGAGGTAGTAACTGATGCTAGTGGTTTTGCCCTTGGAGGTGCACTCATGCAGGAAGGTCATGCAATGGCCTATGAATCCTGAAAACTTAGAACGCATGAGAGAAATTATGATGTCCACAACCTAGAACTAGTTTCAGCAGTATATGCCCTGAAGTTGTGGAGACATTACCTACTGGGTCAAAGGTTCACTTTGATGAGACAGATCATCAGAGCTTAAAGTGGATCTTCACTTAGAAGGATCTCAACATGTGCCAAAGAAAGTGGATGCAGACCCTGCGCAGGAATTTGATTTTGAAATCAAGTACCACCCAGGCAAAGAAAATGTGGTAGCAGATGCCCTCGGCAGAACAGCATCCTTGTTTGCAATTACTGTAGTGTCACATCCCTTGATTATCGAATCAAGAGAGAAGATCATGATGCAGGATAGATTCTTTGGCCCTATTACTACCCTACTTATGCAGGAAAGCAAAACTCCAGAGGAGTTGAACCGAGTTGAAGGGTACAGCCTGGATGATGGAATTATGTATTATAATCACGGGCTATGCATTTCCAATGATGAGGGAACTAAGGGTCAAATTTTGAATGAAGCCCATGATAGCCTTATTTTGCAGGACATCCAAGTTTCATCAAAACCTACATGTCTGTGAAGAAAAGATTCTTTTGGCCTGGTCTAAAAAAGGATGTACTTAATCATGTAAGTCAATGTCTCACCTATCAGAAAGTCAAGGCCGAGAGAATTAAAATGCCTGGGAAGTTACATCCATTAGACATCCCCCAGATGAAGTGGGAATGTATCAGTATGGATTTTATTACTGGATTACCTTCAATGCAATCAGGTTACAACTCCATCTTTGTGGTAGTTGATAGACTAACCAAAGTTGCCCATCTAATTCCAGTAAAAGAAACCTACACTACAGTGGATGTGGCCAGAGTGTTCCTCAAGGAAATCTTCAGATTGCATGGCCTACCCAGGAGAATAGTAAGTGATCGAGATCCCAAGTTTACGTCAAGTTTTTGGACTATATTTTTTGAAGCAGTAAGAACCTTCTTGGATCTCAGCACAGCTTACCACCCTGAGACCGATGGTCAAACTAAAAGGGTGAACCAAGTAATTGAAGATATACTTCGGTCATGCTGTGGAAGGGAACCCAAGAAGTGGCTAAGCTATCTGCACCTAGTCAAATTTGCCTACAATGCTTCTTATCACCGAAGTATTGGGATGAGCCCTTTCAAAGCTCTGTATGGACAAGATTGCTTAACTCCATTAACTTGGTCTGACCCATTGATTAGGTCGAGATGTCCAGACAGATGCTTGACGACATGGAGCAGCAAATGCAGTCAATTCGCAAAGATATAAAAGCTGCCCCAGGATAGACAGAAGCAGTATGCAGATAAGAAGAGGACAGACAGAAAATTCGAAGAAGCAGATATGGTCTTCATTCGAGTACGCCCCAAAAGAAGTTCTCTATCTCTTGGGAAGTACAAAAAGTTATCCCCCAGATATTGTGGACCATATCTGATCACAAAGAAAGTAGGTGACTTAGCCTATGAGCTTCTTCTGCCTCCTCATCTCAAAGTACATAATGTATTTCATGTGAGCCTTCTTAAAAAGTATATACCAAGCCCGAATCATGTGCTTGATGATGAAATCTTAAATTCTTCAACCCAAGGGCAGATGGAACTCCAACCTGAAGAAATCCTTGATGTTCAAGAAAAGGTTCTCAGGAACAGAATTTTGAGTCAAATGAAAGTTCTATCTTTTTGAAGATGCCACGTGGAAGAAAGAAGCCGAACTATTGCGGGATTACCTCCAGTTTGCGAGATGAGGACATCTCGCATTTTTCAAGTGGGAGAGAATGTAAGATTCCTCCCCAGCCCCTCAAGATGCCCAGTATCTTCCCCTGTAATCAAATCCCTTTTCAAAAATATAAAAGATCTTGTTTCTACCTATTTTTACCTAGAGAGAGAAAATATTCTAGAGAGAGATTACTCCGATTTTAGATATTTTAGATGGAAAATATCTCTTCTTATTAAAATAAATTCCCCCAAAATAGAAGTTCAAAAAGATTTTCAGAAGGTGCATTAGAAATCAATTATAATATGTTCAAAAGGCCTTATCATCCTAGGGGTCCACATTTTTAAAAAATTATAAATTAAGGTTCTGAGGGGCCAACCAGATTCATCCAAATGTAGGGAGGAGATAAATAGAAAACATAAAGAAAATCTCCCCAAAAATGAGTAAATACTCACATAAGATGAAGAGTGGACTAAGGACCAAAGGAAATACTTAAAAAATGAATTTTTGACACCTCAAGAGTGGGGATTCCCCCTCATGAAGGAGGCACCTATTTCACATGTGTGGTGGAGTTTTAAATTCTCAAATATTGAGATATTTCATCTCTCCTCTCTCTTAATTCAAGTCTAGTTCTAAAAAGTAAGCTAAACTGACCCAAAAATGGTCAAAAATTGACCAAACTCATCTCGAAAATTCTAGAATCAGTTTGCTTGGTTAGAAGCTCACTTTTTCTTGTAGAAACTTAATAGTATTTTATGCATTGTTACTCTACTCCTCCCCCAGAGCCAAAAACTGTGAATTTCTTAATAATTCATTAGTTTTTGACCATTCCCTCTTCTAAATAATTGGTGGCCACTCTTGTTGCAAACAAGAGTAGATCCCTCAAACCATCAAGCCAAAGGAAAGCTCTCAGAAATTCATGTAAGCTAGAAATCCTACTTTTTCTTTATTCTTTTTCAATGGTTTTCTAATTTTTGTTTTCTTTGAAATGTAAAATGATGCTATGCCTTGTTGGAAAGGCTTTCCCCCTCTCTCATTCTTAAATTCAGCCTTTCTTTATCCTAGATAAGTAATCTAATAGTCGGAACAAAACTTTTTATATTATATACTCTTTTAAAAGTGGAATTTGATTAGTTTAGAATGCTTTAAACCATTTGGGTATAATTTTTAAGTGACTTAAGGATAGGAAAATTTGAAAAATGGTCAGCCATACAAAGGAGATTATGGCAAAATTTTCTTAAATTTTGTGAAATAAGTTTTATCTTTTATTATTCAAAAAGAGTAATTCCCACCGTTTGTGTATTCTAAAAGTGTTATTTTCATTCTAGGCATAGAAAAATGCATAGTAGAAATATTTTTATTATAAAAGTGTTATTTTCATTAAATTTAAATTATATGCATAAAAAGATGCATATTGGTTATTTTTTTTAATTATAAAAGAGTAATTTTCATTAGATTTAAATTCTATGCATAGAAAGATGCATATTGGTTATTTTTTTATTATAAAAGAGTGATTTTCATTAGATTTAAATTCTATGCATAGAAAGATGCATATTGGTTATTTTTTTTTATTATAAAAGAGTGATTTTCATTAGATTTAAATTCTATGCATAGAAAGATGCATATTGGATATTTCTTTTATTATAAAAGTGTTACTTTCACCAATATTGATTTTATGCATAAATTTTTTTTAAATTATAAAAGTGTTACTTTCACCAATATTGATTTTCATGCATAAATAGATGCATAAAAGAATTTTATTATTATTAAAGTGTTACTTTCATCAATATTGATTTTTATGCATAAATAGATGCATAAAAGATCTCTTGTTAATAAAAGTGTTACTTTCATCAATATTGATTTTTATGCATAAATAGATGCATAAAAGAAAATTTTTATTATAAAAGTGTTACTTTCATCAATATTGATTTTTATGCATAAATAGATGCATAAAAGAATTTTTTTAATTATAAAAGTGTTACTTTCATCAATATTGATTTTTATGCATAAATAGATGCATAAAAGAATTTTCTTAATTATAAAAGTGTTACTTTCATCAATATTGATTTTTATGCATAAATAGATGCATATAAAAGATTTTTTTTAATTATAAAAGTGTTACTTTCATCAATATTGATTTTTATGCATAAAAGATTTTTTTTAATTATAAAAGTGTTAGTTTCATCAAAATTGTTTTTTATGCATAAATAGATGCATGAAAGGATTTTCTTTTATATAAAAGTGTTATTTCCATAGAAGTTGAATTTTATGCATAAATGGATGCATACATATTTTTTTTTTAATATCAAAATGAGAGTTCTCTTTAATCATTGTTTAAATCGCATGAATATTGGTAAATGAATAAGTAAATACTCTGTGAAGGAAAATTCTACTGTTTCATATTCTCTAGAATGGTAATGAGAAATTCAGAAGATCTATCGAAGTCGAAATTTTAGATAAATGATTAATTTATTCCTCATAGAAATATGTGTTTAGTTTTGAATTCAGTTAAGCAAAATACTCAAGCAAAATACTCAATGAATGAAATTCAGTAAAGTAGTAATTGAAATATTACCCTTTGAGAAAGATAGTTCAGGGAGAGAACCTTTCTAGACTCGAACCCTGAATCAGACTATGACCACGACTTAATCTCCTTTGTCAGTTTCAAGAAAAGACGATGTGACCAGTTTAGGAAAATTCAATCAAATCACCCACCGAATCTGAAATTAAATTGAAACCTTTGATTTTGATATGAGGATCAAGATTACAGAATTTGAGGAATTCTGCTTGGGTATCCAAACCTGTGATCTAGAAGTCTTAGGATACGGAATTAAGATAAACTCATTGTATTCAAAAGAAAATCAAAAACTGAAAACTTGCATATAGAAACCCTGTTTTCTAAGGGAGCATTTGGTATATGTGTTTTTCTAAGGGAAGTTCGTTTGCAATAGCTGGCGGGGGAGTGTTCAAAGGACGGCTCACGCGGTAAAAAACCTGTCCAAGTCTTGACCAGCCTGGGTATGGTGAAAAATGGTGTGCTTCCAGTACGATGGGCGAGGGCCAACAAAGCATTCCCTCAGTGAAGTGCCAGGACACTTAAGGAGGATCCTGGAGAGTTCTGAGACCAGGCGTGATACACGCGCTCGCGGTGCTTAGGACACCCATGTCGTGGAAGATATATATATGTATGATGACGATCTCGTTGCTGACCTGCTGGTCTCAACGGAGAGTCTAGAGTGATACTGTTTTGTGAGAAACAAGGATTGAATGGAAATTTTGAGTTATGACATTTATAACCAATCATTGTTTGTCAATGGATTGTTTTAAAAGTTAAAGTTTAAAGAGGAGTGTGTGCGTATCTGTATTCTAAAGCAAAAGTTAAGAAAGGCATTCAATTATGGGTGGGTGAGTACTTGTCTGGTTCTACCAATTCCAGTGGTTGGGCGGTGGCTAACCCATGGGCCGGATGGGGTTAGGCTGGAATCAGTAGAGTTTTAATAATACAATTTATCAATAGGAATACGCTTAGAACTCGAGTAGTTAATTAAAAGCCTGAAGACTTCTCTGATGAATAGATCAATGGCTGTATGCCTGATTCAATTAGGAAAAAAGCGTTGATTCCTTCAAATTAAGTTTGTAAGAGTTTCCCTTCTATCTGATTTAATCAGATAGAAGGTTAGTTCAGTTTCTTGACCTCGTTAGAAATTCGTTAAGAAAATAAAAATGGTGGAATCGTCCCCGTTTTTCGGGCAGCAGGGGAAATTTTTCCGGTTTCGGTTTTCGGAATGACCACCAACTTAGTCTCATGCCCGGACATTCAAGGGCGAGGCACCGAGTGAGAAACCCTGCCCCGCGCAAGAGGAAGCTACTTCCGCTGCTACCATCCGGGAATCCGCCGGTGCGTAGAGGGGGTAGTGGGATGTCACAGTTGGTATCAGAGCCCTATTGTAAATTTACGTAACAGCAACAGAAATTGCTTAAAAATTTTAAAGTAAATCTGGGAAATAATGTTTTCACTTGTTAATATTATGTTGAATGAACTTCAAAAATTGAAAACTCATAAATTGAATTGGAAATTTATAGATGGATACCCCAAATCTATCTCGCATTCCTGAACTCTCCCAGAGTCAGGATATGATAACCTTTGCATTCGAGCACCTCATCAACTCTGCTACGACCCGAGTAAGCAGAGTGAGACTCGCACGTCATTTTGAGAGTCTTTACTTTCCTCATCCTATTGAGCGACATTGGTATATGTGGTTCTTTGGAGGACGATGTATTCATGTCAGCGTCAGAGGCTCAGGCATAATATTTCCTTAGCCATGATTCTGATAAGGCTAGGGCTTGTTGTTCAGCATGTACAACTCTTTGATCATTCACCCAGGAACTTCAGAATTTCATGCCGAGTTTTTAGGCTTCTTAGTTGCTTTATCCCTAGAAGTAGAATTACACCTCTTTTTGTAATGAATCTTGTGTACCATGGCATGTCTCCTTCGCAGTTTCGCTTCTTTATGCGTATACGATTGAGGCAGTGATTTTGGGAGCCGTGATGCTCTATGTATATATCGAAAACTTTTGATAATAAACGATGTTTTACAAAAAATTCCAAATTGTTTTCATGATTGTGAATGGTTAATAAATTTATCAGAGTAAGTCTTGTTTCATGAAGTATGATGAAATAATTATCTGTTTAAAGAATAAATTGTAAAAATTAAATAATCATAAATCTATTGTCAGGGACCTCTATTGTAATCAAAGAATCAAGTAATTTAGGAGGTTGAGATTCCAGACTATGCTTGGAGTCCTGAAGATAGGGTTGAGCTTGAGAGGGCGGGTTGAGATGTCAAGCTCAACACAACCTGACACTTATGATATGCATGGGAGACCGTTTCCACCACTTACATCACTGGCATTGTGGGAAGGCTAGGAAAGTGAAGTCACCTCTATAGCTACCTACCCAGCAGCCTTGGAGAATACAACAAAGACAGGGGGCACCACCAGAGTTGGATGCTGGAAACAAAAATTTCACAGATACCTTGTATACCATTCCACCCACTCTAGAACCAAGAAAGATGGAGAATACACTCAATTGCAAACATTCTTCAAGAGCTAAAAGCTGTAAACACACTATCATGGGAATTAATCCCCCATTTCAAACATCACCTACACTTTCTTCTGATACTCATATCAAGATGGAAGAGATTGGAAGCACTTCTACCCTCATATTCAACCTGCTCACAGCTGGGGAGAGATTCCCAACTTTCTAATGAACACTGAAAATGACACCACACAACACTAATAATAAGCTCAAAATAAACAAAGAGACCTTACACCCATTATGGGCTAAGATGCCTTCATTTTTTGCAATCTATAGAGCGATCTCAAGAGCAGGTGTAGCGACTTCAGTAGCATCTCACTTCTTGCCAAGCTGCAACTCCTTCACACCCATGATCACATTCAACCAGACTATCACAAGCAACACCAACACACAAGAGGCTACGCAGATCAACAGCAGAGAAATTGACAACGTATAGGAAAAATACAAAGAGTCACTGGGCCTCAGAAGAAGGTCTTTCACTACCAGTGCCAAACCTCTACCCTCAGATGTAGCCTGCACACTCTCCTTTTGAATTGCCAGAGCCTTGAAAACTTCTCGGCGGAATCGGGCAACTCCATGATTTTTGCTCCATATTTGGCAATCACACGCCCACCTCCTCGATGATCCTCGAGTTGAAATCTTCCTAGGTTGACGCTTCCAACTCCGCCTACTCGTTCCATACTGGTACATCACATGGTTTCCCATTTTTGATATTCATATTCACACGGGTACTACAAATGAAGGCATCTGACCCAAATCCCTTTCTACATGCATCAGCATGCTTCCACATTTAGCATACATGTTGATCAAAGCAGTTCTCAATACTGAATCTCACTCATATCCATTGTCAACAAGAGAAACATGGATCTCATTGCCCTCTTTTAGAACCACCTGTGTAGCACTTGTTGTCACCCAATGCATCACACTGAACAAAAACTATGGATTGGGCTCTTACTCACCTACCATGCACATGCTTTAGCTGCTATGTACACATGAAAACACTGCTCCCTAGCTGCAATTGAACTGCAAACCTTGCACTAAAAAACTTCTAATAGCGTGTTTGGTAGGATGCTGACATGATAGATCTTTTCTAATGATACTATAGCTCGACTACAATAGCTACTAGTCTTCAACTGAGTTATGGCATGCTTATCTTGCCATCTCAACTCACTTAGCATGTTCACATTATGGACCATGTACATAGTAATTTAGTACTTATGTCGTATTTCCCTTATCTTTTTGGTAGAACCTTTTTGTTGAGAGGAAGAAAAAAAGTAATTTCCAGCCTCTCATCTTGTGTGTTCTCTTCTAGAGTTTGTGTGAGTGTGTGTGTGCTTGCAAGAGCTCAAGCTCTTTTCCTCCCTGTATCTTTTCAATGAAGGGTATATGAAAGGGGCCAAGGGCTAAGACTAGGGTTGGGTATGCCCATGGACATTAATAAGTGTAGTGTGAAAGGGGTGGCCTTGTATAAAAGTGAATATGGGCCAATGTCATAGGAACCTTTTATATGAATCTTGATAATCACTTCCTTAATGGTAATCACCTTTTCCTAAATATAGGTGAATTTTCTTAGTCCTTGATTAATCCATGTTTTCTAGGCTAATCTAGGCTAACAAGGCTAGCTATTTTGGGTCTACACAAACTTGAGTCTCGCTGTATATTCACATGACCAATGTGCTTGTGCCATATCTGCAATGACACATGTTCCATGCACAAACATGGCTGCCATTACCATAGGCATGTTCACATCCAAAGTAAACATCCTGTCATTTTTGTTACCCTTTGCAATTAAGCTACATTGATTTTTAAAGTCTTCCACAAAACAACCTTGAGGATTAAACCTCACTTGCAGACCCTTATCAACCATCTATCCAACAGAAACCAAGTTCTTTGTAATATTTGAAACATGAAGTACATGTACCACAACAAGTACTTCATTTTTCCATCATGCATAGACAATGGCACTTTACCAACATGCGTAATGGGATACCTAGTAACATAACATGTTTCTACATAACCTGCTTTTTCCACTTTACCAACATGCACAATGGGATACGCAATATCATCACCTGTTTCTACATAACCTGGTTTTGCCATTTTCTACATGTCTTTAAATCACTCAGCAAGATTGGTCATGTTCTTAGAGATGCCTAAAATCCTTTACCCATCCATCATGAAATTGGTCATTCTGAACTTCTGCGCATGGAAGTTGTTTGGTGGACATGCCTTGTAATCCTTTATTGATAGGTCTACAAAAAATCAAAGTCTCAGTGCAATTGTTATTCCATGTCACTTTCAAATCCAAATAAAGTAACTCTAATCATGTACCTAAAGAATAATCATAGGCAAGATAGTCATGAATAGTCCATGTGAGAATGCCACAAACCTCAAAGCTTTGTTCGCCCCTGTAGTCTTGGACACATCAAGCACTTTTATCCCTTTCCATAGTTGTTTAGATCTTTGATGAGTGGTGCTAGGTACACACTAATGTCTTTGACTTGTCATTCTCTTACATCAAAGTTCTGTGTTGAATTAGAGTTTTCAAAGAAGTATAAACATATCAGGTGGATACAATTTCAGATCATGTTGCTTGTGCATGTACCTAGACTTAGTAAACTCAATGTTAGATGCTTCTTCTTTATGGACATGAATGGTGGTAGGTTGTAATTAATCAGCACTACTGGCCAAGTTGACCACTTTCTTGATCTATGCCAAAATGGATTGATTCCATCGAGACCAACACCAAGTTTTAAGTGATGGGATTCTTGACTAAACTCTTGCCATGTTGCATCAATGTTCTTGAAGGCATGAATCATAGTCAGATGGAATTCATAAGATCCCATCTATGCTCACATTCTTTGCCACCTAATCCATAAACTTTGATAACTCGACCTTGTGAGTTCCTATGAGCTACTAAGAAATCACAAGATTAGCACACGTGTATTATAGGAGCTCTTAGTGTAATCTTATGATATATAATAGGATCTTAATAGTTCTTAATGTAACATTTTTTAAGAAACATTTCAACTATATTTTCAAAGAGTCATTCATATAAAGGGCCATGAATTTAAACTATATCTTCAAAAAGTAATTCATTAAAATAGGTATTATGATATCAAGAAGAAGTAGATATGTAGATACATATTAAATGAGGAAAGAAGGTATATAGAACACTATCTCTAATTTGTGATTAGAAAAGTAAAAGTTTATGACAAATTATTGTTAAAGAGAGAGGTAGAAGGTTGGAGTAAGAGGATAGTTTGGGACTGGAAAAAACTTGTAAGTTTGTGATTTTGAATTAGATTTATATTTTATTAGCTTTATAAAAAATAGAGGTCTTAAGGAACATTATGATGATCTTTATCTTGTAATCAAATTCATTGGACATTAGATAGTCTCAAACATTGGAGTGTGTGTAAGTGGATGGGAGGGAGGGTTTACAATACACTGGAGTTTGGGTTGGTATGAATATACAAATTTAGTTAATGTTGATCCCACCAACCCAATAAAGCTTTCCAAGGAGTTTGAGGCATGTATAAAGTTTGAGAATTTTATGGGATAAAAAGGGTGGTCAACATGAGTTTATTTTATGCAGTCGACTGATATTTGGAGCTCTATGAGACTATTAAAGTTTAAGGGCTTGGGCTTGATCTTAAGGGCTTTCACTTTAGGGCTTAGGGATAAATCGCTTATGTGTATGTTGACATTGTGTCAAATCACATCATGTACCTACGTTGTTGCATGTTTAGAGCATGTTTATGAACATGTGCACATGGTCTTCTATGAGAAGAAGCATGTAAAGTATGTTGGCTTGATTACGTACATATAAAAGTATATATCACATGTTAGCTTGAATTTTTATAAGTTGAGTGCTATGATCAGTGTGGGAATTTTGTGCAAGGTGACTGTTATGATTAGTGTGGGAATTATGTGCAAGGTGACTGCTATGATTAGTGTGGGAATTCTATGCAAGGTGGTTAAGTCTCAGGGATGCATCCAAGAAGCTTAAGGTACTTTATTTCCTAGATAAAAGATTATTTTCCATCAGTAATAAGGAATAAGAAATTAGTCTTGGTGAATCTTAAACAATGTGCAATTCTTCTAATGCTTATAGGCCATGGAGGGAAACATAGAACTTATTTGATTGCATAATTCAAACACCTCAATGCACAAGGGTCCTTCTTCTTAGAGTTATACTTTACAATCATGGTGGTCAACCGAGCGATATGAGGGAGATGTAGATGGTAATGGGTTGCAAAAATGGATTCTCCTCTTTGACTCTCTCCACATCATGAGAAAATACTCCTCCAATATGTCTGTATCAATGATAAATTTAACATTCAACAACTTCTTATCCAGGGTCTTTGAAACTTTTGATTTGCACATTTCACACACACACACACACACACACACACACATAATTAATAACTTGTTGTAGAATCAATAACTTGTTGCTCAAATATGACCTCTTTGTCTGTTGTACTGAGGAAGCCATTGGGAGACTTAAAAAGAGAGGGATGTCTGAAGGTTCCTGGAGATCCTTTGCTAATGAGATGCAATGTATTATTAGGGCAGTTGGGAAATTGATAGTTGAGGAATCAAAACAGGAAAGGAAGAGTTGGACAGATCAATTGGAAGCTTTGTAGAAGAAGAGACAAGTTGGAAAACTTTCAGAAGAAGAAATCAACCCATATTTTAGGTGCTAGTCAAGTTTGAAAGGGAAGGATGAAAAATGTGCTAGAAAAGAGGAGAACTGGCTAAAATGGAAAACTTTCAATAACAAAAGTGAGGTGGCAGCTCTCCCTCCTTGATGATGTGTTTGTCCATGTGATGTGGCATCTTATGAGGTGGCATTCCATGTCATTAATAGGGAGGTGGCATGCCAAGTCATCAATGATGAGGTAGCAAGCCATGTCATCAATGTTGAGGTGGCACATTGAGGTGGAATGAATGCCATGTGTAAGTGACATGTCAGACACGTGGCCACATGCATGGCCACCTTAGGGGTTTCCACCTAGGTTTGGTACATTACCTAACCTACTTTACCAAGCCTAGCTAGACTTGGGTTTAGGCTTGAAAGGGAAGAAACTACTCAAGTAGAGCTATTTTCATGAAAATAGACCTTTTCTTACTCAAATTAAACCAACGTTTTTTCCATAGATTTGCCTTGATTAGCACTACTTACTAATATAAAATTATTACATAAATGCATAAATTCTTTAAATCATTAATTTACTAATTATGTTCAGTGCTTTAAGACTTTAAAGTAAATTTCCACTGGAGAAAACTTGGAAGGTGATCCAAAGTGAGGACTCTAATTGTACAGTTAAAGTTATCATCCTCACTTGCATAATATATTCGTTTTAAATATGTTAGCTAGAAGGGTAGGCTCCTCCAACAAAAGTTTGAGCCTCACCCGCGGATGCTAGTTCGCTTCTAGAAAGCTGAAAGTAAAGTTTGAACCTCACCCAAAGATGCTAGTTTGCTTTGAGGCTCCAACCAAAGTTTGAGCCTCACCTTCATATGCTAGTTTGCTATTAAGAGGTCCCAATGGAAGTGATAATCCTCACCTCATGTATATGCTAGTTTCCCAAGAGGTAGGCTTCATCACCCTCCTCTGCATCTGGCCACACCGTTTCATTGGGATATTGAGTCAAGGTATGGTGTCAATTAACCATCAATGTTTCATAGCTACAAAAGGCAAAGGTGAGTGGTTACAACAGCAGCAAAGGCAAAGAGAAAGCAATAGAGAGAAACAATATGCTAGTGAAGAGAATGTGACATGGAAATGAGCAAATGGACATTGGATTTGAGACTCTTCTCTTTCGTGAGGCTCAAACTCAAGTTTGAGCCATTGTGCATTATATAGATTTTAGTTGAATTTTTAATCGCATAGTTTATAAGTATATTTGGGTGTATGGGGAAAGAGGGAAGAAAAGAAGAAATCTCAAGCTCAAGCTCAAGCTCAAGGCTCTAACTTGAGTTTAAGCCTTGTCTATTACACAAGCAAGTAGGAATAGAGAGGGAAGCTAGGATAATCCCAGAGAACAAGTGGGGTGTGGGTGAAGAACGATATATAAACAAAAGTGAAACTAACTATAATCAAAAGACTTGGGACCTGGGCTTGGGCATGGGCTTGGGCTTGGGGAAGAAACCAAAACCGAAACCTTCTTTTTGCCGCACTAGGATGATTCTCCTCTCCCAATCAGTGCATGGCCAATGCTCCTCGACCAATCGGCGCACGGCCAACGCTCCTCTCCCGCTCCTGTGCCGCACGCTCCTCGACCAATCGACGCCCGCCCCGTTTCTTCGCGCTCCGGCCCTCTCGTTCAGCGAACGACGGCTGCTCACCCGCCCCGCTGTGCTCCTCTCCCACTCCGCCAATCTGCGCTGCGCTGTGCTCCTCTCCCACTCCGCCAATCTGCGCTGCGCTGCTCGAGGCGCTCCTCACCAATCGGTGCCCGCCTCGCCCCTCTCGTTCAGCGCGGCTGCTCGCCTACCCCGCCCGGCCCCTCTCGTTCAGCGGTGGCTGCTCGGCGCCTGCCCTGCCGTGCTCCTCTCTCGCTCGGCTAATCGGCGTTTGAAATTCAAATTTTCACCTTCCCCCCAACCCGTTTGAAATTCAAATTTCCCCCTTCCCCCCCACCCGTTTGAAATTCGAATTTCCCCCTTCCCCCCAACCCGTTTGAAATTCAAATTTTTACCTTCCCCCCAACTGCACTAGCGACACATCCCATCCATGTAAAAAAAGAATGTCTCGCCTTAATTAGAAACAAAGTGTCCGACCGACCTCACACGTCCCATCCATGTAAAAAAAAGAATGTCTCGCCTTAATTAGAAACAAAGTGTCCGACCTCACACATCCCATCCATGTAAAAAAAAGAATGTCTCGCCTTAATTAGAAACAAAGTGTCCGACCGTCCTCGCGTTTGAACCAAACCAAAGGACCTGCGAACCCTAAACGCGATTTTGCACCCAAAGCGATTCTATGTAGTGAGCAAACGCGATTCTGTGTAGTGAGCGTACAGTGCTCGTAAATCGCCATTGCGCATGCCATCGTATGCAATAATCATCTCTGTTTCCTGTCTCTGAAGTACTCGCTCAGCCTTGTGTCCTCCTGCGTTTCAAACAGTTTCTTTTCCTTCCGCAATCGACACGTTTGCGTTGGTTCCGACCTCTATTTCCTGCAAAAGCATCACGCCCACACGCCATCGAAGAATTCAAGCATCCATCATGTCTGTGCGACATCGGAGACTTTCATGCGCCCATCTGCGTTTCATGTGTTCCCTCATCTAATTGAATACTTTACGCAACAAGTAAGTCCTTCTTTAATTGATTGTCTATATCAATATAAACGCTTACTTGATTGCACGCTAAGTGTGCCATTTGTCAATCATCGTAGATTGTTTGCACTTCTTGCTGCTGCTATCTTTTGTATCTTCACATATGTCGAGAACTTGTAAAACTAATCTTTGTGCACATTATATAATCTAAATGACAAGGTTTCCCTATATAAACATGGTATATGTGTTACATATTTGAGTGCACAACTTGGATATAGACTCCACCTTAAGTTCGAGCCTCCCCTACATAGAACTTATGTGTTAACGCTCGACCTAGATTGAGTCTTTGTTCTCCATGTTAGTGTACCCCAGCCTTAATGCTCGAACTTGAGTTTGAGCCTTTGCTCTCCATGCTAGTGCACCCCGGCCTTAAGGCTCGAACTTGAGTTTGAGCCTTTGCTCCTTTGCTCTCCATGCTAGTGTACCCCAGTCTTAAGGCTTGAACTTGAGTTTGAGCCTTTGCTCTCCATGCTAGTGCACCCCCGGTCTTAAGGCTTGAACTTGAGTTTGAGCCTTGGCTGTCCATGCTAGTGCACCCCGTCCTTAAGGCTCGAACTTCAGATTGAGCCTTCATTCTCCATGCTAGTGTACCCCGGTCGCCTTAAGGCTCGAGCTTGAGTTTAAGCCTTTGCTCTCCATGCTAGTGTATCCCGGCCTTAACAAACTTCAGATCGAGCCTTCGTTCTCCATGCTAGTGTACCCCGGTCTTAAGGCTCAAACTTGAGCCTTTGTTCTCCATGCTAGTGTACCCCGGGCCTTAAGGCTCGAACTTGAGTTTGAGCCTTTGCTCTCCATGCTAGTGCACCCCGGTCTTAAGGCTTCAGATTCAGCCTTCGTTCTCCATGCTAGTTTACCCCGGCCTTAAGGCTCGAACTTGAGTTTGAGCCTTTGCTCTCCATGCTAGTGTACCCCGGTCTTAAGGCTCAAACTTGAGCTTGAGCCTTTGCTCTCCATGCTAGTGCACCTCGACCTTAAGGCTCGAACTTCAGATTGAGCCTTCGTTCTCCATGCTAGTGTACCTCGGCCTTAAGGCTCGAACTTGAGTTTGAGCCTTTGCTCTCCATGCTAGTGCACCCACCCCGGCCTTAAGGCTCGAACTTCAGATTGAGCCTTCATTCTCCATGCTAGTGTACCCCGGCCTTAAGGCTCGAAATTGAGTTTGATCCTTTGCTCTCCATGCTAGTGCACCCCGGTCTTAAGGCTCGAACTTGAGTTTGAGCCTTTGCTCTCCATGCTAGTGCACCCCGGCTGGCCTTAAGGCTCGAACTTCAGATTGAGCCTTCGTTCTCCATGCTAGTGTGCCCCGGCCTTAAGGCTCGAACTTGAGTTTGAGCCTTTGCTCTCCATGCTAGTACACCCCAGTGTTAAGGCTCGACCTTCAGGTTGAGCCTTTGTTCTCCATGCTAGTGTGTTCACCGACCTTAAGGCTCGAACTTGAGTTGGAGCCTTTTCTCTCGATGCTAGTGTACACCGGCCTTAAGGCTCGAACTTCAGATTGAGCCTTTGTTCTCCATGCTAGTGTACTCTGGCCTCAAGGCTTGAACTTGAGTTTGAGCCTTTGCTCTCCATGCTAGTGCCCCCTAGCATTTGAGTGCACAACTTGGATATAGACCCCACCTTAAGATCGAACCTCCCCTATATGGAACTTATGTGTTAAGGCTCATTCTCCATGCTTAACTTTACATGGAGCTTGGCCTTAAGGCTCCAACTTGATTTCGAGCCTTGCCTATCTATGCTAATGTATCCCTAGCATATGAGTGCACAACTTGGATCTAGGCTTCGAGCCTCTCCTACATAAAACTTGGCCTTAAGGCTCAAACTTGAGCTTGAGCCTTGTCTCTATATGCTAGTGTACCCCTGTCATATAAGTGCACAACTTGGATCTAGGCTCTAGCTTAAGTTCGGGTTTCCCCTATATGGAACTTAGCCTTAAGGCTCCAATATACTAGTGTACCCCTAGCATATGAGTGCACAACTTGGATCTAGTCTCCAGCTTAAGTTCAAGCCTCCCATACTTACATGGAACTTCACCTTAAGGCTCAAACCTGAGTTTGAGCCTTGCCTCTCTATTCTAGCTTACCCCTAGCATATGAGTGCACAACTTGGATCTAGGCTGCTCCAAAGCTTAAGTCGAGCTTTTGTAGTATGGATTAAGTAAATGCAAGTGAGGCCCCCGCTATTCAAGAAAACTAAGTGAATCATCAATAATTGTAGCATGCATTAAGTTTCTTAAGTTTGATAGGTTTTGATTTGATATGTAGCATTTAAATCCATTTTTTTAAAGGTTTTGAAACTTTTTTTTGTGCTTCATAGGACTGGAAGCTAGCAGAGCGCCCGCTACCTCGCAACCACATGGTGCACCAATCTTTACTCTGGATGCTCTTGAAACAACAACTCAAGCTAAAAGTGTCACTCCTAGAATTAAGGTGGATAAAACCTTCGAATTGAGTAACAAAGAAGGAGTAAAATGGTTTGTGGATAGCTACGATGCTAGTGCAAACTTCATAGGAGTCCTCCATTTATTTCTGTCTCAAGGTGATACATCATCATATGGAGATATGGGGATTGTGGTAGGTGCTAAGGATGATGTGGATGCAAGAGCAAACCCATGCTTCACATGCAATGTATTGCCAGAAGGAGAAACTACAAAAGCAAATAAGTTTTGCTTATCATTGGACACTTTTCACCCAGGAGACATGACTGGCAGTAAACTAGGAAAGGACAATTCTATTGTAAAGCTAGGATTGAAGATCATTGACTTTCCCAATCAAGAAGACTCACGGGTGGATAATGTGGAGGACCTGGTGAAAGCGGTGAGGCATGCAAAGAAGGCTTTGGATTCACGAAAAAAGTCCATACCTGAAAAGGAGACACCAACCACTCAAGTTAGGAAAATTATGGAGAAAAAAGGCAGGGCCATAGTGAAGAGTGCACTTGAAGCATCTAGAAATGCTGGTGCAACTTCTTCAAAACATAAAAAGGAGGGTGACAAAACAAAAGTCCTTGATGTAAGCACAATAGCAGCTGAAGACATGGCAGGCTCTCAGGTGCAAGAAGAGGAGCAAACACTTGCAAAAAAGAAGAGAAAGGCAAAGCACTCTAAGGTTCAAGAAATCTCTTCAAAGAGGCAAAGAACAAAACCAGCAAGTGAATCAAAGGAGATAGATGCATCCAATGACGAGCTAATGAAGGTTGAGACTGCAAACAAGGGTAGCAAAGCAATGATCTCATTAGAAATAAAGAAGGGATATTATCTCTTTGGTCTAAATGAGGTCTTCAGCATTGATGTGATGAAATATTATCCTGCTCCTTCAAACTATGTGTATAGAAGGTTAAATAAGAATTGGGTTCGTATTTTGACCTAAGACTTTATTGAGGACCCAAAGCAAGCGGAGATACTTGCAATTTTGATGCCCTGTAATCGTGCTACAAAACAACCCCTTGATAGACTCGCAAAAGAAGATATTCATAAAGTTTAATATTGGATTATCTCTGGTCAACACTCCATTACTGCAAAAAGCTTGCAGGCTCTAAATATGGCTAAAGTGACCCCTCAACTGCATCAGCAATTTAGGTTCAAGAGATCAAAGATAATTGTAAATTGCCCGCCCAAGATTTCTCGTGACATTTCCAAGGATGCAAATTTATTTGTTGCAAAGTCAATGCAAAAGGAGCCATTCCTCGATCAACTTCTACAAGCTCGAGCACAATGGCATGCAAACGGTCATCCTAGTAAACCTTTGCCTGGTGTCAATCAACCCAAGATGGATGACTCTTGGAAGGTACTCTTTTGATTCTTTGCTATATTTTGGTAAATCATAGACATACATTACTTCTTCTTTACTTTTCATAATATCTTTTACGGATCTATAGTTTCAAGTGTAGCAGTAGCATAAGAAAGATGCATGTGAGGCTTCTTCTCAAACTGCATAAACTTAATAGTTTGGTTTGAAATTAAACTTCAAGCCTCACCTCTTTGTGATGGTGTAGCACTTGCATATCTAATTGTGGCTCAAACTTAAGTTGGAGCCTCACTTGCAAGTGCTAGATTTGCATACGAAGGTGATGCTCAAATCTAAGATCGAGCATCACCATTATATACTAGTTTAGCACTGGCAAGTGAGGCTCAAACTCAAGTTTGAGCATAAGCTCCAAATGATTGAAAACCCATAGATGCATGATTCCTCCTAATATTTTGTGATATCTATAGTAAGGGGGCTAACTTCTTACTTTGCAACTTTGCAGGCCTTTGTGGAGACCACGGAGCACACACTACATAAGAATTTTGTCAAAAATGATTTACACTTGCTTCTATGTGATGATGATGTATGGCAGAATTGGGTTAAGATCATGAGGCTATATGCAAAAGGCTTGCTACCAAATACAAAGGGTGAAACTCAAACTAAAGGTCTTGATCAAAATCCCAAACTTCCAACTTTGAAGAGTGGGCAAATTCAGCAGGCACCAGGAACAGTCACGCTAGGCCCAACGTTGTTTAGGTGCATTTTAGGCCTTCGAAAGGAGATGGCTTGGAAGCTAAAAATAGATCGAGTGGTTAAAGATGCAATAACCACCTTCTTCTATTTTGATCTGATAATCAATTGAGGAGCTACAGCCAGTCCTTTGTTAGGGACTCTCTCAATCGTTCAAAAAAAAATCCTTCACTTTCAAAAAGTGTAGTAACTTTACTCAATCACCTATATAGAGCATCTATGGGTATTGTATCTCAACAAGAGTCTATTCCTTGGACAATTAGGGAGGTGGGTTTTGATATGACAAAGATTATAGCCTTCTGTAGAAGTGAAGAGCATGTACCATTTCAACTGGAAATCATGGACCTACATGGTACAAAGGAGCAGCTCTCGTCAAATTTTTTCTCCAAGTTGGCACTTGCTTTGAACACACTAAACTCATAATATGAATATATTCTTGTGTGTTTTGTTGATTTCATCACCATTGGAATGCTTATGCTTATCGAAGGGATTTCTAGCCAGTCAACAAAGGTGCACTATGAATTTGGCGTGATCCACACACAAAAAGATGATGCCTGGACATCTGGAATAGTTGAGATTGCAACTGTTATTCTTTTCATCAGCAAGGTTGACAAGTTTGAGGCCATTGATAAGGATCTAAAAAAAAATGTATTCATCTCAGGCTCTAGTGGCCAAAATAGAGAATTCATCAAGAAAGGCTTTATTGACGGTCTCATCACAGGGTTTTGTCCTGAACACAACTATGTTGTAGAGATATATTGTGGTGGAGTTGTGCTAGAGGAGAGCTTGCTAAAGAAGAGACGATGTGTATTGCTTTATGTAAAGATGATTTGAAAGCGATGGCATTAGAATCAAAGTGCTCTGCTCTTTTAGACGGACACCCGTCCTTGCAAGAGTGGTGTGGTGCAAGTGGCGGCACAAAAAAGCAAACACTAGATGATGCAAAAAAAGAGAACCTTCAAAATCTTCACATTGATGACCCGACAAGTACAGAGGAGGAAGACGAAGGTGATGATATTGACAACAAAAATGACACAGATGATGATAAAGAATTTGGGGATGCTATAGACTTTGAAGATGCCGGGCAAAGGAATGAAGAGGACCAAGGGAAAGATGCTCTATTCAATGAGGGTGCCGAAGACAATTTCGAAGATATTGGAAGGCATGAAAATGATGATGAAGGTGGGAATGGTGATCATATATTGGATACTGCAAAAGCCATGGAATCTTCAAATGTTGGGGTTGCTATGGCCGTTGAGAAGATTGGGGATACAGATGTCAACAAGGCTTTCCATGCTCATAGCACATCAAGCTCTCAACCAAAGAAAGGTAAAAAAGTGCACTGATAGTGCTTATGAATGTACAACGAATGGTGATCATTGAAAGGAGCTTATCAACAACTAATATTAACATAGGTCTTGTTCAAAGTGTGGATTTGTTGAAATAATTATTAGTCTTTTGATTAATACATTGGCTTTTTTGGATTCACTTTTAACATTTTTATATTAAAGTGAATATTTCTATTCTAATTATCCTTGATTTCATGCCAACGTCTAGTACAAATGATGATGCACACTTACTATTAAGAAATTACTCCATATCCTAGTGTAGCAGTGAGGCTCAAAATTAAGTTTGAGCCTAATACAAATGATGACGCACACTTACTATTAAGAAACTACACTTACTCCATATCCTAGTGTAGCGATGAGGCTCCAACCTTGGGGATCTCTTCCAACACACAAGGCACAATCTCAAGTTGAGCGATCTTTACTTTGCCCTTGTAAGTGAGGCTCAAACTCAAGTTTGACCCTTGTGTTAAAGTCTTGGCAGGTAATATGGTTCCTAATTCATTATGATACATCACTCAATGTTGAGTAATCTAAGTTTGCATACAAAGTATATGTGTAGATATAAAAATGACTAGTATTGTATTAGCCTTGGTGTATTATTTAAATCTTAAAAGTAATAGCATTTTATTTTAATCTTACAGATATATACAAAGAAGGGAAAGACGAAGATAACATTGCTCAACTAGAACATCATCATGAAAGCCCTACTAGAGAGATCAACTCTCATGATTCAAATGCTAGAAATAATGAAGACAACATGGTGGAGGTAGATCACATCGATGATTCAGCTTTGCAAACATCTTCAAGGCCTTCAAGTGATAGGACTAAAGAGACTAAGGACATTCCTGATTTGCAAGTTAATGTTGAGGTTAGTGAGAATAAAGATAACCAAGGAGAGACAAGAAGAGATTGTCGAACAAATTGATGAGGCTGCATATGCTACGAATAAAGGGAAAATAGTTGAAATCAAGGACTCTGTGTGGCAGAGGGTATTGAAGAAATTGACGAGGCTACATATGCTATGAATAAAGAGAGAATAGTTGAAATCAAGGACTCTGCGGCGGCGCGGGTAGAGGGTGCCAAGAAAACTAAAGGTAGATCTTTTTCAATAGGATGTTATTTAAGATGATTTATTCAGCAATTTTGTGTGTTAAAAAGTATGTTTCTCAGAGCGAGAGTTGTTTTTGCAGGTACAGCTGCTTCTAACAATCACAAGCTAAGTGCGCAAGAAATAGAGCAACGTGTTAAGGAGCTACGTTCCGATACATAAAAGAGTAGGCCTCTATATTCTTTTGAGAGAGATGGAGATAGATTAGTGTTTCAATCTTCACCAATCAGTAGTAGGGAAATGTAATCAAGTCTAGGAGCCATCGTCTCATAGATGAGTATGGGAGGATGAAACGAAAGTAAACTTGTGGATGTTTTGTTGTAATTAGCTCTCATTGATAATATAGGATCACTTGTTTTAACATTGTTAAGTATGTAAACACATTAAAGTGTTTTCATTCTTATGTATCGTATGCAGAAAATATTCCTCGTGAAATCACCATAAAGAAACATGCACTTATACTTGATCTTAATGGAGTTTTACTCAACAAGGAAGAGAAGAGGCATCCACAAACAAATTTTATTCGAATTGATATTGGTCGCACCACAATTATTATTCGCCCCGGCGGGTGTTTTGAATTTTTGATGAGATTTGCTAGTACTTTCATGTTGGTATTTGGTCCACCATGCTACACAATAATGTTTGTGCCTATGTAAACACTCTTGAACAGTATGCACATAAAAAATATCATTTCTTTATGGTGTGGGGACAAGAAGAATGTTATATCCATAATCTTCAAAAAGTGTATAGGCCAGATAAGCCTACTGTTGAGGCTATGTTTAAACCTTTACTCAAGGTTTGGAATCAGTGCTGCCAAGATATTTGCAATAAGAAGAATACATTGCTTATTGATATTAGCCCTTTCAAGGGATGTGTTAATCCAAAAGACAACTGTCTCTTCCTCCCTGAAAGTTTTCAAGGAGGGCACGACTACATACTGTGCAATGACCTTCTACCCTACCTTTTAAATCTAAATAATACAAATGACATTAGGTCTATTATTTTGCTTAATCGGCTAGGTCAATCTCCTATCACACATGGTCATAATTTATTTATCGATTTTCAAGATGTACTGGAAGAATGGCTGCAATTCACCTCCAAATTTTTGCAAGAAGAGCTCAACGAATATTCAGATGAAGTGGAAAACTCATCTTGTGCATCTTCACACTTACCATTGTATGGTGATAAGCTAAAGTATGTCCAATAAAGAGGGGAAAAAAGAGAAGTAGAATCCATAAGCAAGGATCTAGCAATGTTGGCATCCAAAGCTGGAGTACCATTACTATCCAAAGACCAGCTAAGCTTGTTAAAAGTGTGTTACAAAACAAGGATTTTGAGTGATCAACACACTATTGCTTATGCTACTCGCTTGGGATATGATCGTGGTCATCTCATAAGTAGAGTTGCAGCAAAAGCATACATATCAAGGCTACAAAAGGCTTACTTGAGATTATGGGTAGGATAATATCTGGTTTCATTAAACATTGAGTGACAATATAATCAGATTCCAACCTAACCCATACTATTTGCTGCTGCTGCAGGTCGAAGGAAACCATTGCTGAGGTCTAAACGTGCAGTTTGAAGTATGGGATCTACACAAATATCAAGACTTGCTGGGTGCAGAATGTTTGGAGCCATTTTGTACTAAAAGCCCATAAGATAGACTTAGGCTTTGGCCAAAACAATGTGCTTAGATGGGTTTAATTTTTGGATTGTACGAGCCAAATCTTTACACTATTGTATCAAGCAAACTTACTGTCATTTGATTATCTCTTTTGTCAATATTTGCAATTCGATTGCAATGAAGATGTGTTTGTTTTTTTATTGAAGATATTGCCTTGTCAAGGTGTAAGGCTATGAATATTATAATTTAATTTGGATATACTCAATTATCTCAACAGTGAAAATCTTTTTTTTGTACATCATATTCGATAAATTTGATGAAATTTAGCATTGACAATATACTCACTCTTTTATTTTTTTGGTTGAACTTTTGAGGTATTGGAGCATTTGTCTATGAAGGTTTAAGACCATCCATATCATGGATGAATTTATGTTGTTGGCACATAATATATTTATTTAAAATTTTGAATGTCCATCAACCATATATTTTGTTTTCAACAGGATATGTTGAAGCATATAGCTTTGATTTCAACTGTACAGAAAACTTACTATTGAGGTGGCACCAATCATTGGTGACTCATGTACCTAGAAGCAAAAGAGTTCCACCACCCCCACATACAATAAGGAAACAAAGAAGAGTATTGATAGTTGAACTCAATGGTGTTTTACTTAAGACCATTGAGATGCAACATGGTGATGTATGTCTAGACTCGGCCAAACATATGCATCTTGTGGAAGGGAATACAACTGTTTGGCATTTGATTCGCAAAGATGCATTCACTTTCCTTGATTTTTGTATGCAATGGTTTGAGGTATGGATCTGGAGTACTACTAGACTACAAAGGACTCGACGCATTCTTGAGATGTGCTTTCCTCGGCACCATCAAAAGTTTAAGGTCGTAGCAGGGCAGGCAGCATGTCAAAAGACGGATCTTCTAATTGGATATCGATTTGTATACCACAAAAACTTGGATGTAGCATGGAGAATTTTTCATGACCTGGATGGAAATAGCATGCTAATTTTTGATGATACCCTTTACAATGTAATGTGGAATATGCCCGGAACCTACTTGATTTTTCCAAAGATGTGGAATCAAAATATAGAGGAGGTTCAAAGTTTTTTGGAGACAACAATCAGCGCATGGTTACTTGGTTGGATTTATGCAAAGAACAAATGGGAGTATACTTGCATTACTTTAGTAAATGAAGCAGCTTATGATAGAGAAACTTTGTATGTATTGGAGCAATACATGAGAAAACGCTATGTTTGAGATATAATTTGTACTCAATTATTATCTTGACAAAGTGTCTACGAAGGGTTTTTGTCTTCGGATGAATTGTAAACTTGAATGTAACAATCTCATTGAAATTTGATTGCTTCTAGTGTTTCTAAACACCACACTCTTTGGAGATCCCTCAATTCTAAGGTTCCTTTTCCAAGTGTTCTTTGGCATTATTATCCCATGTTTTTACTTCAATGTCTCTCAAATTTGAGCATATATATCATGATTTATAATCTTGATATAGTGTCTAAGATGGGTTTTTATCTGTAGATCAATCGTAAACTTAGCACATTGTTACTGTCATTGAGATTTACTTTTTGTTTTGTTGTTTCTAACACCACACCCTTTGGAGATTTCTCATTTCTAAGGTTCCTTTTTAAGTGATATTTAGAATTCTTTTGGCAAATTAAATAAAGCCCATGTTTTTACTTCAATGTCTCAAAGTGGAGATAGTATTTAACATTATCTTCTTCATATGAAAGGTGTTGTATAATCTCAATTAAGTTTAGTGTCATGTTTCCCTTGTCCTTCCAATATTGTTGCATTGACGTGTGTATCTATACAACTACAAACAAATACGCCAAATAGTTGTGTCAAGATATAATCTATTGGCACAAAGAGTGCACCAACTAATAGATGTTAGCTCAAACTACACAAAAATACCGAGTTTCCAACCAATCCTATAAGAAATGGGACTCGAATAATTCCCAAAATTCCTAAATTTGTCTTCTTAAGACTTTGTTTTTAAGTGTCTTCTCCCGTACATCTTGGATCTCTTTGGGTTCAAGTTCCATCTCACCTTGAGTTGGAAATGTTAATTGTTAATCATCTCTAGAACATGACTCTGACTGGGTACATACTTTTTAAGTAAACTGACATGAAACACATACTTTTTAACTAAACTGACATGAAACACATTATGTACCTTCAAGTGTGGGAGTAGTAAGAGTTCATACTTTTTAAGTAAACTGACATGAAACACATTATGTACCTTCAAGTTGTTGAAATTACAGCATTGTGATGAGCTATGGTGGATCAAATACTAGAATCAACATCAGTAACAAAGTGATTAGCAAATAATTAAGATGTAATTAGTGAGCAATTAACAAATAGTTTAATGTAGGCATGGATAATCAAAAACTAGCAAATTCTTATTAGGCCAATGCTTCAATTTATAGAGTTTACATCCAAGCATTTAATCCCACTGATTTCTCCTTGATTCACTCCACCTCTTTTGCTTGATTCTCTCCACCTCTCCAGAATATCTCCACACTTCCTAAATCTTCTCATGCTACCCTTTATTCTCTCCCAGTAGATTCTTCTCACCTTTTCACAGGTTCTCTCACCTTTTGCTTGATTCACTCCACCTCTTTTGCTTGATTCTCTCCTTGATTCACTCCACCTCTTTTGCTTGATTCTCTCCACCTCTCCAGAATATCTCCACACTTCCTAAATCTTCTCATGCTACCCTTTATTCTCTCCCAGTAGATTCTTCTCACCTTTTCACAGGTTCTCTCACATTTACAGATTCTTTTTTATAGCCTCTAACCAAGGGCTTGTTCCCGCACACACCATATTCACTTGTATATTTCAACACCTCCCCTCAAGTGAATACTCCTAGCACACCTGGACCCTATACCAAGTTTCCCTCTTACTTGATAGTCCGCGAGGCGACCAGTGTGTCTAGCACACCTCCCGTCACGTTAACTTAGCACACCTGGACCCTGTACCAAGTTTCTCTCTTACTTGATAGCCTGCGACCCCCAGTGCCTCAAGTCCCTAAACTCATAGTCCTTGACACACTCTCTCTCTATGTGTCCAAGGCTTACTACAAATGCCCGCGACCTGACTGAAGTGCTCACACATACATCTTTCTACCACGTGGCCTACATCATCGGTGGCTCAGAGGTGGTTTTACTTTGTTGGGACAGGTTACATAGGTTGTGGGGTCTCTCTCTTGCTCTTTCTTAGAGATTTTCACATGGCTCCTCATCTTTGGAGCCTCACATCTTCTCTTGTCTTCAGTCTTCTTGTCGTGGCAGCTGCTCTTCATGCGTCCATGTCTTCTTTCAGTCTTCTTGGGGCAGATTCTCTTCTCGTGTCCATGTCTTTCTTCAATGCTTCCTCTAGATCTTCTTGGTGTGGATCTTCTTCTTAGAAAGAGATGTTCTTCTTCTTTCATGGCTGGGGCCGTGAGCTTGTCCATTAGGTCTTCTTGCTCCATGTGAGCAGCATGTTTAAATGTTTTGCTGATAGTTCCTTTGGGTTTTTGATGTTTATCTTGTGTCATTATGCAATGCAAATGGGCCGGGTGGTTGCAAGATCAGGGTGCCCAATTTTGTCCACTCAGGCACCCTATAAACAATAAAAAAACAGGCCTTTGTTTACCTTTAGTGGCTAATCTCTCTTAGTAAATGAAGGAATTTCGTTTCAAGTTCTTTTGTTGGAACATTATATTCAAAGTTGGAAATATAGTTGCATAATTTGATTAAGCATTAGATACTCAAAAGTCCTCATTTTCTTAGGTACAAAATCAATGTATACACCTTGTCCCAAATTTGAACTGATTCCATAAAATGCTAATATCTTTTACATATAAACTCATATGAGATTCTCACTTTGTACCTTAGATCTTCACATAATATGGAGCTTAAGTTGATTTTTTGAGAAAATTTTAAGATATTTGTCTATGTTCTTTAAATATTTCAAGGTCTTTAAAGTGTTATAATATATGCCACTTTTTGTACCCACAATAGCTACCACTTAAAATCCTCAATCTTGTAGATCAAAAGAGTGGGTAGATACTGAGACATTAGTAGAATGTGGTGGTTAGTAAAAATTGCAAATCCAATGGTTGGATTTTTAATGATCTCTTTTTCAAAATTCTTCCTTCAAAATTCTTCTAGACTATCAGAAGGCCTGTAAATATTAATAATCTAATTAGTAAAATTACATTTTTGATGTGAATCATCTAAAACCTATAGGGACTAGCGTACTTGTAATGGTGCATCTATGGAAAAATGAATTGGATCACTTTAAGTATGGAAAGATCATTTGTTTATCATTTCATCATATTCTTGATTAATTTTGATTAATTAGAGTAATTTATATTAATTTAAGTTATATTGGGTTAATTTAAGGGCAAGTGTATTTTATATTATTTGCTTGATCTCATTTTAAGTACCTTGCCCCCCAAAATTTACTCTCCAAGCATTGTCCCAGTCCAGCATAAACTGGATAAAACAGGACACCCTGATCTTGCAACAAGGTCCAAATTTATGCGGGAGGTCTTACCTCTTGCCTTATTCTGGACAAGGGCAGTGTCTGATCCCATTTTTACACTGATGCAATGTGCCCAATACATAATGCGTATAGCATTCATTCTTATGCACATTTCCCAATGCAACTCTGGCTATGAATAATCTTGATTTTGAGTGAGATTTATAGGCATTAACCAAGGGTTAAATGTAAAATGATGATTATCACAAATTTATCAGCACAATTTTACTAGAAATTACATTAAATCAAAGGTAACCAATTTGTACGGAATGGTTGGAGAATCAAACCAACTCCGATTTGAAATCTGAAGTTATAAGGATCTGTATCAGATACCTAATGGTTAATTTGAACCCTCAATTGCACCAAAATATAGTGATTAGTACTAATTAATGACTGATTAGCAAATTAATCCTCTATTTTGTATGCAAAAAACAGAGTATGTGAGGAGTCCAGATCTGGGGTCTTAGACTTCAAATGAGCTCAAACGCTTTCAAGGCCATCAATAGCAATGAGTCTAGTAGAGGGTTAAGCTAAGAAACACAAGATTTGACCAAATATTGAATGCTTAATCTCTGTTTTACCAAAGTCACCTGCTGTGCAGATTTAATGAAGAAATTGGATCTCACTGTAGACTTGATCAAATTGAATTCTGACTTCACCAGCTTGTAGAGCATGCTTGAAAACCCCTGGGGATGAGGAATTAGAGCAATTTGATTGGATGAAGACAAGATCTACAATCTTCTCAGAAAAAACTACGCTGAAGAAAAACGTGATTTCTCCTCATTCCGTTCGGCGGTTTGCGCTTTTGTTTCGACTGGCTGGAGCTCAAGGATGTTGGATATCTATGGCTAGAAGGGTTTGGCCTAATGTTGAGTGTGCAAGGAGCTAGATCTCCTCCACTGGCTGGGGATACAGAGGTGAGTTGAAAAAAGAGGAAAAAATAATTAGCTAACTAATCCTAATTAGCAAAATGATTAGCAAGATAATGGGCTCACAAAATGATGGATTCTAGAGTTTACATCCAAGCAGCTATATAATCACACTGATTTCTCCTTGATTCACTCCACCTCTTTTGCTTGATTCTCTCCACCTCTCCCAGAATATCTCCACACTTCCTAAATCTTCTCATGCTACCCTTTATTCTCTCCCTGTAGATCCTTCTCACCTTTTCACAGGTTCTCTCACATTTCAAAATTCTCTTTTACAGCCTCTAACCAAGGTCTTGTTCCCGCACAAACCCTATTCACTTGTATATTTCAACACAAGTGTGGGAGTAGTACGAGTTCATACGCTAGATCTCCTACTTTCTTTGTGATCACATATGGTCCGCAATATCTAGGAGATAGCTTCTTGTACTTCCCTAAGGATAAGGAACTCCTTTTTGGGACACACACGAATGAAGACCATATCTCCTTCTTCAAATACTCTATCAGTCCTCTTTTTATTTTCAAACTGCTTCTGTCTATCCTATGCAGCCTTAATATCCTTGCGAATTAACTGCATCTGATGATCCATATCATCCAGCATGTGTCTAGGCATCTTGACACTAATCAATGGGTCAGACCAAGTTAATGGTGTGAGGCAAGCTTGTCCGAATAGAGCTTTGAAAGGGCTCATCTCGATGCTTTGGTGATAAGAGACATTATAAGAAAACTCGACTAAGTGTAAATAGCTTAGCCACTTCCTTTGTTCTCTACCACAGTATGATCGAAGAATAGCTTCAATCACTTGGTTTACTCTTTCTGTCTGACCATCAGTCTCTGGGTGATAAGCTATACTGAGATCCAGAAAAGTTCCTGCTACTTCAAAGAAGGTAGTCCAAAATCTTGATGTCAACGTAGCATCTCTATCACTCACAATCCTCCTGGGCAATCCATGAAATCTGAAAATCTCTTTCAGGAAAACTGTAGCAACATCTACTACAGTGTAAGTCTCTCATTTGTGGAATGTCTAAAGGGTGCAACTTTCCTGGCATTATAATCCTCTCTGCTTTGACTCTTTGGCATACTAAGCATTGATGCACATGATTGAGTACATCCTTTTGGAGTCCTGGCCAAAAGAAACTTTTCTTGATAGACATGTAGGTCTTTATGAAACCTGGATGTCCAGCTATCAAGCTATCGTGGGCTTCTCTCAGAATTTTCCTTTATTTCTTCAACATTGGGGATGCATATTCGATTATTGTAATACATGCATCCATCTTCTAATTTGTACCCATGCACTCATAACTCAAATTTAGGAATTTTGAAAAATATGCACAATTTTGGGACAATTCTTTGTTAGATCCAATACAATGTTTACTGTGCGATATGCAAGATTTATTATTGGATGTTCTCAACAAGCATTTGAATAATGCGATATGATTTATATACTATTGTACATTTGTAACAAGTATATATGATGATGGTGGGATGTAAATTTGCCTGCACACACACACACACATGCACACCAAGAATTAAGCTTGTTTATATCACATAGCCTCCAGTTGACCATCAAACACAGAAACTTTAACAAAAAAAGGATATTCAATGTAACTTTAAGTTGTGAGAAAGTCTAGGTGATAGAATTAAAAAGATCACTATCTGTATTGAATCAAAATTCTTGAACAATGGGTGAACCATAAATCTAAAAGCTTAAGAAAGCCTTACAATCTGAATAATGATTGAACTATGAGTTTGGTAGCTTCATACAACATTGCTAAAAGATTACGAAGCTAGTTGCCCATGTGCTAACAAATCATTCTTGCTCAGCTGCACTGACATGTTGATTCAATTGATTCTGTTTGGCCTTCAGTATTATAGCCTTTGGAATCTTGATTTTCTTTGGAAGTCGTCCACCACCCTTGGGCTTCCATGCCCAAATGATGCAGCTAGTGTCTTCCTAGCATTGAGGATCATTTTTGTACTCTCGCCAATACTTGTTCCAGCAATCCTTATAAACCTAAACATCACTTGCATTCTTCTTCTTTGAAATTGGTGCCCAATATTGTATCTGAACTTGTAGGTAGTTTATCGAGTTGTTGTTTTGATCAACATCACTTGTTGTCACTCCCAACCATATTGGGCAATTTGCATCACAAGGTTGTACAAGCACAAAAACTCCTTTAGACACATCAAGAGTCGGGTTGAACTCTTCAGCAGGTCTGTTGCGCATTGGACCATAATAATGGTCCTCATTTACATCAAACCCTTCATCTACATTATCCTCCACTTGAAGGTTAAGAGGCTCAGCTTTTTCGCATACACTCCTTGGCCAAAAGTCATGAAATCCAATGTCTTCCCTTGCAATAGGGGTTTGCATGTTTAGCATAAGATTCTCCCAATAGGCAAGTGTTAAGATTCTAGAAATGGGATTGATCATGGTGAAGGACATAGATTAAGCATAAGATTAAGGTGGATTAAACCACACTAAAAACTCCATGAGAGAGAGAGATTGCACACTCAACACTATTCACTTGTATTGCATATCACAATGAACCATACAATGATATAGGCTCTCAAGCCTTATCCCACTTTACATGTCATCATCCATGTGGCACTCCCTTTTCCACTCTTTTGGTCAACACTCACACACCATACAATATTACATGTGGCATTCATATCTCACCACAATATCTTGCACCTCTAGGGTGCTTTCCCACATACACACATACACACAATATCTTGCACCTCTAGGGTGCTTTCCCACATACACACATACACACAATATCTTGCACCTCACATACACACAATATCTTGCACCTCTAGGGTGCTTTCCCACATACACACAACACCACGATTACATCTCTCAACACCCCCTCTTAATTGAGGTGTTCCACAATTCACCCATCATCCATCATCCATACAATGTAGCATTGCACAAACGCAATCGCTATCTCTCAACACTCCCCCTTAATGCTAAATTGTGACGCCATCTTTTCAACACTCCCCCTTGGTGTCACATGTACAAACAATCCATTTTAAGGCACTACGTGGCCTGGGCAGGGCACCCTCATACGCATACATCCATGTGTGAACACCATCACCAAAAATATGTATAGAATCCACTAGACAGCTTCTGCATGTGTCAGACAAGTTTGGAATCCACCAAACTTCACTTTGAGCATCAATTGCTCGGGCGGCACACCCATGTGACGAGCCCAACCGCTTGCACATCCATCTCGAATTCCATCGAGATTACACACATGCCAAACATTTCGCTTTTGAGCTCTCAGTAGCTCGAGTAGGAGAACCCTCATACTGGGGGGTGAAAGCAAAGTCTCTTCTTAAACTTTTGACGGGTTCGGGTACGGTTACCTATCACAAACATTTGGGTGAAATCATTTACAAATCATTTTGGCCATAGCCGGGCAGCGGACCCAAGTGTGTGTGAACATCTTCTAAAAAAGGTTTTAAAAAAACCACTTGTGTGTGAATGAGGCTTAATAAGGCAATTTTTTAAAGCCTTGTTTTTTAACCTTATCTTACTCAAAGGGCTCACATTTGTTTTAATTATTATTTTTTTAAAAAAAATTTCTTGAAATGTCTGCACGTTGAATGCGCCGACGAGCCGGTTCTCTGCGCTGCAGTCGCGTCAGATTCCCTGACACACACAGGGTCTTCTTCTCTTTCCTCTCCAGTCTCGGCTGCTTCTGCACATCTCGCTGCTGCTTCAATATTTCTCCATCGCCACAGTTTTTCTGCCTGCATCGCCTCTGTCTTCCCGAACGTGTTCGCCTTTCACTTGCACGAGTTGTAGCTACTGCTTCCTGCGCTGGGCTACCTCTGCAACAGCTATGGCGGGTTTCACCCCTCTGTGTACGGGTCTGCATGCTCTCCTCGGCTACAGCTGCTACTGTCACCTGAGGTCACCACAGCAGCCCTCGCTGCCTTGTCCTGGTCGTCAGCTGCTTCTGATCCGCCTACACCTACTTGGTTCTCTTTCATGGAGCTTTAGTCTGCTGTTCACACCAGTGGAGGTTCGCTACTGTTTGCTTTCTTACTGCTGCCAATGCTGCTGCTCCATACGCCCTTGCTTCTACTATAACACAGCTTCTTTGCTCATAGCCAACTTGTTTTGACTGAGCTAGAAATTTTATGGCAATGCCAAATACTCTGTCTTACTTTGTCAACTCTCTGTAGACACACTCCTGTGTGTGCGTTCTTGCTTCATGCTTGTTGTCTCATGAGCTCTCTTTTGCTCCTATTTCAACACTGTTGCAGCTGCTACCTTCTTCTTTGTGATTTAATTGCGCTATCCATAGATGGCCTCCATGAGCTCCCCATTTGGCTCATAACTTGCTTGCCTTCTACCTTTGACAAGCTTGCTTGCCTCAATTAAACCTCCCTCATGAGGATTTTATACCATTCAATGGTTGTTGTAGCTCACAAATGAGCTTATCAAAGTCTACATGCTCCATTTCTTTGCATGCAGAACATTTAGGGTGCTTTCTTCACATAGTTTCTCTTGAAACCAAAGTGCAAACCAATGTGAAAACTCCAAAGGCTTCCACCAAACATTGCTTATCTTCCATGAGCAAAACCATGAGCATCACTCTTTCCAATGTGCTCAACCATGGACTTCTTCCAAGCCCATAACCACTTGTCCCTTCTTAGACAAGCATTGTACCTTCTCATGCTCTTTGCCTAAGCGCAAGAGCCATAGGATCCACTCATCCCATCACATAGCAACCCTTCTCAAATATGAACATTCTTCTATGCTCAAACACCAAATTAGAGGCAAAAAACACCAAAATACCTTCACAAATCTCCTTGGCAGCTTCTCTTTGATGAAATCGAAGACTTCATAGTCTTCACACTTGCTGAAATCTCCATTTTCAGCTTCCTTGATGATGAGAGCTCTCTATGTTGCAAAACTCCATTTGCAACTCTCTTGGGCAGCTTCTATGCAACCTCCTTGTTGCAAATCTCCTCTCTAACTTGAGAATGGTAGCTCCAAATCTCTCTCAAATCCTCACAAATGCAAATGCAAATCCAAATGATAATATGAGTGTGCATAATTTTTTTTCATAATAAGCTGAAAATAATGCTTAATCAAACAAACACACAAACAAGCTAATATACATAATAATCACCATGACCAAGAGCCCACCCAAGCTCTGATACCATGTTAAGATTCTAGAAATGGGATTGATCATGGTGAAGGACATAGATTAAGCATAAGATTAAGGTGGATTAAACCACACTAAAAACTCCATGAGAGAGAGAGATTGCACACTCAACACTATTCACTTGTATTGCATATCACAATGAACCACACAATGATATAGGCTCTCAAGCCTTATCCCACTTTACATGTCATCATCCATGTGGCACTCCCTTTTCCACTCTTTTGGTCAACACTCACACACCATACAATATTACATGTGGCATTCATATCTCACCACAATATCTTGCACCTCTAGGGTGCTTTCCCACATACACACATACACACAATATCTTGCACCTCTAGGGTGCTTTCCCACATACACACAACACCACGATTACATCTCTCAACAGCAAGGACCGGATTGATCCACTTAGCATAATCACTTTGGTCTCCTTTCTCTTGCAAGTGCTCTTTCCACCAATTGACATGTTTTTTTAAGCCCTCCACAACCTTCTCATTTCCCTTAACATACTCAAAGGGTGGCAATACTTTTGGAAAACCTTTAGGAAGCTTGGGTTCTCCCTGGTCATTTCTCTTCCATAACTCTATACCGCTTTCTGTAACCAATCAACATTTTTGGGGTGTACTTTGTATTGCATCAACTCATAAAGTCTGCCACCTTTTGGATGCATGCTAACACACTCATTAAGGATCTTCATCAAATGTGGAAATGTGAAAATGGTTTGTTTCCTCCACTTCTCAGAGAAGCGACTAAACAATGCATCAATATCTTCACTCATGAGTATGACCAACCATAAGAAAACCAAGCTGCACCATGTCAAACACTCCTCGTGCAACCAATAGGGATAGATAGGCAAATACATAACGGTTCTTATTTTCAAAACCACAATTGTCAAGTTGCAACAACAACATCCTTGGCAATCTCTTAAAAAATGTCCTTGAATTTGATGGCATTAAACTTGAGGCATTTCCATTGCCCCTATCCTGCACATGTGTGTTAGTATGAAAGACTGACTGCATATGTGAAGAACAATTTCCCTCTGTATCCACATTTGTTTCTGTCTCTGCATCTACATCCTCAATGCTCTGCTTGCAATATGTGTTTCTCTCCTTCAGCACTTCCGTATGCTGATACAGGGCCATAGTAGACAAAACACAATCAAAAAGATTTGTTCGTGGTTCAGCATCTGAGTTTTGTGAGCTCAAGTCACCATACATGTGTTTCTCTCCTCTTTCTAAGTTTCTTAAACATTTTGAGAGAGATGAAATTGTGAAGTTGGGATCACTTGGCCATAACCCCAAGGCAAAGTGACCATAAGCTATTTGTCCATATCCATGAGTGAGCATTCCTGTTAAGGATACTAGAAGCCTCTCAACCCTATTGAGAGATTTAAGAACTGGTTTAATTTGTGGTATGGTAGTCTTGCTCTGGTCCATCTTATCATGTATAATACACAAATACCTGTTTGGGTTCATTTCGGAAGAGCTCCTCCAAGCATAGTATAGATTTCTACAACTCATTTGTTGCAACATGTGTGCCCTTCTTTGTGCCATGTATCTGGCACACTTCTCTTGATTTTTTATTGATTCCAACTTGACCTTGATTTCCATACAAATGTCGCATTTTGAGAAGGTGCTGGTTTTTGATAAACTAACTGTCTTGAACTATGTGTTCCACAATCTTGAGGTAAACACTCTTGAACAGTATGCACATAAGAATTGATAAAAAACAGAAGAAGGAGGGAGCACACACAAGAGAAGAAAACCATAATCCATATCCATCAATCATAAAGAAGGAGAGAAGCCATAGTCATCATCTCTCTCACACACACAAACGAGAACACAACATAGTGTTATGTCCACACTACAAAGTAAACCTAATGTAATGTCCACAAACCACACATGACCAGCTGGACGCGGTCATAAACACACCACATGATATCCATCTACCATACTGTCACTCTGTCAGCACCCATGTGCTATCCTCCAGCTGTATACGAGCTTGACATTTCAACACTCCCCCTCAAGCTCGACATGTCCATCTCTAGGACTCCCAATCTAGTACGAAAATACTCGAACTTATCCTTACCAAGTGCTTTGGTAAAGATATCTGCAACCTGCTCATCTGTCTATACATATGTCAAATCAACATGCCCATCTAGCACTTTCTCTCTGATGAAATGATAGTGGACCTCAATATGTTTGGTCCTGGCATGATAAACTGGGTTGCTAGCAAGCTGAATACTACTCATGTTGTCACAATGAATGACAACTCTCATATCACTCTGTAACCTGACATCATCTAGCAACTTCTTCAACCACATAGCTTCACATGCAGCTATGGCTACTTCATGATACTCGGCCTCTGTGGTAGATAAAGCAACTGTAGGTTGCTTTTTATTGCTCCAACTCACAGCTCCACTACCAAGGCTGAAAACATAGCCACTGGTAGACCTCCTGTCATATGCACTACCGGCCCAATCTGCATCTGTATATCCATAGACATGCATGTCTTTTCCTGCCTCATAGAAAAGACCATAATGCACGGTAGTTTTGACGTATCTCATAATACGTCTCACAGCATCCAAGTGAGGTTTACGAGGACTCTGCATAAACTGACTTACCAAACCAACTGCATAGCTGAGATCTGGCCTCGTAATGGTCATGTAGATAAGGCTACCAACCATTTTTCTGTACATGGTGATATCATCAAGCTCATCACCCAAATCAGCCCTAAGCTTCATGTTTTGCTCTAATGGTGTCAACATTGGTTTGCATGCTGTCATACCATACTTTGCCAGCATTTCAAATGCATATTGCCTTTGCACCAGCCATATCCCCTTGCTTGTTCTAATCACCTCAATGCCAAGAAAGAACCTTAAATCACCAAGGTCTTTCATATCAAACTCTTTGCATAAAGAGGCCTTAACCTCATCAATGCCTTTCCCACAATCACCTGTGATAATCAAATCATCAACATAAATGACTATCATCACAATACCATCATGTGTCTTCTTCACATAAAGTGAAGAGTCTGCATTTCTAACCACAAATCCAATACTGACAAGATATCTGCTGATCTTGTCACTCCAAGCATGAGGTGCTTGCTTCAAACCATATATTGCTTTCTTTAACCTGCAAACAAAAGTAGGATATTCTGGATGTACATATCCTTCTGGCTGTTCCATGTACACCTCTTCTTGTAGTTCACCATTCAAGAAAGCATTTTTTACATCCATTTGATGTAAAGCCCAACCTTTTTGTGCTGCTAGTGCAATGATAGACCTCACAGTAGCCATCTTAGCCACTGGGCTGAAAGTTTCATCATAATCAAGACCATAAGTTTGTGCATATCCTTTAGCGACCAGCCTTGCTTTATGTCTCTCTAGGCTGCCATCTGCCTGACTTGCACTTGACCTTATACACCCATTTGCAACCAATTGCATTCTTTCCTTGCGGTAGCTCAACCAATTCCCATGTATCATTTTTGTCCAAAGCATCCATCTCTTCATCCATGGCTTTCTCCCATACATGCTCTCCAATAGCCTCTGTATAGCATGTAGGTTCCACATGCTTCACCATAGATGTCATGTATGCATAGTGCATAGCAAAATCTCGATATGTCAATCTGTCAACTGGATATCTGACTCTCTGGGATCTCCGCAATGCATGCGGGTCACTCTGTACACCTGTAACTCTAGCATGTGGTGGCACATATCTGTCCTGCCTAGCACTAGGTGTGCGTAAAACAGGTATGCCAAGCTCCTCATCCAAACTCTTTGAACTAGATGACTCATAACCTGTGATTCCAATTCCTTCGACCTTCTTCTTTCCTTTATCCATAGCACTACTCCCAGTGCTCACACTCTCATGCCTCAAACGTCCTGACCATGGATGTACACTGCTACTCTCAGCTTCTGCTGCTGGCCCAGACATAGTAGTAGAACTAGAACTTGCTTGTGGCAAGTTCACAGGCACATCTGCCTCAAGTGACTCAATGTCTCCCTCATCTTTTGCTTTGTACCAACTAGCAAGCTCATCAAACACCACATCTCGTGAGATGACCACTTGTCTAGTTTGAGGGTTATAACATTTGTATGCCTTTCGATCCTGTGCATATCCAACAAATACACATTTCTCTGCCTTAGGATCCAACTTCCTTCTTCTTTCGTCAGGCACATGTACATAAGCTATGCATCCACCAAAAACTTTGAGATGTCCAATGTCTGGCCTGTAACCTGTAAGCCGCATCTCTGGCGTGCTTCCATGAATGGCTGCTTCTGTAGGTGTTTTGTTCAGTATATACACTGCAGTAGCACATGCTTCTGCCCAATAGTAATCTGGCATGCTCTTTTCATTGAGCATTGCCCTTGCCACTTCACATATGACTCTATTCTTTCTCTCAGCCACACCATTCTGCTGAGGTATATGCCTGCAAGTCAACTGTCTTCTTATTCCATGCTTCCTCAAGAAATGCTCAAAAGCTTTTGAGGTGTATTCACCACCTCCATCTGTTCTCAAACATTTAATCCAACAGCCATATTGCTTTTCTGTAAGAGCTTTGAAATCCATGAACTTTTCCAACACTTCACTCTTCTCTCTCAGAAAGTATATCCATGTCATCCTGCTAAAATCATCTATGAATGTCACATAGTATAAACTGCCTTTGATAGATGGGTTTTGTGCAGGACCCCATACATCACTATGTACGATCTCAAGTGGCCTGCTACTCATATTTCCTTCTCTAGGAAACCTCAACCTTGCCTGCTTTCCAAACTGACAGGCTTCACAAACATGCATATGTCCATCATATTTGAATCTAGGCAATCCATTGACAATGCCTTTTGTTTGCATGTTCTTTAATCTCTGTATATTGACATGTCCAATCCTCTTATGCCACATATCAATGTCCTGTACCACATTTTTACTCTTTGAGAACATGGCTGATTTTAGCTCAGGAATTCCAGCATCTAGCTTAAACAATCTGCCTTCTTTCTTGCCCTTGGCAATCAATCTACAGCCATGCTTAAAGTCTTCCACAAAACAGCCATTCTCATTGAATCTTACTTGTAGTCCCTGCTCAACCATTTGGCCTACTGATGCCAAATTCTTTGTAATGGATGGTACATATAGCACTTCTGACATATTCTTCACATTTCCATCATACATCTCAAATGGTTGCATCTTCTCAAACCACTCACCATGACATGTCATGTGGTTTGAGGCACCCGAATCCATATACCATGACTCATCTCCAACATTCTAAGAATACATTGTCCCCATAATGTGCTTCATTGCAAAAAGATGATTTGAACTCCCATCATTGTTACTAGTAGATACATAATTTCCATGTTGTGGTCTTCCATTCCTGACATCATTCTGCTTTTTGTAACAATCTTTTGCCATATGTCCAAGTTTGCCACAATAGTGACATTCAATCCCATTCAAATTTTGTTGAGGACCTTGCCATCGTCCTGTACCACGAGCACCTGTTCCAACTCTCCCCCTATGGGATTGAAATCCACGACCTCCACGTGGTCCAAATGATGACTGTGAATTCTGAAAATTCTGATTTGATTGTGGTTGAGTAGACCTGTCATTCCAACCACGTCCTCCACGGCCTCGAGGGGCAAATCTCCCCCTGCCTTGAGAGCCTCTAGATGAGTAAAAAGCCTGATTCCTTGCATGCTCATCATTACTGGATGAGGATGCACCACCTGTAATATTCATACCACCAAGTCCAAGCTTTAATTCTTCCACAATGAGCAATGACACAAGCTCATTAAAGTCTGGCATTCCTCCAAACCTTACTGAGATGGAAGTATCAAAAGATTTGTACTCCCGACCTAAACCACGCAATGTGAGAGCAACCAAATCATCATCATCCATTGGGGCATGAATTGATGATAGTGAATCTGCATAACCCTTGATTTCCTAAACATACTCATGTATACTCCTATTCCTTCGTGTTACACTGTGAATTTGTTGCTTTAGTTGTATCTTTCTTGCACCAGTATCTGTCTCATACATTCGGCACAATATATCCCATGCTTCTTTCGGTGTATTTGCATCTTAGATGTGAATAAGCAAAGCATCTGTTACACATATTGAAAAGTAATGCAACACTTTCGAAGACCGCTCTACCCATTGCTTGTGAGCCACCAACTGAGCATTATTTGGTTGAGGAGGTAGAAATGGCTCCAGGTCTTCATCCGATACAAGGCTCCACAATCCTTTGCCTTTCAAAAAACTCTTCATTCGAAACTTCCACACTTGGAAGTTAGTTCTATCCAGTTTCTCTCCAACAATTTGGACCGGACCATCTCCCATGTTTGCAAGGTAGTAGATGCACCCCTTTGATCACAATGTATGAAGTACCTGTAATGCTCCAAATCTCTCCAAATCACATCAAATGATTGCAATATATGTGCTTTTAGATCCCACAATGCTTCATCAACAATGTATACTCGATCAAGGTTGAAAACAAATGATACTTCTTCACAAAAAAATTTCTGGTTTTTTTTCTCGCCAGAGAACCAGTCAAAGATCTTGCTCTAATTTCTTCAAATCTTGTTCAAATTTGATGTTTATGCATTCATTGGCTTCATAACACATTGCTCCAACATATCCTAGAAGGGTTTGATCAAATTCTTCAAGTTGAGTGAGAACCACCAAGTTTTGCAACTCTCTGGAATGCTGTTTTTCTGCAAATGTCAGGTACCACCACTCACTAAAAATGCTCTATCTTCTTCAATTCTGATCCAAATCCAAAAATTCTTGAATCAATAGCTTAGCAACTATTGGGAATTCACTTGTACCAAGGGAATTAGGCCAATTTGCAATACACAAGGTTTAATGGCTTGATTAGTGATGCTCTGTTTCTGCACAACATTTCTGCAAACCTGCAAATCTCTGCTAATTGAATTAAATGAGCTTCAAATACATCACATGAGCTGCCCCAAATGTAATACAACTCTCAATTACACTTTTGCTAAGCACTCCAAGCTTTAAAGCACCAAGTTTGATGCTCAAATGAGTGAATTAGACCAAAAACTTTTCAAACTATCCAAGAACCTGCTCCAGAAAGTGTTGCCTGCTCCAGAGGGCTCTAGGTATGGGGCATTTGCACGTTCACTTCACCAGCACCTTAGCAATGACCTAAGCTAACATGTGCTTGAAGGGTTTGACTCAATTTTTCCTCTAGCATTCGCAATCTATGTTCTCTGTTTTGCAGAAGTTCACAAAACCAGAATTTTTCCTTCACACATCACTTGAAATGCATCAATTTTTGCATGAATGATTTGCTCCTGAGCTGCTAGTACATGTGCCCTTCCAAATACATGAGACCTTCACTTCTTTGCTTGCATTTCCCCAAATACATGTGCCAAATTACATTCATTCACAAGCTTTCCATGAAAGCTTCAAAACAGAAATTTTCTGCTTGCTTTATGCACTTCAATCTTCACTGAACCTGCTCTTTGGCACCTGCAATCCACTCAAGGGAGTTTTGCTACTCTTACCAGTTAGGCCAAGCTTCAGATCTATAACCGAGGTGAGCTCCACAGCTTTCTTTTGCTCCACAGTTTCAATGGAAATCTTCACAGCTTCTTCTTCTTCTTCCCTCTTCTCTCACTCACTCTCACAACGCAACTAATGAGCTCTAGTCTCTGATACCATGATAAAAAACAGAAGAAGGAGGGAGCACACACAAGAGAAGCAAACCCTAATCCATATCCATCAATCATAAAGAAGGAGAGAAGCCATAGTCATCATCTCTCTCACACACACAAAAGAGAACACAACATAGTGTTATGTCCACACTACAAAGTAAACCTAATGTAATGTCCACAAACCACACATGACCAGCTGGACGCAGTCATAAACACACCACACGATATCCATCTACCATACTGTCACTCTGTCAGCACACCCATGTGCTATCCTCCAGCTGTATACGAGCTTGACATTTCAACAGAAATATCATTTCTTTATGGTGTGGGGACAAGAAGAATGTTATATCCATAATCTTCAAAAAGTGTATAGGCCAGATAAGCCTAATATTGAGGATATGTTTAAACCTTTACTCAAGGTTTGGAATCAATGCCAAGATATTTGCAATAAGAAGAATACATTGCTTATTGATGTTAGCCCTTTCAAGGGATGTGCTAATCCAAAAAACAACTGTCTCTTCCTCCCTGAAAGTTTTCAAGGAGGACACGACTACGTACTGTGCAATGACCTTCTACCCTACCTTTTAAATCTAAATAATACAAATGACATTAGGTCTATTATTTTGCTTAATCGGCTAGGTCAATCTCCTATCACACATGGCCATAATTTATTTTGCTTAATCGGCTAGGTCAATCTCCTATCACACATGGCCATAATTTATTTATCAATTTTCAAGATGTACTGGAAGAATGGCTCCAAATCACCTCCCTATTTTTGCGAGAAGAGCTCAATGAATATTCAGATGAAGTGGAAAACTCATATTCTGCATCTTCACACTTACCATTGTATGGTGATGATAAGCTAAAGTATGTCCAATCAAGAGGGGAAAAAAGAGAAGTAGAATCCATAAGCAAGGATGATCTAGCAATGTTGGCATCCAAAGCTGGAGTACCATTACTATCCAAAGACCACCTAAGCTTGTTAAAAGTGTGTTACAAAAGAAGGATTTTGAGTGATCAACACGCTATTGCTTATGCTACTCGCTTGGGATATGATCGTGGTCATCTCATAAGTGGAGTTGCAGCAAAAGCATACATATCAAGGCTACAAAAGGCTTACTAGAGCTTATGGGTAGGATAATGTCTGGTTTCATTAAACATTGAGTGACAGTATAATCAGATTCCAACCTAACCCATACTAGTTGTTGCTGCAGGAGGTCGAAGGAAACCATTTCTGAGGTCTAAACGTGCAGTTTGAAGTATGGGATATGCACAAATATCAAGACTTGTTGGGTGCAGAATGTTTGGAGCCATTTTGTACTAAAAGCCCATAAGATAGACTTAGGCTTTGGCCAAAACAATGTGCTTAGATGGGTTTAATTTTTGGATTGTACGAGCCAAATCTTTACACTATTGTATCAAGAAATCAAATGCCTCCAAACTTACTGTCATTTGGTTATCTCTTTTGTCAATATTTGCAATTTGATTGCAATGAAGATGTGTTTGTTTTTTATTGAAGATATTGCCTTGTCAAGGTGTAAGGCTATGAATATCATAATAATTTAATTTTGATAGACTCAATTATCTCAATAGTGAAAATCTTTTATACATCATATTCAATAAATTTGATGAAATTTAGCATTGACAATATACTCGCTCTTTTATTTTTTTGGTTGAACTAATGAGGTATTGGAGCGTTTGTCTATGAAGGTTTAAGACCATCCATATCATGGATGAATTTATGTTGTTGGCACATAATATATTTATTCAAAATTTTGAATGTCCATTAACGAAACATTTTGTTTTCAATAGGATATGTTGAAGCATATAGCTTTGATTTCAAGTGTACAGAAAACTTACTATTGAGGTGGCACCAATCATTGGTGACTTATGTACCTAGAAGCAAAAGAGTTCCACCACCCCCCAGATACAATAAGGAAACAAAGAAGAGTATTGATACTTGAACTCAATGGTGTTTTACTTAAGACCATTGAGATGCAACATGGTGATGTATGTCCAGACTGGGCCAAACATATGCATCTTGTGGAAGAGAATACAAGTGTTTGGAATTTGATTCGCAAAGATGCATTCACTTTCCTTGATTTTTGTATGCAATGGTTTGAGGTATGGATCTGGAGTACTAATAGACTACAAAAAGGACTCGATGCATTCTTGAGTTGTGCTTTTCTCGGCACCATCAAAAGTGTAAGGTCATAGCAGGGCAGGCAGCATGTCAAAAGATGGATCTTCTTATTGGTATACCACAAAAACTTGGATGTAGCATGGAGAATTTTTCATGACCTGGATGGAAATAACACGCTAATTTTTTATGATACCCTCTAAAATGTAATGTGGAATATGCCCGGAACCTACTTGATTTTTCCAAAGATGTGGAATCAAAATATAGAGGAGCTTCAAAGTTTTTTGGAGACAACAATCAGCACATGGTTACTTGGTTGGATTTATGCAAAGAACAAACGGGAGTATACTTGCAACACTTTAGTAAATGAAGCAGCTTATGATAGAGAAACTTTGTATGTATTGGAGAAATACATGAGAAAACACTATGTTTGAGATACAATTTGTACTCAATTATTATCTTGACGAAGGGTTTTTGTCTTCGGATGAATTGTAAACTTGAATGTAACAATCTCATTGAATGTAACAAGTGTTCTTTGGCATTATCATGCCATGTTTTTACTTCAATGTCCCTCAAATTTGAGCATATATATCATGATTTATAATCTTGATATAGTGTCTAAGATGGGTTTTTATCTGTAGATCAATCGTAAACTTAGCACATTGTTACAATCATTGAGATTTACTTTTTGTTTTTTTGTTTCTAACACCACACCCTTTAGAGATCTCTCATTTCTAGGGTTCCTTTTTATAATGATATTTAGAATTCTTTTGGCAAATTAAATAAACCCCATGTTTTTACTTCAATGTCTCAAAGTGGAGATAGTATTTAACATTATCTTCTTCATATGAAAGGTGTTGTATAATCTCAATTAAGTTTAGTGTCATGTTTCCCTTGTCCTTCCAATATTGTTGCATTGATGTATGTATCTATACAACTACAAACAAATACGCCAAATAGTTGTGTCAAGATATAATCTATTGGCACAAAGAGTGCACCAACAAATAGATGTTAGCTCAAACTACACAAAAATACTGAGTTTCCAACCAATCCTATAAGAACTGGGACTTGAATAATTCCCAAAATTCCTAAATTTGTCTTTCATCTCATTTCCTGAGGAGTCTTGCTCTCTTGAGGAAGTAAGGTAGCAATAGGGCCAAAGGATTTGTCCTGCATGATTCTTTCTTTTGCTTCACTAATCAAGGGATTTGATACTAGGGTTACTGCAAGCAAGGAAGCTTTCCTATATTGAGCGCATCTGCAACCACATTCTCTTTCGTTGGTCGATACACTTAATCTCAAAATCAAACTCTTGTAGAGTCAACATGCATCTTCTTTGATGCATGTTGAGGTCCTTTTGAGTGAAAATCCACTTCAGACTTTGATGATCAGTCATTAAAGTGAACCTCTGCCCCAAGAGATAATGTCTCCATAACTTTAGAGCGTATACTATACTGAGAGTAACTCTAAGTCATGGATAGCATAAGTCTTTTCATGTGGTCTGAGCTTTCTGGATTCATAGGCCACTGCATGACCTTCCTGCATGAATACACCTCCTAAGGCAAAGCTACTGGCATCTGTTACTACTTCAAAGGGTATGGAAAAATATGGCAATTTAAGAACAGGGTTGGTTACTAAGGCAACCTTCAGGTTATCAAAAACACTTTGGCATGAAGTCGTCCACTGAAATGGGATATTCTTCTTGAGAAGGTTGGTAAAAGGAGATGCTATCGGAGCATATCTAGGTAAAAATATTCGATACCACCCAGTTAATCCTAAGAATTCTCTGACTTCTTTCACTGTCTTTTGGACTCTAGCCAATCTTGATTACTTGGATTTTAGCGAGGTCAAGAGAAATTCCATCCTTAGATACTATGAATCCGAAATAATCAACACGATATACTCAGAATATACATTTACTCTTCTTTGCAAAGAGTTTGCGCTCTCTTAAGATCTGTAAGACTTTATGCACATGACCTTCATGATCCGCTTTATTCTTACAGTATACCAGAATGTCATTGAAGAAGACAGGAACAAAATCATCCAAGTATTCCCTGAGAATATCTTTCATGAGGTGGTTGAATGTTGCTGTGGCATTTGTCAATCCAAAGGGTATGACCATAACTAGTATTAAAAGTAATTTTTGGAATATCTTGCTCTTTGATTCGGATCTGGTAATACCCAGATCTAAGATCTATCTTTGTAAAGACCTGGGCCCCACTTAATCGATCTAAGAGCTCATCAATCCTTAGAATAGGATGCTTATTCTTGACGATCAACTGATTCATACCTCTATAATTAATGCATAGCCTTACTGTCCCGTCTTTCTTTTTCTGAAAGAGAAAAGGTGAACTCCAAGGTGATACACTAGGTCGGATAAATCCTTGCTCTAATAGCTGCCTCAATTGCTCCTTAAGTTTTATGGCTTCTGGTACTGACATTTTGTAAGCAGGTTGGGATGATGGTTGAGCTCCAGGAATCAATTCTATCTCATGGTCTACTTCACGTGCTGGAGGCATCTCAATCAATTCCTCTAGGAAAATATTAGCACTCACTTAACAATTCTAGCTCCTTAGACTCTGGCTCTTTGCCTACTGGATTCATTTTAACAACATACATAGATTGCTTCTTTCCTGAGTCCTTTCAGCAGCTTAGATTCTTTGACTAATTGTAAGTCTGGAGATCCAAAAATTCCCGTTCCCTGAACCTTTTTTCCTTGAAGATCAAGAACGGAGATGGTTCCTTTGTGAGAGTGAATATCAGGAGCCTGATTTTTGTGGAGCCAATCCATTCCAAATATCCCATCATAAATTCCCAATGGTAGGACTTTGAACTGGCAGTTTGTTAAATTCCCATCTAAATAGAACTAAATAAGAACTGTTTCATGGCGTGTGAAAAGAATATTCCCACTGGCCAACTCTACTTGCATAGATTTTCCTGATTTCTGATCTAGGAATAATTTACATAAGCATCCAGGGGAAATAAAATAATGAGTACTGCCACAATCAATCAAAAGCTTAAAGTTCTTACCCTGATAATCTGCTAGTTTTTGAATGACAGAGAACTGATGATTCTAGCCTTGATTCTCAATAGTAGCATGAATTCATCCTTTCTCTTCATCCACTAGCTCTACCACAGTGGCATCCTTAATTGCTGCTATTTGGGGTGGAACTCTTTCTCTTGGGTCTCCCCGATTCTGGGAGGGAGACTTGAAACTACTTTGTACTTAAGCTACAGGTTGTGCTGGTATCCTCCCTCTGGAATTTACTTGATTCTAGCAAGGGAATCCTTGGTTACTCTCTGGAACGAAGGGGAAGGTCTTGGAATCCTGGGACCTTCATTACCTTGGCCCATTGACATGGAAGGGGTCCTTGAGCTGATGCCCAAAACCGGATAAAAATAACCTTAAGCTTGAATGGAGTTGTTTAACCTCCAAGATGAGGATGATCTTGGACTTGCAATAAGAGAGATTGAAGATTAGGCAAGAAACACAATGGTTTATAAACAAAACCAAGGTTTCTACTAAGGGAATAAAGGAGAGTGAGAAGAAGGAAGAAGAAATACACTAGAATGATTTTTTAGACCAACTTTTTACAAAAGGGGAGGCTCTATTTATAGGGGAGATGGGGGTGCCCCCTAAGTCCTGAGGTTCCCATTTGATTTAGCTTAAATTTGGCCAAATTGGCCTAGTTATGCCCATATAAAAAAAGAGAGGAAATGACTAGTCACTTTATGTAAATTTTTGAATGTAAAAATGGCCCATTGATGTGATTTCTAGGCGCCCATTAAAAGTATGATTCCCTCTCCTTGCAAGGTGTCAAATTGCTCATCATGAAAATGGTCACATTCTCCCAAGTTTATGCCACCACTTGCCACTTGTTTGCCACCTCATCATGCTTGAATATTTTATGCTTTTTATGATAATTATCTTCTATTTTCCAATATTGCACATTTCCCATGTGTGTAAATATTGATGTCTAGAAAGATCTATTATTTTAGCCTTTGAAAATTTTTACACTATCCTTTTTGAATAAGGGCGTGTTTCCATGCACACACCATCCAAGATTTTAATCTAACTATAAATCCTTTTTGGTTTCTAATCAGTCGATCTATATTATGGAGCCTAGAAGAATATTTTCCATCAAAAGGATTTATTAAAATTCTACTTCCTGAATCTAGACTTAATTCTTACCTTATGTGCGATATGCATCCACCATCCAAAATATCTCTCCTGAAAATCCTTTTTAAGATACTGTTTTGAAGAATGTGATCATAAAGTCTGGAAAAAATTTCTCCATCAAAAATATTTCCAAGATGTGGTCTTCTCTCTCTAGGTTAGAACTGGGTAAACAAGGTCTTTCATTGCACAGAAGAGAGGGGGTCATCACTGGGGTTGAGGGAATGTGTTATACACCTTTAGAGGCTGGAGGAGGAATCTTACATCCTCTCCCACTTGAAAAACGCGAGTTGTCCGCATCTCGCAAACTAGGGATAGTCCTTTACTAGTTTATCTTCTTTCTCCTCCCAAGTGGCATCCTCTAGAGGGTAGAACTTTCACTTGACCGAAAATTCCCTTAACACTCTGTTTCTAAGTGTCTTCTCCCGTACATCTTGGATCTCTTCGAGCTCAAGTTCCATCTGACCTTGAGTTGGAAATGTTAATTGTAAAACATGACTCTGACTAGGTATATACTTTTTAAGTAAACTGACATGAAACACATTATTTATGTACCTTCCAGTGTGGGGGTAGTAAGAGTTCATAGGCTAGATCTCCTACTTTCTTTCTGGCCACATATGGTCCGCAGTATATGTAGGAGATAACTTCTTGTACTTCCCTAAGGATAAGGAACTCCTTTTAGGTCGCACACCAACGAAGACCATATCTCCTTCTTGTACTTCCCTAAGGATAAGGAACTCCTTTTAGGTCGCACACCAACGAAGACCATATCTCCTTCTTCAAATACTATGTTGGTCCTCTTCTTATCTACATACTGCTTCTATCTATCCTGGGCAGCCGCTAATATTCTTGCGAATTAACTGTATCTGATGATCCATATCATCTGGACATCTTGACCCTAATCAATGGGTCGTATTAGGTTAATGGTGTGGGGCAATCTTGTCCATATAGAGCTTTGAAAGGGCTCATCCCGATGCTTTGGTGATAAGAGGCATTATAAGCAAACTCAACTAAGTGTAAATAGCTTAACCACTTCCTTGGTTCTCTACCATAGTATGATTGAAGAATATCTTCAATCACTTGGTTTACTCTTTCTATCTCACCATCAGTCTCTCGGTTGATAAGTTGTCCTGAGATCCAAAAAAGTTCCTTCTACTTCAAAGAAGGCAGTCCAAAATCTTGACGTGAACTTAGCATCTCTACACTCACAATCCTCATAGGCAATCCATTTTTGGCCTTGTAATGGAAAACAGAAAACTAGGAGGGGTTTTTTTGGGTTTGAATTGATGAAAAAAAAGGGGGGGGTGTTGGTCAGTGAGGAAGGCCGAGGGGAGAAGTGAGAGGGGAGGGGGGGAAAGGGTTGGTCGGTGGAGTTTGAGGCCACCATGTAACCCACCACGAGAGAATGCACAGAAAACTAATAAAGTGATCAAGAAGATTTTAAAAGATATAGAATAGATACAACTCGTGACATCCCATGAGGTTGCCTTGTAAGATGTGCGATAGGCCCATAATACACCCAAGAGGGCTTAATACCATTGGTGAGAGTGCTCCTTGGCTCTAGGGACTTGCACAAGACCTTGTTGGTGCTCTCCACTTGTTTGTTAGCCCTGGGGTAGTAAGCACAGAACCTTTGGTGGAAGATTTGATAACATGCGAGCAGGGTATCTATGACTTCATTCACAAAATGTTTCCCTTTGTCATTGATGATTTATATGGGACACCCAAATCTGGTGAAGATGCTAATATAGGAATAGTATCCTCTGATCCTGTTGAGATATTAAGCTCATCTAGTGAGGCGATGGACACTGATGACCCGCCTGGGGGATAAGCTCCACACTGGCATAGTTATAGTGCCAGCTCATTTAGTTGGGTTCACACTATAGAGAACCCGAGTATGTATTTGGTTGAGTACCTTTTCATATAGTATGTACTCTTATCCTTGTATATGGTGTGTTGAGTGTTGTGTGAAGGAGAAGAAGATTTTCAGCCTCTCACCTTGTGTGTTCTCTTTTAGGGTTTTATGAGTGTGTGTGTGTGCTTGAAAGAGCTCAAGCTCTCTTCTCCCCTGCATCTTTTCATGGTATCAAAGCCTGGTTCATGCTAAGGGGTGATGAGCTACAAGCAAGAGAAGCACAGGAAGCGGTACGAGGGTAAGAGCTTCATCTACTCTTCCCTATTTGTGTTGGCGACTACACCCTTGTCGGGAGCTCTACAGGAGGCACCGGCAAACGTTCTTTGATTGAGGAGCTTTCTTCGCGGGAGTAAAGCTATAGGGCAACTATAATGTCCTATCGGATAAATATTTCGAGCCGAAAACGCGTTTTGGGCACGTTAGGACCTCCGTTAGCACTGCAGGGGTAAGTCATCGATTCTATGCAGAACTCTGCTTTAAGAATTGTAGGAAGACAGATTGGTTGTGCAGACATTGTGTGTGCTGCAAGGAGGTCAACAGTTGTTGCCATTGGGTGTATGTATGCACATTGAGGTCACTGGTTGTGACATTTGAGTGTAGTACAGTGCCGCTACAAAAAATACAGCAGTTTGTGCAGGACAGACCAGAGTGCTGTTTCTGGTAAATTTGTGTGTCTGGCAAGATGTCAAATGATGGCATAAACTAGATTGTTGCTGAGAAGCTTGATAAGAACAACTTCCATGCTTGGAGGTTCAGGTTGACAAATTTCCTGATGGGAAAGGGTTACTGGGACTACATAGAAGGTGAGCACCATGAAGAGGCATCGGAGATACCGGAGATCAATCTGACTGTTGCAGATGTGAAAGAGTTCAAGGATTGGAACCAAGGATCCAGAAAAGTTATGTATTGGCTCTCCATCAGTATACAGGACACCATGATTGGGCACATACAGGATGCTAAGTCCCCTAAGGAGGCGTGGGACACCTTGGTAAAACTTTATGAAACGAATAGTTAGGCACGAAAGATACAGTTGAAGAATGAACTTCATACAGTGGAGAAAAAGAGTATGTCCATGAATGACTATGCATTGAAGATCAAGGGTATTGTGGAATTCCTTGCATCTATTGGTGTTTCAGTAGATGATGATGATAAGGTGGAAGTCTGTCTACGTGGTCTCCGGCCACAATACAAGGCATTCAAGACGTCTATTCAGACTCGGGAAAACATTCCCAATTTCACAGATTTGGTGTCTATGTTGATTATAGAAGAGAAGAGCTTGGGTGAAGACCAACAACCTTCACAAAACAAAAACAGTTCAGAGCAACAGGCCTTCTACACAAGTTCAGGAAGAGGATGAGGTAGAGGAGGCCATGGAGGCGGCCAAGGAGGTGGCCGAACAGGTAATCAGAATTATGGCCAGCAGCAGCAGCAGCAAAAACAACAGTCCCAGAATTCACAACAACAACAACACGTAGATGGAAGAGGTCAATTCAGAGGCAGCGGGAGTCAAAGAGGTCGTGGAAATTAGCAAAGGCAGTATAATGATACACGTGGATGCTTTTATTGTGGTAAGCCCGGACATGTGCAGGCAAATTGTTATAAGAAGCAGGCTGACATGCAAAATAGAAAATTGCAGCAAAACAACTATGCATCCTCGAGCAAAAACAATGAGGATAATGAAAGGTTGTTTGTTATGCAGCCTATTGTTAATGCCATGTCTGAAAATGTTGAAGCAGCACATAAAGATGATGTATGGTATGTTGATTCAGGTGCTTCGAACCACATGACAAGTCATGGGGAGTGGTTCAAGGAGATGAAAAACCTTGAAAGACCAAGTTTTGTGGAAACAACTCATCCAATTGCCCATGTTGGAGATGTGCCATTGTCTCTGCGCAGGATGGCAAAGTGAAGTACCTTGCAGATGTACTTCATGTTCCGAACATAACAAAGAATCTGGTTTCAGTTGGCTAGATGATTGAGCAAGGTTTGCAGGTTCAGTTTAACCTTGATGGTTGTTATGTTGAAGACTTTAAAGACAAGTGCAGGTTGGTTGCAAAAGGCAACAGAGTGGGAAAAATGTTTACATTGAATGTAAACATGCCTGAAGTGAGTGCTGCAATGTTTGCAAATGGTTCAAGAATTGTTGCAGACACACACATTTGGCATAAAAGAATTGGACATGTGAATGTGCAGAGAATGAAGTCTATGTAGACTAAAGGAATTGTGACAGGGCTGCCAAAGTTTAAAGTTGAAGGTATGAAGAAAATATGTGAAGCATGCTAATTTGGAAAGCAAACAAAGCATGTATTTCCACGTGACAGAAATGTGAGAAAAAATGCACTAGATGTTGCGCATTCAGAATGGGGTCCTACAAAGACCATGTCTATGGGAGGCTGCAAGTATTATGTGACATTTATTGATGACCATACAAGGAAAGTGTGGGTATACTTCATGAAGGAGAAGGGTGAGGTGTTCACTAATTTTCAGAATTTTAGAGTTATGGTTGAAAAGCAAACAAGGAAATATGTAAAGTGCCTAAGGTCAGATGGAGGGGGAGAGTACTTCTCCAATGAGTTCTCTGAATTTTTGAAGAAGAATGGTATTCGGAGATAGTTTACATGTAGATACACTCCGCAGCAAAATGGAGTTGCTGAGCGAAAAACCAGGCACATTGCTGAGATTGTGCTGCGAGCATTGATAGGAGAGAAGAATATGCTGCATAGCTATTGGGCTGAGGTTGTTTCTACAGCAGTTTACATCATGAACAGGACTCCAACTGCAGCCATATATGATGAACTCCAGAGAAGAGGTTTACTGGAAGAAAACCTTATTTGTCTCATCTTAAAGTCTTTGGATGCATTGCATATGTGCATCAGATGAGCTGAGAACTAAGCTGGATCCAAAAGCTGAAAAATGTATGTTTATTGGGTATTCCCTTGAGCAAAAGGGATACAGGTGTTATAACCCTGCTACACGTGAGTTGAGGGTAAGCAGGGATGTTGTTTTTGATGAGATGAGCAGCTGGTATGCTGCTGAAAAAGAAGCTGTTGGTACTGATGTGAGTGGAAATGTGGTTGCACAAAATACAAGTCAACAATCACAGTCTTTGAGTGGACCAGGAGAGTCCTCATCTAGTGGTTCAGTTGATAGACCATGGAGTGGCAAGCTGCATCATAATACCAGTCCTACAAATGTGATTAGTACATCACATAAAGGCAAAGAGAAAGTGGTTGAGCCCCTTAGTATGCTTGATATTTCTGCAGGGCACTCTCATGTTGATGGAGAGTCTAGTGGCTCAGAGATGAGCCTTGGTGAGGATCTTGGGATACCAGCTATGAGAACACCTGCTGGTGGTGTAAAGAAGGCTATGGAAGCCATGAATGCAAAGCTGCAAAGATCTCAGAGAGTGAAGAATCTTGTGCAGAGGTTTACCTATGATGGTTATGTGGCATATCACTATGCATACATGGCAAAAGTTGTAGAGATTGTAGAGCCCACATGCATTGATGAGGCTGTTGGAAATGTGTGCTAGGAGAAAGCTATGGATGAGGAGATGGATGCACTATATGGAAAGAAATGAGACTTGGGATTTAGTGCAATTGCCTGAAGGCAAGAAAGCCATGGATGCACGTGGGTGTACAAAGTAAAACATAACAGTGATGGAAGCATAAGCAGGTACAAGGCTATATTGGTAGCCAAAGGATATGCGCAGACATATGGCATTGATTATGAGGAAACTTTCAGCCCAGTTGCCAAGATGGCAACAGTGAGAGTTGTGATAGCAGTGGCTGCGTCAAAGCAATGTTCTTTACATCAAATGGATGTAAAGAATACTTTCTTGCATGGGGATTTGCAGGAAGAGGTGTATATGTTGCAGCCACCTGGTATGAGGATGGTTATGAGGATGTGAGTCACCCCGAGCATGTTTGCAAGTTTAAGAAAGCCTTGTATGGCTTAAATCAAGCACCAAGAGCATGGTCTGACAAGATTTCTGAATATCTTGTCACTATTGGCTTTCATGTAGCTAATGCAGATTTCTCGCTGTATGTGAGACACAGTGATAGAGGGGTGTGTGCTTGTTGTCATCTATGTAGATAACCTGATCATTACGAGGGACCATGATGCAAAGATCTTTGATGTAAAGATCTTGCTTAGACAGAAGTTTGAGATGAAGGATTTGGGGGAGCTCAGATATTTCTTGGGCATTGAGGTGATTAGGTCACCACATGGTATTGGATTACTGCAGAGACTGTATGGCTTGGACATGTTGTCCAAGTATAGTATGATAGGCTGTAAGCCTATCTCAGTGCCATTGGATCAGAATGGCAAGTTGAGTGCAGATTCAGGAGAGATTTTGGAGGATCCTACTAGGTATAGCATAGTAGGAAGCTTGATCTAATGACGATCACCAGGCCAGATTTGAGCTATGCTGTTGGGTTGGTGAGTCAGTTTATGCCTCGGAAGCCCGCATTTGGATGCATTGAGATGCATACTGAGGTATGTGAGGTCTACTTTGCATTGTGGACTATTCTATGAAACTACAACAGAGATATCTGTACATGGGTACACAGATGCTGATTGGGCTGGTAGTATCTCAGATAGAAGGTCTACTAGTGGCTTCATGTTTTCCTTGGGGAGTGCTACGGTGACTTGGAGCAGCAAAGAAGCAGCTTACGGTCGCTCTATCCAGTACTACAAAGGCCGACTACAGAGGTGCTGCTATGGCAGCATGTGAGGTAGCTTGGTTGAGAAAGCTACTTGCAGATTTGGGTCTATCAGTGGATAGACAAGTTGTCATTTTCTGTGATAACATTAGCAGTATACAGTTGGCCAAGAACCCAGTTTTTCATGCTCACACGAAGCATATAGAGGTCCACTACCATTTTGTCAGAGAGAAGGTTTTGGCAGGAGACGTTGACCTTGTTTATGTCAGCACACAGGATTAGGTCGCTGACATCTTCACTAAAGCATTGGGTACCGAGAAGCTCCGCAGATTCAGGGCTTCGCTTGGTGTACATGAGATGGAGTTGAGCTCGAGGGGGAGTGTTGAGATATCGAGCTCATCTAGTGAGGCGGTGGTGATCCGCCTGGGAGATAGGCCCCACACTTACACCACTGGCATGGTTGGTGAGATCATGGGTGATATGCGGCCAGTGGGATGACAGGCTGTGTGAAAGCCATTCTAGAGACTGGCATAGTTATTACGCCAGCTCATTTAGTTGGGTTCACACTATAGAGAATCCTAGTATGTATTTGGTTGAGTACCTTTTCATATAGTGTGTACTCTTATCCTTGTATATGGTGTGTTAAATGTTGTGTGAAGGAGAAGAAGATTTTCAGCCTCTCACCTTGTGTGTTCTTTTCTAGGGTTTTGTGAGTGATAAAAGAGCCATGGACTCATCCATTGAGGACCCGCAAGGTCATTCAACCAAATCCATGCCCGGTTTCAGAAAACAACTCTTACTCCTTGTTAATATATTTTCCAGGACGCACGTGTGGGTATCTTCGACAACCCAGAGCCCGAGCACCGTATGGTCAGCACCCTCTAGGGTCCTTCGCAGGTCACCTAGCGCTTCACTCATAGGCCGCTTCCTTGGTCCCTCATCCACTGTACTGGAAGCTCACCATTTAAATCAAATCGAGGCTGGTCAAGACCTCGGCTGACCTTGCTACGCGAGACGTCCTCCGTTGACTCTCTGTCAGTTGTTGCAACTTTATCAGTTAGGTCTTCACGACCTTATTCACAAGACAGTCAAAATGCTTCCCCAGCATTCTTGACATAAAACAGTCATTTACAAACAGGTCACAATACAGTTTCTATAATGAACTCTCATCTTTCACATTATCCCTCATCAGTTCACATTACTTATTCCACATTCAATTCATATATGTACCCATTCTCCTCCAATCACATCAATTTCCATCTCATCACATCAGATTCATTCATATCATCGTCACATCATTTCACATACACATTCGCATTCATTATTCCACATACACATCCATATTCGTACATCCATATCCATACATCCACATCCATATCCGCATTCATACATACACATGTATCCACATTCCATATCTACATCCATACATCCACATCCACATCCACATCCACATCCATACATCCAATTCCACATCCACATCCACATTCCACATTCATACATCCACATCCACATCCACATTCGTACATCCACATCCACGTCCACATCCAATCCACATCCACATCCATACATCCACATCCATACATCCACATTCACATCCATGTCCACATCCACATCCACATCCACATCCACATCCATACATCCACATCCACATCCACATCCATACATCCACATCCATACATCCACATCCACATCCACATCCATACATCCAATTTCACATCCACATTCATACTTCCACATCCACATTCCACATTCATACATCCACATCCACATCCACATTCATACATCCACATCCACATCCACATTCACATCCACATCCATACATCCACATCCACATCCACATTCATACATCCACATCCACATTCCATATCTACATCCATACCCACATTCCATATCTACATCCATACATCCACATCCACATCCATATATCCACATCCATACATCCACATTCACATCCACATCCATACATCCAATTCTACATCTACATCCACATTAATACATCCACATCCACATCCATACATCAACATCCACATCCACATCCACATCCACATTCATACATCCACATCCACATTCCATATCTACATCCATACCCACATTCCATATCTACATCCATACATCCACATCCACATCCATATATCCACATCCACATCCATACATCCACATTCACATCCACATCCATACATCCATTTTCACATCTACATCCACATCCATGCATCCATTTTCACATCCACATTCATACATCCATATCCACATTCACATTCATACATCACATCCACATCTACATTCATACATCCAAACATCCATTTCCACATCCACATTCATACATCTACACCCACATCCATATCATCCATTCATCCATCTACATCAACCCACATCATTCACACATCAAACTACATCATTCATTCATCCATCTACATCAACCCACATCATTCACACATCAAACTACATCATTCATTCATCCATCTACATCAACCCACATCATTCACACATCAAACAACATCATCCATTCACATCCGATTCACATGCTGTCATTCATTCACATCCCTTATCATTCATTCATATCATGATTCACATGACATCACATTCCTTCACATCCTATACCATTCATTCACATCCTAATTCATAGGACATCACATCCATTCACATCCTAATTCACAGGACATCACATCCATTCCTCCATTTTTATTTATCTGATTCATATCACTTCCACCCATCCATTTACATCTATCTGATTCCTATCACATCTATTTATAGAATGTAGGAGAATTCTAATTTTTTGATATAAAGATTCTTTACGCATCTAATTTAACTCTTTTGAATTAAAAATAAAATTCTTTATGCATCTTTTTATGCATAAAATCAAAATTGATGAAAATAACTCTTTTGAAATAAAAATAAAATTCTTTATGCACCTATTTATGCATAAAATCAAAATTGATGAAAATAACTCTTTTGAAATAAAAATAAAATTCTTTATGCATCTATTTATGCCTAAAATCAAAATTGATGAAAATAACTCTTTTGAAATAAAAATAAAATTCTTTATGCATCTATTTATGCATAAAATCAAAATTGATGAAAATAACTCTTTTGAATTAAAAATAAAATTCTTTATGCATCTATTTATGCATAAAATAAAAATTGATGAGAATAACACTTTTGGATTAAAATAAAATCTTTATGCATCTTTCCATGCATAAATCCAATTTAGTAGGAATTACACTTTTAGAATAAAAGAATTTCTCTTATGCATCTAATTTATGCATAAATCCATTTATGATAAAAATCATAATTTTAATATAAAAAAATATCTTTTATGCATACAAATCATTTATGATGAAAATCACTCTTTTAATATAAAAGAATTTCTTTTATGCATCCATTTATGCATAAAAATTATTTATGATGAAAATCACACTTTTAATATAAAAAATTATCTTTTATGCATATGTTTATGCATAAAATCATTTATGATGAAAATCACACTTTTAATATAAAAAAATATCTTTTATGCATATGTTTATGCATAAAGTCACTTATGATGAAAATCACACTTTTAACATAAAAAAAATATCTTTTATGCATATGTTTATGCATAAAAATAATTTATGATGAAAGTAACACTTTTATAATTAAAAATATTATTTTATGCATAATTTTATGCATAGAAATCAATAATGATAAAAGTAACACTTTTATAATAAGAAAATAAATTTTTATGCATACTTTTATGCATAAAAATCAATATGATGAAAGTAACTCTTTTGTAATAAAAAAATACTTTTATGCATAAAAATCCATAATGAATAAAGTAACACTTTCATTAAAAAAATTTATCAATAAGTATCTTTCAGGGGATTACTCTTTTTGATTAATAAAAGATGAAATTTATTTCACAAGTTTTCAAAAATTTTACCATTTTAACCTCCTTTGTATGGCTGACCATTTTTCAATTTTTAAGTCATTAAAACTAATTAGAAGTTCACCAAGAGTATTTAAATCATTCTAGTGTAAACATTTTCTACTTATTTAAGAGAACATTATGAAAAACTTGATTTCATCCAATAATCAATCATCTAGGATAAAGAATGGTTGGATTTACTAAAGAAGAGAGGGGAATGCCTTTTTTCAATGAGGCATAACATCCATTCAATTTAGAGAAGACAAAAAACCATAAAAGAATTAGAAAAGAGAAGAATCTCCAACTTACATTGATAATTTGAGAGCTTTCCTTTCGCTTAATGGTTTGAGGGTTCTACTCTTGTTTGAAACAAGAGTGGCCACCAATCTTTTAGAAGAGGGAAGGTCAAAAACTAATGAATTATGAGTAAATTCATAGTTTTTGGCTCTTGGGAGAAGCAGGGTAACAGTGCAAAAAACACTATTAAGCTTCAACAAAGGGGGAGGCTTCTATTTATAGGAAAAAGTGAGCCTCTAACCAAGCAAACTGATTCTAGAATTTTCTAGATCAGTTTGGTCAATTTTTGACCATTTTTAGGTCAGTTTTGCTCACTTTTTGGATCTAGTTGAAACAGGAGAGAGGAGAGATAAAAATATCTCATTATTTGGGAGTTTAAAACTCATTTAAACATGTGAAATAGGCACCTCCTTCATCAGGGAAATTCCCCCATACTGAGGTGTCAAAAATGCATCATTTCTTCTAAATATCTCTCTTTTTTAACTATTAACCTTGTCCTTAGTCAACTCTTCATCTTATGTGAGTATTTACTCATTTTTGGGGGGATTTTCTTTATTTCTTCCATTTATCTCCTCCACACATTTGGATGAATCTTATTGGCCCATAGGAACCTTAATTTAAAATTTCAAAAAAATCTTGACCCTCAGGATAAGGCCTCTTGAACAGATTATACTTGATTTCTAATGCACCTTCTGAAAATCTTTTTGAACTTCTGTTTCGGGGGAACTTATTTTAATAAGAAAAGACATTTTTCCATCCAAAAATATTTAAAAACTGAATTACCACTCTCTAGAAGATTTTCTCTCTCTAGGCCAAAACTGGTAGAAACAAGATCTTTTATATTTTTGAAGAGGGATTTGACTACAGGGGAAGATACTGGACATCCTGAGAGGCTGGGGAGAAATCTTACATTCTACCCCACTTAAAAAACACGAGATGTCATCATCTCAGAGGTGGAGTATGATATCTTTCATCTTCTTCTTCTTCTTCTCAGAGGTGGAGTATGATATCTTTCATCGTCTTCTTCAATCACTTCCAGCGTTACAGCCTTGGAAGTGGACGACCGATTTGGGAACAACTCTCTTTGGCTTCCTCTATTCTGAGGTGGAGGTCTTGCATTACCTTGAATTGAAACTGCAGGTTGGATAGAGGGTCTACCTTTGGGATCTCCTTGATTTTGATGGTGGATAGAACCCTGATTACTCTGGACGGGGAAGGGGCTGGAGTATGGAATCTTGATCCCTGATTTTCCTGCCCTGAAAACCTTGATCCAAAAGGAGTTGGGCAATCCATGCTCTGCGATGTCCAAACCCTTGACAATTATAGCATTTCACTCTCTTGTTCAAGGGTCTCTTGTTCAAGGGTGGAACTTTTGAAGTTGAAATCCAGGGGATTGAGTTTCAGGAAAAGGACATTTCTTCCATTCTGGAACTTCCCATATCTTGGGTTTGACCTTGATATCTCTTAGGCGGAGAGGAAGGTTGGAATCACCTTCTGGGAATAAAAACCTTTTGAAAGGTGATGGTACTGGCTTTGGCGGGACTTTGACATCAAAGGTCTTGGCGAAATCCTTCGCCATCCAAACTGCTTTGGCCATGGAAAGTGGCTTGGCATTCTTCACCAGGATATTCAAAGGTTTGTTCAATCCCCGAATGAACCATTAGCAGTTTTTCATCCAGCGGAGGTGAGTTTGAGGAGGAGGGCGAATGCTTGGTGATATGCTTCAATAGTTCTACTCCCCTGGGTTAACTCTAAGAATTTGTTCAACTTTGTTTCTAAAAAATTAGGAGGACAAAACCTCGTCCTTAGGTAAATTTTGAGATCAGTCGAGGTTTGGGTATTTCGGTCGAGACGGTTTGTCTCGCAGTGGTTTCTCCATGCCACTCTAGGTGACTCCACTATCTTTAGCCTTGCAAGAGACATTTTGCTCTTCTCATTGTACCCGGTGACATCAAAGTATTCTTCCATTGATTCGATCCACTTCTCCACAGCCTTGCCCAAGTTTTTCCCTTCTCCCTTGAAAGGTCCAGGCTGTAAACTATGAAGAGTTTTACGAGCATCCAGGTCGAGCTCTTCTTCATCGAGTTGGGGGTTAACATTTCTACCACGACTATCAATACAAAAAATCTTGTTAAGTCTCTTTATTTATGATTCAATCCGATTTTTGATTCAACTGATTCCAGGATTCTCTAAATAGGTCGACTCCCCACAGAGTCAATGGGATAAAGATACTCATATAGAACGCATTATCAGTTAACAATTCATTCAGAATTATCTCATTCATATCTTTAACATAATAATGGTCCATTAGACTGAATTTTTCTATCTAAACAATCCTCCATGGGGATTTCAAATTTTCAGATTTTTAATTTATCAACCCTTAACTTGATCCACTGATCAAAAGTTAACAGTAGTAATCTGCCAGCACAATCCACTAATCTCATAGTGATTTGCTGAAGTCATTAACGTCATTCTAGCTACGAACATTATCACAGGGACTCGTCCCATTCATCCTCATTGTGGTTTTGCTCGGCTTATTACATTTCAACCAAATTTCAGGAATCATCATTTTTCAATCAGAATCCAAATCAATTCATCAGTTCACAACCAGAATTTAAAAATCATCATTTTTCAATCAGAATCCAAATCAATTCATTAGTTCACAACCAGAATTTAAAAATCATTATCAACCACATTCGAATTCATCATCTGGATAGCATTAATGCTTATAATTTCAAGTCTTAGATTTACTCGTACAGTAAAGAGCTGCAATTATACCCTCGGTATATACGGGTAGTCATGGTCCTTGGAATTATAAGGTAAAGACCATCATGTCTAGGCCTCAAGCAAGTCAGGGATTCCATACAATTGTGGTACTTCCATCTGAAGACCCAATTACTAATTTATGAATTACAGTTCAAATAACAATTTGTATGAATTTCATCACACAATTCTGATCTTATACTGCTACTTCATAAATTTTTGATATTTTTGGCTTTTTGGTTGATCCTCATTAGTCAATTTGCTCTGATACCAACTGTAAGATCCCTAACCCCACTGCGCAACAAATTCTAGGGTGCTAGCAACGGAAGTAGCACTTCTTGCACGGGGTAGGGTCCCACACTCGGGGCCTCGCTCCCACGGATATCCAGACAAGAGACTAAACCATCGGTTTTTCTAAAACCGAACCCGGAAAAACTTCCTTTGCCTGGAAAGCACGGGCGATTCCACCAGGATAACTTTTCTTTAACGTAGTCAAGAGCCTTAACTAACTGAGCTCATCTGACCAAACCCGTAAGTCCCATAGTCAGATCAGGGAAAAAGACTGTACTTGGATCATAGAGACCAACGCTTTTTTCCTCATTGAGAGGCACAGCCGTTGATTCTTTTCCATAGAACAATTTTTCTCCGGAATTTACTTCATCTATCGAACTAAACAGAAATTTGAGTCTCGATTTATGGATCCATCAGTCCAGCCTAACCCCATCCAGTCCCATGGGTTAGCCAACCGCCCAACCACTGTAGTGATGGGATCCAATAAAGAATTTGGTTAGGTTTTTTCCCGGGTACTAGGGAAAAGAGTTCCCAGGTCCCCCTAGCCGGAATTTCAAGCAAATTTAACGCCAGTCACACCACTTACACACCCAATATGAAATTGCCTTTTTCCCAGATTCAACTATCTCTAAAGCAATCATTTAGTGAAACCATAGTGTCACCGATCATAATCTTTCAAAGTATCCAGTTGAATCCTAATTTCCAATCATTCCTTCATCGGAGTATCTATGGCATCATTGGCAACCAGAACGCTCACCACCTGCTCACTCAGGGGTCTTTTCGATAGTCCCTAGCTCTCATAGTACCCGACAATACATTCACTCATAAAAATCAAGAAGGAATCTCCATTAAAGATCAGCAAGATCAACCAACAGATCCATATAAAAGAGCCATGGACTCATCAGTTGAGGACCAACAAGGTCAATCAACCAGATCCATGCCTGGTTTCAAAAAACAACTCTTACTCCTTGTTCCAATATCTTCCACGATGCACGTGTGGGTATCTTCGACGACCCAGAGCCCAAGCACCGTATGGTCAGCACCCTCTAGGGTCCTTCGCAGGTCACCTAGCGCTTCACTCATAGGTCGCTTCCTTGGTCCCTCATCCACCGTACCGGAAGCTCACCATTTAAATCCCGAATCGAGGGAGGCTGGTCAAGACCTCGGCCGACCTTGCGCTACGCGAGACGTCCTCCGTTGACTCTCCGTCAGCTGTTGCCGTCAGCTGTTGCAACTTTATCAGTTAGGTCTCCACGACCTTATTCACAAGACGGTCAAAATGCTTCCCCAGGATTCTTGACATAAAACAGTCATTTACAAACAGGTCACAATACAGTTTCTATAATGAACTCTCGTCTTTCACATTATCCCTCATCAGTTCACATTACTTATTCCACATTCAATTCATATATGTATCCATTCTCATCCAATCACATCAATTTCCATCTCATCACATCAGATTCATTCATATCATCGTCACATCATTTCACATACACATTCGTATTCATTATTCCACATACACATCCACATTTGTACATCCATATCCATACAAACACATCCATATCCTCATTCATACATACACATCCACATTCCATATCTACATCCATACATCCACATCCACATCCACATCCACATCCATACATCCACATCCACATCCACATCCACATCCACATCCATACATCCAATTCCACATCCACATGCATACTTCCACATCCACATTCCACATTCATACATCCACATCCACATCCACATTCATACATCCACATCCACATCCATACATCCACATCCACATCCATACATCCAATTTCACATCCACATTCATACTTCCACATCCACATTCCACATTCATACATCCACATCCACATCCACATCCATACATCCACATCCACATCCACATCCATACATCCACATCCACATCCAGATTCATACATTCACATCCACATTCCATATCTACATCCATATCCACATTCCATATCTACATCCATACATCCACATCCACATCCACATCCATATATCCACATCCATACATCCACATCCACATCCATACATCCACATCCACATCCATACATCCATTTCCACATCTACATCCACATCCACATCCATAAATCCACATCCAGATCCACATCCACATCCACATTCCATATCTACATCCATACCCACATTCCATATCTACATCCATACATCCACATCCACATCCACATCCACATCCATATATCCACATCCATACATCCACATTCACATCCACACCCAAACATCCATTTCCACATCTACATCCACATCCATACATCCATTTTCACATCCATATCCATGTTGAAAAATAGGTAGAGGGAGAGGAGACACACACACAGGAGCAAACCCTAATGTATATTGCAAACCCTAACCATAGAGGGAAGCCATCTCCCTTCTCACACAATGCATAAAGCCATAATCCATAATACACACAACACACTATGAGTTGTGTCCACACACATCTAACCCTAGCTAATGTCCACACACTATGACCAGCTGGACGCGGTCATTTATGTCTCACACATGTTCCTACCTAACATGCCAGCACATAGCATAGCTGGCTCACACTGACATCGAGCTTGAATCTCAACAGCCCCTCTCAAGCTCATGATGTACTGCCATAGATGAAGATAGAGATGCGCTTGGGATATCAAGGCTCTCAACACTCCCCCTCAAGCTCATCCCATGTACTCCCAACATAGTACGGAAGTACTCAAGCTTCTCCCTGCTAAGTGGCTTTGTAAAGATGTCTGCCACCTACTCATCATACTGTAGATCAACTATACCCTCCAGCACCTTCTCTCTGACAAAGTGATAATGGACCTCTATGTGTTTGGTCCGCGCATGAAATACTAGATTCTTGGCCAACTGTATACTGCTCATGTTGTCACAATGAATGATAACTTTGCCATCAATAGGCTCACCCAAATGTGCCAAGAGATTCTTTAACCATACTGCTTCACAAGTAGTAATGGCTGCACCCCTGTATTCAGCCTCTGTAGTACTGGATAAAGTAACTGTAGGTTGCTTCTTGCTACTCCAACTCACCCACGGCACTTCCAAGTGTAAAGGCATAACCACTAGTAGACCTCCTGTCATATGAGCTACCTGCCCAATCAGCATCTGTGTAGCCATGTATATCCAAGCCTTTACCACTCTCATAAAAAAGACTATAATGTGCAGTGGTCTTTACATATCTCATAATGTGTCTCACTGCATCCAAATGAGGTTTTCTGGGGCTCTGCATAAACTGGCTTACTAGCCCCACAGCATAACTCAAATCCGGGCGTGTGATAGTCATGTAAATGAGACTACCAACCATCTTTCTGTACATAGATGGATCATCCAACTCCTTCACCATAATCAGCCCGCAATTTCACATTCTGCTCCAAAGGTGTACTCATAGGCTTACACCCTGTCATGCCATATTTTGCCAACATATCCAATGCATATTGGCGCTGTACTAACCATGTACCTGCATGGCCTGACAGGCTTCACAAACATGCATATTCCCATCATACTTGAATCTAGGCAGCCCACTAACAATGCCTCTCGCCTGCATGTTCTTTAACCTTTGTATATTGACATGTCCAATCCTCTTATGCCACATATCAATGTCTTGTACCACATTTGTGCTTTTAGAGAACATGGCTGATTTTAACTCAGGAATTCCAGCATCCAGCTTAAACAACTTGCCTTCTTTCTTGCCTTTAGCAATGACTCTACATCCACGTTTGAAATCCTCAACGAAGCAACCATGCTCATTTTGAAACGAACCTGTAATCCCTGTTCCACCATTTGACCAACTGAGGCCAAGCTTTTTGTGATAGAGGCACATACAATACATCTGACATAGATTTTGTTTGACCATTGTGCATAACCAATGGTACACTTCCAACATGTGTAATGGCATGCTGAGTATCATCTCCTGTTTCCACATAGCCTTTCACATCCATAGGCTTCATATGCTCAAACCATTCACCATGACAAGTCATATGGTTTGATGCTCCAGAGTCCATATACCAAGTGTCATCATTCTCACCATTTGTCATCATAGATCCAACAACATGTTTCATGGCAAACAAATGATTTGCGCTGCCATCATTACTGCTTGATGCATAATTTCCACCACCATGTTGTGCATAATTTCCACGATGTTGTGCTCTACCCCCTCTCAAATCATTCTATTTGCGGAAACAATCTCTTGCCATATGACCAAATTTCCCACAGTAATGGCATTCCACATCTTGCATAGATGTTTGTTGGCCTTGCCAACATCCTCTACCACGAGGATTACCTCTGCCTCTCTGAGGTGTATATCCACGAACCACCTCTAGCACCATATGAAGGCTGAAAATTCTGTTGTGGTGACCTATCTTGCCATCCACGACCATTACCATGGCCACGTGATGCGAATCTCCCCCTGCCTCTAAAACCTCTTTGGGAATAGAAAGCTTGATTTCTGCCATTATCATCATGGCTAGTAGATGCATCCAGAAAGGAATCACTGAGTTTGATTTCCTCAACAAGCAAGAGTGAAACCAACTCATCGAACCGAGATGGATGTATCAAAATATTTATATTCCTTGCCAAGACCACGCAAGGTAATATCCACCAAATCATCATCAGGCATGGGGGCATTTATTGTTGTCAATGCATCTGCAAACTTCTTTATTTCTTGCACATAATCATGATGCTCCCTTTATTCCGCTTCACATTATGTATCTGTTGTCACAACTGAGACTTGCGAGCACTCGTGTCTGTATCAAACAACTTCACCAATATATCCCATGCATCCTTGGGATTCTCAGCATCATGTATGTGTATGAGCATAGCATCCGAAATACATATAGATAGATAATGCAACACTTTGAATGCTCTTTCTGACCATTGCTTATGAGATATAACCTTCTGCTCTATAGGTTGTCGGGGTAGTTCCGGCTCTCGCTCAGCACCTATAATGAGATTCCAAAAACCTTTTCCCTTCAGAAAACTTTTGATCCTGTACTTCCATGCTTGGAAGTTCTTCCTATCCAGCTTTTCACCAACAATCTGTACTGGATTATCCGACATATTGCTCAATGCAAAAACACCTTGCGTACACTTCCAAATCTGTAAACAAGACTTCCTTAGCTAAACCACACTTCAATGAGTGTTCCAGATACTCCAATGTAGTCAACAATCTTCAAATTTGATGTAGAAAATCAACCTGTATGCATCCACCAAAATGAACTGGCTCACGCAGTCCGAGATACCCTGATTTGATGTGCTTTCCAAGGCTCCAAATTACAATGTAGTGGTTCAATCAAGTATGCACAACTTGCATTGACACCTAAACAACTTCGATGTTGAGTATCAACACCATCCGACATGTGTACATATCAATTTTGTCAAACCCCTTTCTCTGTTTTGGGAAAAACTAGAAAAACCAGTAAAACCAGTAGTAATTTTGCTCTAATTTCTTCAATCTTTGTCCAAATTGAGCAACCAGGCATTCATTAACTTAGCAATGATGTCCACTAACTCCATGTAAGAGGAATTAGTCCAACTGTTTAAGACCAAAGAGTAGTTGTTCGATTAAACTCACTCTGTTTCTCTACAACCAGTAGAAACCAGTAGGACAGCCTGTTTAATCAGCTCATTCCTATCTCAATTGATGATAATTGATCAATCCAATCATATAGCCTTCTTCTCAAGTGTGTGTAGCAACTAATTGCTAAGTCAATTGTGGAAGTAAGCAAGCACACAAGTGGTAATCGACCTCCTCGTATCAAAAAATATCAAAAAACTGCCCTGTTTCTCTGTCCAAAATGCGCCGCTTGCTCCTGAGGGTTTTGTGAGTGTTTATGTTGCTAATTGATGAGGTAAACAAGTACCCAACACACCTAGGTATGTGTGTAACCAGTCCAAAAACATGCTCCAAATGCATCAAATTTTGACCTCCTTTTCTCTGTTTTGTGAGAGCTCAAAAACCAGAATTTTTCACTCATTCAAATGCATGTAAATTGCTCCAAAATCAGTTTAAGGCTTGCATAGGAGTTGCCAATACATTCCTCCTTGTCAGATACATGTGTCTTTTGCTAGATTTACATGTATTTCCACCATACATCAGTGCTTCCAAGCTTTAATGGAAAGCTTCCAAAAAACCAGATTTACATGTGTCTTTTGCTAGATTTACATGTATTTCCACCATACATCAGTGCTTCCAAGCTTTAATGGAAAGCTTCCAAAAAACCAGAATTTTTGTTTGCTTTGGGCAACTCTAATTTGCTTTGTTTCTGTTTGAATCACCTGCAATCCACTCAAGGATGTTTAGAATACCTTACCCGGTAGGCCAAGCTCTCAGATCTAATAGTAATCGGTGTGCTCCAAGCTTCACAGCATCAATGGCAAGCTTCACAGCTTTTCTTCATAGCTTCTTCTCCCTCTTCTCTCACTCACTCATAAACCCTAATAGACAGCACAAGGCTTTGATACCATGTTGAAAAATAGGTAGAGGGAGAGGAGACACACACATAGGAGCAAACCCTAATGTATATTGCAAACCCTAACCATAGAGGGAAGCCATCTCCCTTCTCACACAATGCATAAAGCCATAATCCATAATACACACAACACACTATGAGTTGTGTCCACACACATCTAACCCTAGCTCATGTCCACACACTATGACCAGTTGGACGCGATCATTTATGTCTCACACATGTTCCTACCTAACATGCCAGCACATAGGATAGCTGGCTCACACTCACATCGAGCTTGAATCTCAACAATCCACATTCACATTCATACATCACATCCACATCTACATTCATACATCCACACATCCATTTCCACATCCACATTCATACATCTACACCCACATCCATATCATCCATTCATCCATCTACATCAACCCACATCATTCACACATCAAACTACATCATCCATTCATCCATCTACATCAACCCACATCATTCACACATCAAACCACATCATCCATTCACATTCGATTCACATGCCGTCATTCATTCACATCCCTTATCATTCATTCATACCATGATTCACATCACATCACATTCCTTCACATCCTATACCATTCATTCATTCACATCCTAATTCACAGGACATCACATCCATTCATCCATTTTTATTTATCTGATTCATATCACTTCCATCCATCCATTTATATCTATCTGATTCCTATCACATCTCATCACATCTATTTATAAAATGTAGGAGAATTCTAATTTTTTGATATAAAGATTCTTTATGCATCTAATTAGGCATAAAGACAACTTTGGTAGGAATAACACTTTTATAAAAATCCTTTTATGCATCTATTTAGGCATAAGTTCAATTTTCAGGAGAATAACACTTCCGAATTAAAAATAAACCTTTTATGCATTTTACTATGCATAAATTCCATTTTAATGAGAATAACACTTTCAAAATAAAAATAATTCTTTTATGCATTTTACTATGCATAAATTCTATTTTAATGAGAATAAATCTTTCAAAATAAAAATAAATCTTTTATGCATTTTACTATGCATAAATTCCATTTTAATGAGAATAACACTTTCAAAATAAAAATAAATCTTTTATGCATCTAACTATGCATAAATTTAATTTCAATGAAAATAATACTTTTGAAATAAAAATAAATCTTTTATGCATCTTTCTATGCATAAAATCAATATTGATAAGAATAACTCTTTTGAATTAAAAATAAAATTCTTTATGCATCTATTTATGCATAAAATCAAAATAGATGAAAATAACTCTTTTGAAATAAAAATAAAATTCTTTATGCATCTATTTATGCATAAAATCAAAACTGATGAAAATAACTCTTTTGAAATAAAAATAAAATTCTTTATGCATCTATTTATGCATAAAATCAAAATTGATGAAAATAACTCTTTTGAATTAAAAATAAAATTCTTTATGCATCTATTTATGCATAAAATCAAAATTGATGAGAATAACACTTTTGGATTAAAATAAATTCTTTATGCATCTTTCCATGCATAAATCTAATTTAGTCGGAATTACACTTTTAGAATAAAAGAATTTCTATGATGCATCTAATTTATGCATAAAATCCATTTATGATGAAAATCACACTTTTAATATAGACATTTTTTTTAATGCATACAAATTATTTATGATAAAAATCACTCTTTTAATATAAAAGAATTTCTTTTATGCATCCATTTATGCATAAAAATCATTTATGATGAAAATCACACTTTTACTAAAAAAATATCTTTTATGCATATGTTTATGCATAAAATCATTTATGATGAAAATCATACTTTTAATATAAAAAAATATCTTTTATGCATATGTTTATGCATAAAATCATTTATGATGAAAATCACACTTTTAACATAAAAACAATATCTTTTATGCATATGTTTATGTATAAAAATCATTTATGATGAAAGTAACACTTTTATAATAAAAAACATTCTTTCATGCATACTTTTAGAAATCAATAATGATAAAAGTAACACTTTTATAATAAAAAAATAATCCTTTATGCATACTTTTATGCATAAAAATCAATATGATGAAAGTAACTCTTTTGTAATTAAACAAAATATACTTTTATGCATAAAAATCCATAATGAAGAAAGTAACACTTTCATAATAAAAAAATTTATCAATAAGTATCTTTCATAGAATTTAATTCTATTGAAAATGATTCTTTTATAAAAATTAATCAATATGCATCTTTCTATGCATGAATGAAAATGACACTTTTAGAATGCTCTAATGATGGGGATTACTCTTTTTGATTAATAAAAGATAAAATTTATTTCATAAATTTTTAGAAAATTTTACCATAACCTCCTTTGTATGGCTGACCATTTTTTAATTTTTAACTCACTAAAACTAATTAGAAGTTCACCAAGAGTATTTAAATCATTCTAGTGTAAACATTTTCTACTTATTTAAGAGAACATTATGAAAAACTTGATTTCATCCAATAATCAATCATCTAGGATAAAGAATGGTTGGATTTACTAAAGAAGAGAGGGAGATGCCTTTTTTCAAATGAGGCATAACATCTATTCAATTTAGAGAAGACAAAAATCATAAAAAACCATAAAAGAATTAGAAAAGAGAAGAATCTCCAACTTACATTGATAATTTGAGAGCTTTCCTTTGGCTTGATGGTTTGAGGGTTCTACTCTTGTTTGAAACAAGAGTGGCTACCAATCTTTTAGAAGAGGGAAGGTCAAAAACTAATGAATTATGAGTAAATTCACAGTTTTTGGCTCTTGGGAGAAGCAGGCTAAAAGTGCAAAAAACACTATTAAGCTTCAACAAAGAGGGAGGCTTCTATTTATAGGAAAAAGTGAGCCTCTAACCAAGCAAACTGGTTCTAGAATTTTTTGGATTAGTTTGGTCAATTTTTGACCATTTTTAGGTCACTTTTGCTCACTTTTTGGATCTAGTTGAAAGGAGAGATAAAAATATCTCATTATTTGGGAGTTTAAAACTCATTCAAGCATGTGAAATAGGTGCCTTCTTCATGAGGGGAATTCCCCCATATTGAGGTGTCAAAAATGCATCATTTCTTCTAAATATCTCTCTTTTTTAACTATTAACCTTGTCCTTAGTCAACTCTTAACCTTAATTTAAAATTTCCAAAAAATCTTGACCCTCAGGATAAGGGCTCTTGAATAGATTATACTTGATTTCTAATGCACCTTCCGAAAATCTTTTTGAACTTCTGTTTCGGGGGAACCTATTTTAATAAGAAGAGATATTTTTCCATCCAAAATATTTAAAAACTGAATTATCACTCTCTAGAAGATTTTCTCTCTCTAGGCCAAAACTGGTAGAAACAAGATCTTTTATATTTGTGAAGAGGGATTTGACTATAGGGGAAGATACTGGACATCCTGAGAGACTGGGGAGGAATCTTACAGCTTTGGTGATTGGCCACTCCTAGGATAGTGAGGCATACCCTTGCTTGCTACATGGGCCGTCGTCCACTACTACTAGATGTGGCTTCACCCCTAGTTACCTTTTCGAATCCGTCCAATGTTGGACCAAGCGTAGCAGTTGCTCTCCTATTTCCTGGCTCAAACCACATAATTGAGGAAGGGTGATTTCCACCTTTGCTCCTACCAACTCTTCCTCCCAACTTAAATTACCAACCTTCGGTCAGGTAGAACCGTTACCCACCTTTGAAGGTATGGTGGTTGGGGGAATGACCAAGGTAGGTGCCGCTTCCTTCTCCATGGGTGGTGTTTGAGTGAATTCCTCCACAACCTCCTTATAAGTTCCACAATGGATGGGTAAACTGCACCATCAAGAGGAGGAGTTGGTGACTTTAGGGCTCCTTGGGAGGACCGGGTGACGGTTGCCAGTATTAGAGTGTCAGCAGTGTGAGGTGGAACCACAGCTTCCACCATGTTAACCAGTGGGGTTTTAGGACAATCTCGGGTCTAGTGGTCTCGGCTTTGGGAAATGGAGGCATGTGGGCGAGCCCTTTGGTACTGTGCATTGAGCTTGCATGTGGCCGCTCCCCCCACAATGGCAGCATATAAGAGGTTGGGTGGGGTTGTTGGGAGGATGGTGATTGGTGAACCTTTGGTTAGGCCTGGCCCCATACATGTTGTTAGTGGCCAGAAGTACTGGAGGAGCTTCCACATAGACCACCAAGGGTGGGTTTTGATAGACTTGGGTGTTTGTGGGATTGGCATGGGTGGGAGGTATGGATGATAGGTTGGGAGAGTGCCTTCTTGATATGGTATTTGCATAGGTAGGGGGTTGTATGTTAGGGTTACTCCGCGACAATGAGGGGTATTGGTGTATGCTACCGTGGCTACTTGAGATGATCTGGCATGGGGGGTGATGGAGGGGTTTGTACAAAAGTAGCCATGGGGGAGGGAAGGGTATGTGGTGGGGTAGCTAAGTAGGAGAGGCCAGTGTTCACACACACACACACACAAACATTTGTGTGTGTGTGTGTGTGTGTGTGTGTCGATAGGTCAGTTTTGCAACAATCTTTAACTGCTTTCACTTGCATTCAATATGTAAGTTGCATCACTCTGTAACTACTTTAATGTGCATTTCTTTGTGGTAGCTATACTAATAACGCTTTTAAACGGCTACTTTTATATCTATATATGAATTTTTGTTATAAATTCTACAAAATATTGACACTATGTTTTCATTATTGTAAAAAATCAACAACTACAATTTTTTAGGATAGGAGATGGAGAAGATGAAGCAAGAGCACTCCTTGTATTCAACACTCAGAGAATGAGAGGTTTTAGGTTACATTTGACTTTTATATGTGACCTGGCCATTCACACATGGGCGCCCACACATGGTCGACCGATCCTAACCCTTATCCTGATGAAATTCGAGGTACGCCTCTCATCGGTGATCACCCAATCCCCTTACCCTTTACATGTGGTGCCGACAAGCTCGGCCCATGACTCAGAATACGTAAAATAATTATATGATGTAAAAAGTAATACATCTCAATGTCTGCCATAGGTTTACATGCCCCCCTTCCTGATGTAGATTCCATCCTTGGAAGCTATGGTATGGTAAGCTCGACAGGGTTTGTTTTGGTAGACTCTACCTGCAAAATAGGGAAGTAGAGGGAAAGCATGCTTGGTCTTCATCAAAAGATATAAAGTGTATCAAAAAAAAATCAAGCATGCTAGACCACAATGGAAGTATGCCATGAGAACCTAGTTTAAGAGGTCACCTTAAGGAGCTACAGGAGTTTAAAATTATTGAAAGTAATTCAAGAGTTAGCAAGGTGTCGAAGGTTAATCAAGGTCTACAACTAGCCTAAGTCAAGGAGAATTACCAAGCTTAATAAATAAACAAATGACCACAATGTGTCTATTCTAAGAACAAGCTAATCCCAAGAGCCTAAGGAAACAAAAAATATCAGAGTCATAGGAGTCTTTTGCCTTTATTTCTTTTATGCTGTGATAATTTTTACAAACAATAGCAACCTCCCTAAAGCAAAACTAGCATATCGACCCTGGTGCCATGTTTACCACAAGGCCTTCTCTAGGAACCTACTAGCTCACCTTAGGCAAGGCAAGGCTACCCCCTACCAACCTAGGGCATCGGTTTGGAGTGGAATACTCCTCTCCTTCCAAGTGTCAATAAGGCGATGGGCCGACATGAAAGCACATAACAAACATACATTGCCATTTTTTGTAGGCCTTTCTTTTTATTTTTTATTTATCTCTTTGGATTTTTGCTCCCAAATTATCATGCGTTCTTACATCCTTTTGAGACAAAGGGGTAGAAGCTATGTCTTAGAGGTGAACACACACGGCCAGGTTATTCAAGCATTAAGATGGTTTTAACCCTAGACCTAAGACAACCATATTCCAAGGTTAACAAAAGACATCATGCATTCCCAAGAATTTCTAAAATAAGGTTAAACTCAATTAATGATTTACACTAACACCTTAGGCAACTTCAAAAACTAAGTAGTGCTTGACAAATTCCATGTGGTCATGCATTATAGTTCATGCAATTAATTGCACAGTAACATGAAAGAGAGTGGGCATGGAAGAATTACACCTGTATTTTGGAGATCTCCTTGATTCGATGAGAAATGCCAGCAATTTGATGTAGATATCCACGTATGAACATTGCGGCAGTCCTAAGACTATGAAAGCGAATCCACCTCAAACTTTTTAACCTGTACAATTAACTAACAAGCACTATACCTCGAGAGGCACATCAGTGGGAAAAAATAAGGACTCGTTTAAGGACACAAAACTAGAAACAACTTGAAAACACTAACCTACCTACCAGTCACCACACTAATACTGAGGATCAAGGTAAGAGGATGTTGTAGAGTTCTGGCTATAGCCCTAAGGCTAAGCCTCTATCTGCATCATCCAAATAAATAAAATTAGCCTCGGTAGTGCCATGAGTCTCATCCGTCCATTCATCTCGTCAGGTATATCTTCTTCGTCCTCCCATCCACATAGACTCATCAAGAATGTAACTATGCGAGGATAGTCATCCTGTGGAAAAGTAAAGACTTGAGCTATCAGGGATACATCCTCTACGAAGTAGGGGTCAGTCGTGTGGTCAATAGGGAAATTAGCCATTCTAATTCCTCAACATTTCCCTCACTCTCGTGGCTAGGACATCTATATGAACCAATTCGGTTTTAATTACAGGATAGCACAATTTGGTTTTAATTGACCCAATTCGGTTTTAATTGACCCAATTCGGTTTTAATTACAGGATAGCACATGTGAAATATCTGAGAAAGGTACAGATGATACCTCTCACCAAAGGTGGGAGTGGATGAAGTGTGTGATGCTCGTGCATCTGCCATATCTATAAACATAGATATAGCATCAGTAGGTTCATGAAGACAGGTCAATCTTGTTTCTAGTTGTGTGTGCAGATAACTCTCATCTTAATGTGCTCTTGCTCTTTTTACTAGTTTTTTTTCTTTTCTTTTCTTTTTTGTGTATGAAGCTATATATATACATTTCCTCGAATTTGGGAGTTACATGGTCAAGGGAGAAGGTTAGGGAGGAAGCAATAAAATGTCGAACGTGAGTACATGCTCCCCCCTTCCTTGGGTAGATCATTTTTTTTGCAATGATGTTGTAGCCCCTTGGAACCAATTTGTCCAGTGGGTTATAGGTGGTGATGTGGGTAGATAGATTTTTATGACCCTTGTGGCCACATCAAGTTGCACAGATGGTAGTGTACGCTCCCATGAGAACGAATGGAGGATATGGCTTCTGACGATACATTTACAAGGGGAGACGTAGACTCATTGGTTTCTTGGTGGGTATTGACAAGGGTAGGTGTAGAGTGTGCAGAAACTTCTATACAATGTGTGAATGGCATGTGGAGCTAGAAGCTTCCTGTGACTCCCCCCTCCTAAGCTAGGTGGTATCGATCAATGTCGTTTGGGAATCCAAACTAGCTCTGGAAGAAGTGGTGTGGAGTACTCCGTTACCTTTCCCTTACCATGGTCTTGAATTGTCGTTTTGGGGTGGCAACATTTAGCTTACAAGATTTTACAGGCGATGCGGAGGAATTCAGCTTATGTTTAGGGACCCAAATCTGGTCATTCCCTTCGTAGTACCCTTGGGCTACTAATAACATTTTAGGAATCCAACATGATGTTACCTTGCCTTTTCTAGGGTGGGTAGCTGCTTTCCTACTACGAGGTTTCTTGTCTGAACGAGATTGAGCAGTAGAGGTAGCCGTTAATGAAGCTTTTGGGACCCATTTCTTTGGTAAAATAAGCGGAGCCTTGGGGACCACACTGCCTGTCTCCACTCTTGGCATTGAAGTGTTAGAGGGGTGGCAAACAATCAAAGATGGTGTAGCCACTTGACTTTGTGATTTTTCCTTATCTACCGTTTTGTCCAGAGTTGATGGCTTAGGTGCGAGACCCTGAGTGGTCAAGTGCGGCTGAGAGCTGGTTCTTGCGTTGTAACTCGCCTGGTTGCCCAATCAATATTGCACTTGGTGGCTAACATCCATTTGTGCCCTAAGTTTACAGTTCCCTCCATGGTAGCAGCAGGCATAACCAAAAAGCTTTGAACCACAGTCCCCTTATCATAGGCAACAGGAGTGTGCAAAATTCTTGAAGCAGTGGTTTTCTTCTTATTGATACCCTTAACTTGGATGGTACTCTTGGATAAGGGTGGTTTTCTAAGTTGACACCACACTCCATATGATAGCAAATTGTGTTGAGCTCCCATATCCACTAATAATGCATTATGTAGCACCTTCCTGTAAAAGGGCTCTGTAGCTCAATTGGGTATCGTAGAGGCGGGTCAGATTCTAGTGAATCCTCCTCTTCCTCCTCGAAAAATGCTTGCATAATCCCCAAGTTGGCCTCTCGTTGGCACCTAACACGCTGCTGACGTTCTTTAGCTTCAACTCTCGCTTGTATCTTCTTAAGCTCAGCCTGTTCTTTAGCTACCTTCTTCTGATGGATTGCATGTAATTCCTCTTGGCTTAGGGGGTCATAGTATCTTTTGAATTTACTCCCATTGAGGAATCCAATGGTTTCAACTCCGTCGAGAGTCTCCACACTCGGATGGTACCTTGCGGGGTAATTTCACATACTCTGTACGATCCCTTACCAGCATATTTTAGCTTCTTCTTTTTGTTACGCACTCCATACATCAGGACTTTATCCCCAACTTTGATGTCCTTGTTTTTCAGGTGGTGATCAAACCATTTCTTCCTTCTATCCGTCTCTAGAAGGGCATTGTACACCGCCAATTGTCTTTCTTCATCTAACCGCTCAAGGATATACAAACGCTCTACTAAGGGATTACCATCCCAGCCCTCTTAGAGTAGCAACACAAAGACTATGAATGACAAATTTCCACGACATGACTGCTTCTTGGGAATAACTCCGTGTTTAACCCAGAATTGGCATTTGAAAGGATTCAATGAGATGCGATATAATCTACACCTTTCAAATACTTTTCGTAAACACATCAAGTGCTCGTCCTCCCAAGAGGAATGAACACAAAGATCATCTAAGAAGGCTTTACAAAAGTCCCTTAGATATTCCTTAAAGGTTGTATTTATCAATCGTTGGAATGTTACAGGTGCATTGGTTAAGCTAAAGGCCATGACATGAAAGGCAAACACTCCAACTCCGTTATAAAAGCTGTTTTAGCTTGGTCCTCTACTGTAATTGTGATCTGATTATAACCAGAGTACCCGTCTAAAAAGCTATAAGTCTCCTTGCGTGCAACTCTTTCAAGCACATGTTCTGAATATACGGCAAGGGTAATGATCTCTTCTGGTGGCTACATTAACCTTTTTGAGATCAACACACACTCTGAGTTTCCCATTCTTCTTTGGTACAATGACTATCGGAGAAACCCATTCTGAGTGCTCATGAACACTAACTTCCGATGAGCGTCATATGCTCCTACATAACTAAGCCATTCTGCAGTGGATCTCTCTTTGTTTATTCTAGCTAGCTCATACATTAGCTCGATAGCATTGTTGCTTATGTCTCATCTTCTTCTTACCTAGTTTCTAATTTTTGTTTATATCAGATTCAGACTCACTTGATAGATCTTCACTTGTGCCCCCCTCACTCTCGGATCAACCGCAAGAGGTTACTGTCCTAGGCCTTGAGCACGTGGCTTCCACACTTGGGTGAATATTCAATTCATACCCCCTATCAAGCTGCTCAGAGTCAGTTTCTTCTTAAGATTCAGACTCGGAGTCACGTTGGTAAGAATCTTCGCTACTTTTAGTGTCAAGGGAGTTTGCCACTTTCTTGCCGTTAGAAGTCCGTTAGAAGTCAAGTGCATAACACCTATCATGTTTACTGGCACTAATGGTGGCATATCTTGCCCCTCAGGTGCTACCCAACTTGTGCCTCTATTTTCCCATGTGTCTGGTTGCCCCGCTAGGTGTACCTAATCTACGTTATCTGACTCAGTCATGCCCGGTAGGACATCCATATAAGGAGAATCTTCCCCATCATCGGTATCTTTTTTGCATATATAGCAATACTTTAATGGGGCTGAGTGAATAGTGGTATCCGATCGATTATCAATGATAACCTTGCTTCCTAAAGGATGCGTGCGACCATTCTCAAGATCAACTCGAATGGCAGAGTCCTGGAATTGTAAGTAGACATGGTTTTTCGACCAGTCATGCACCATTTGTGCTTCCCTCATGAAAGGACATCCTAAGATCATTTGATATGACATAGGATTCTTAGAGAAATCCATTACAATGAAGGTATGCCTTACCTTGTATCCCAGAACCTTGATCTTAAGGTCCCTTAGCATTCCAATAGGTTTAGCTATAGTTCCGTTTGCCATCTTAACCATGTTTGTGACTTCTAGGTGAGGTCTTCCCATAGATTCCCAGCAGTTTTTAGTCATAATGCTCACTCTAGCACCACCAAGGATTCCCTTTAGAGTTAATACCTTAGTAGTAATGGGGAGGGTTGCATTAGATTCGTCACCTTCAAAGTATTGTCCCAACTTGTTAACAGGTATTTCAACGACCCGAGTCTTCATCTAGGTTGGGCTGTAGATCCAAATGTTCCTCCAAATCTTGAAGCGTGTCGGGTCTATTCATATTTGCAAATTGTGGTAACCCCACCTTCAGTTCTCCATTGAGAAATGCCCGAAGAGCTAAGAATAGCTCAGGATCTCCGTATAACTTGGATATGATCATGGTTCTGATTGCAGAGGACATGAAATCCATTAGTTTGGACACATTCTCAACGGTACTTTTTGAGATATCAGCCCTTGACTAGGGACTGGTGAAGATGGAATCACTTCCTCTTCGATGGGGTCAAACATTCCCTCACTAAACATTCTTTTAAGCAAGAAGAGTGTCTCCCCACTTCCTGATGTCATATCCTCACTTTCTTCCCAAATGATACTAGGTATAGCTAACGGTTTATGGCTCCTGTGTGAGGCTGAACTTGTGTAGGAAACAATGTGTCTGGGATCTTGATTTTTCTAGGTTCTGGCTCCAGTTCTCTTTGTGTTTCTTCCACCAAACCCCTTAAGTGTTGCACTCGTTCAATCTCCTCTACTAGGTTTGGGTAAGTCCCAATCTTTTTCTTGAGGGTTTTTGGCCCACATGGCTTGTCTTTGAGAGTCTCAATCAGTCTGGATAGCCGAGAGGGCATTAGCTGACTTGGTTGTGGGCAGGAGGAGTTTCCTTTTGTTTCCCTCGATTTATGTCTTTGCTTGATTCTCCTTCATTGTGCTCCCAAGTGGGTTCCTCCCTTAAAGTAGTGGCTTTGGTCTCCATGGTTTCTATTGAGTCAAAATCATCTTTAGGATCATTCATATACACAGGGTCGTCTCCTGTCCCTATATTAGTCTTTGAACTAGGTTTGGAGCTTGTGGCATTAAGTGATCTCTTCCGTCGCATTTTCTTTTTCTTTGCTCAAGTAATTGATGCAGTATTCCTCTCTTCAAAAATGTAGTTCTGATTTTGAGGCATTGATCGTGTGACTACATTTGCGGGTACAACAAGTGTGGTTCCTAGTGCCTCATTGGTGACCTCAACCAAATTCAATGGCGTAATCTTTGGTGCACTTGGATTATGTGGCCATTGAGCAATCAAATGATCTATGCCACAACGATTACATGTAAGTATCGGCATTCCCAATGTGCTCCCTTGATTTGGTTGCATTTGAGTAGCGATCTTCTGTAGCCTATTAGGGCACTCCGCTACACGATGCGGTCCACCACAATCGTAGCATTGAAGAGGTGGTCTCCTGGCAAAGGTATTAAGGTTTTGCCCTCTTGTGGTGGCGAGAGCAGCCGCTTTGATATACAGGCTTGCCTTGCCCGAAATGATTCTCCATGTAATACTTGGGAGTCATTTCAAACGTATCAATCCCATATGGAACAGTGGGGTCTATATCCTCGTCATAATCCCCACACACACTATGTGACTCACAACCCATTTGGTTTATAGGGGTAACCCTCGGATGCGGAGGTTGTGGTCCTAGCACACTGGCGATGGTAACGGCACAGACTAGACTAAATTTGGGTTCCTTGGAACTATGTGTTGTGACGGTTGCTGGACAGGTGGTGCAGGCATCAGGGCGTGTAAGATTCCTCCCCCAAACCCCTTTTTGATGTCTAGTATCTTCTTCTATAATCAATCCCTCTTCAGAAATATAAAAGACTTGTTTCTAACTGTTTTAACCTAGAGAGAGAAAATATTCTAGAGAGAGAATATTCAGATTTTGAATATTTTTGGATAGAAAAATATCTCTTCTAATTCAGATGAGTTCCCCTGAAACAGAAATTCAAAAAGAATTTTCCAATGTGCAATTGGAATTAATTGAAAATAGCTATAAAGAACCTTAGCCTAAGGGTCTAGATTTTCAGAAATCTTTAGACTATGGTCCAATTAAGGTTCCTATGGACCAATAGCATCAATCCATGTGTAGGGAGTAGATAAATCCAATTTGTAAAAAAGAAGATACCCAAAAATGAGTAAATGCTCACATAAGGTGAAGAGTTGAAAATGTACAAGGTTTATTAGTAAAAAACTATGAGCAATATTAAAAATATGAGATATTTTGGGAATAATGATTTTATTATGACACATATGTAAGGAAGGGGAGTCCCTTAAATGCTCACATAAGATGAAGAGTTGAAAATGTACAAGGTTTATTAGTAAAAAACTATGAGCAATATTAAAATGATTCCATTATGACACATATGTAAGGAAGGGGAGTTCTTTAAAGGATGTGCATATTTCACATAAGATGAAGAGTTGAAAATGTACAAGGTTTATTAGTAAAAAAACTATGAGCAATATTAAAATGATTCCATTATGACACATATGTAAGGAAGGGGAGTTCTTTAAAGGAGGTGCATATTTCACATGCTTGAATGAGTTTTAAACTCATAAAAATTGAGATATTTCATCTCTCCTCTCTCCTCATTCAAGTCTAGTTCCAAAAAGTTAGCTTAACTGACCTAAAAATGGTCAAATATTGACCAAACTGATTTAGAAAATTCTAGAATCAGTTTGTTTGGTTAGGAGCTCAATTTTTCCTATAAATAGAAGCCTCACCCTTGTTGAAAAATATATAGTGTTTATGCATCGTTACTCTACTCCACCTAAGCCAAGAACTGTGAATTCATTTAATAATTCACTAGTTTTTGGAGCTTTCCTCTTTCTTCAATCCCCATTAGTGGCTCCATCAACATACTTAACCAATTGATTGGTTGGGGGCCTCTACCGTGAACAAAGAATCAAGCAAGTTGTAAGGTAATTAGTGAATATTCATCTTTCTATAATTTCTCAATGTTTCTCTCTTCTCAACCCCTCTCAAGCTTGAGAAGTTTAATTGGTATGGTTTTTTTTAAATGCTATTGAAGTTTGAATAGTAGTGAAGAGTTACATAATTTAATAAATGCTATTGAAGTTAATTTTCATTTATGTTTAAATTCTAATGATTCTTATGTAAATTCTCTCTCTCACTCAAGAAATGGTCATACTCATGACCCATTCTCAATCCTAATCAAGCTTTTCATAAAGCTTTTCCTTAACCCAAGATAAAGCTATGCTTGAGGCCAAATTAATGGCTTTTTCTTATGCTTTTAGTTTATGTATATTGATGATTCAATCCATTATGGATTAAGGATCCAATTAGAGAATCATTTTAATTATTTCCTTAATGATAAGCTTTATCCCTTAGAAAAATTGAGATTTATCAGTCATAGCAGCGGAGCTATGGCAAAATTTTTATAAAAATTATGCATAAAAAAATTTTCATTCAAAGCATAAAAAGAGGACTTCCTACCATATTCTAGGAATCATCATCCTAGATTAATTGAAAGAATTTCATTATAATCATGGAGAAATTGAATTTTAATATTATGCATAAAGGATAAATTTTTATATCAAAAGTGTTATTTTTACCATTTTTATTTTCATGCATAGAAGTATGCATAAAGGAAAATTTTTATATCAAAAGTGTTACTTTTATCATTTTTAATTTTCATGCATAGAAGTATGCATAAAGGAAAAATTTTTATATCAAAAGTGTTACTTTTATCATATTGGATTTCATGCATATAGGTATGCATAAAAGATATTCTTTTTATACTAAAAGTATGATTTTCCTCATAAATGGATTTTATGCTTAACTTAGATGCATAAGAGAAATTCTTTTATTCTAAAAGTATAATTCCCTACCAAATTGAAATCATGCATAAGAAGATGCATAAAAGATTGATTTTAATTTCAAAAGTGTTAGTCTCCTTAAATGGAATTTATGTATAAATAAATGTGTACAGAAATCTTATATCAAATAAAAGAATTCTCTTTATAAAAAAAAAAAAAGATATGAAATGTGATAAGATGTGATAAGAGGTGTATGAGATGTGATAAGAATTGATAAGATGCGTATGGAAAGTGATAGGATGTGATAAGAGGTGTGATAAGAGGTGATAAGATGCTTATGAAATAAGTTAGGATGTGATAAGATGAATTAAGATGTGTATGGGGGGATGAGGTAAGAAGTGTATGTGATAGGATAAGATGTATATGGGTTGTGATAGGGTGAGAATGGATGTGATGTAAAAGATTAGATGTGAAAGTATATGGGGTTATATAAATGGGAATGTGAAAATGGATGTATGTATGTGGATGTGTGGATATGGAGATGGGAGTGTGGATGTATGAACATGAAAATGGATATATGCATGAAGATGTATATGCATAGATGTAAATGTGGATGTAGATGTGGATGTAGATGTGAATGTGGAATGTGGATGTATGGGAATGTGGATGTGGATGTATGTGAATGTGAATGTAGATGTGGATGTATAGATGTGAATGTGGAATGTGGATGTGGATGTATGTATGTATGTGGATGTAGATGTGGATGTATGGATGTGTATGTATGAATGTGGATATGGGATGTGGATGTATAAATGAGGATGTGAAAATGGAGGTAAGCATGTAGATGTGGATGCATGTATATGAATGTGAATGTAGATGTGAATGTGGAATGTGGATGTATAGATGTGAATGTGGAATGTGGATGTATAGATGTGGATGTATGGGAATGTGGATGTGGATGTATGTGAATGTGAATGTAGATGTGGATGTATAGATGTGAATGTGGAATGTGGATGTGGATGTATGTATGTATGTGGATGTAGATGTGGATGTATGGATGTGTATGTATGAATGTGGATATGGGATGTGGATGTATAAATGAGGATGTGAAAATGGAGGTAAGCATGTAGATGTGGATGCATGTATGTGAATGTGAATGTAGATGTGAATGTGGAATGTGGATGTATAGATGTGGATGTATGGGAATGTGGATGTGGATGTATGTGAATGTGAATGTAGATGTGGATGTATAGATGTGAATGTGCAATGTGGATGTGGATGTATGTATGTATGTGGATGTAGATGTGGATATATGGATGTGTATGTATGAATGTGGATATGGGATGTGGATGTATAAATGAGGATGTGAAAATGGAGATAAGCATGTAGATGTGGATGTATGGATGTGAATGTGGATGTGGATGTATGGATGTGGATATGGATGTGAATATATGATATGTGATGTGAAGGAATCTGAAGTGAAGAGATGGAAAAGGAGATGATTGGATGAGTACACATATACATGGAATGTGGAATAAGTAATGTGGATTAATGAGGGATAATGTGGAAAAATGAGAGTTAATATAGAAACTGTATTTGTAAACTGTTTGTAAATGCTGTTTGTAAATGGCTGTTTTATGTCAAGAATGCTGGGGAAGCATTTTGACCGTCTTGTGATTAAGGTCGTGGAGACCTAACTGATAAAGTTGCAACTGCTGACGGAGAGTCAATGGAGGACGTCTCGCGTAGCAAGGTCGACCGAGGTCTTGACCAGCCTCGGTTCGATTAAAATGGTGAGCTTCCGGTACGGTGGATGAGGGACCAAGGAAGCGGCCTATGAGTGAAGCGCTAGGTCACCTGCGAAGGATCCTAGAGGGTGCTGACCATACGGTGCTCGGGCTCTGGGTCGCCTAGGATACCCACGCGTGCGTCGAGGAAGATATTGGAACAAGGAGTAAGAGTTGTTTTGTGAAACCGGGCATGGATCTGGTTGACTGACCTTGCTGGTCCTCAACGGATGAGTCCATGGCTCTTTTATATGGATCTGTTGGTTGATCTTGCTGATCTTCAACGAGAGTCCATCTTGATAAGTGATTATATTGCCGAGTATTATGGGCTAGGAACTATGGAAACGGCCTCTGTGTGGACAGGTGGTGAGCGTTCTAGTTACCAATGATGCTATAGATACTCTGATGAAGGAATGATGGGAAATTATGAATCAACTGGATAAATTGGGAGATTGTGATCAGTGGTACTATGGTTTCATTAAAGGATTGTTTTAAAGTTAGCTCATGCTAAGAAAAAGGCAATTTTCATATTGGGTGTGTAAGTGGTGTGGCTAGTTTTATGTTTGCATGAAATTTCGGCTAGGGGGCCTTAGAACTCTTTTCCTTGGTACCCGGGACAAAACCTAACCAAATTCCAAATTGGATCCCATCACTACAGTGGTTGGGCGGTTGGCTAACCCATGGGATCGGATGGGGTTAGGCTGGACTGATGGATCCATAAATCGAGACTCAACTTTGTTTTTACGATAGATAAAGTAAATCCCGGATAGAAATTGTTCTATGGATAGGAATCAACGGCTGTGCCTCTTGGTGGGGAAAAAAGCGTTGATCCCAATGATCCAAGTGTAAGTTTCTACCTTGAATTGACCAAGTACCGTTAAAGGTGCAGTCAGATCAGTTGATCCGTAATGATCTTGACTACGTTAGAGTAAAGAGTTATCCTGGTGGAATCGCCCATGCTTTCCGAGTAAAGGAAGTTTTTTCAGTTTCGGTTTTGGACAAACCGACGGATTAGTCTCTTGTCCGGATATCCGTGGGCGAGGCCCCGAGTGTGAGACCCCTACCCACGCATGATGTGCTACTTCCGCTGCTAGTACCCCGAATCTGTTGCACGGTGGGAACAGGGATCTCACAGTTGGTATCAGAGCGAAATTGAAAGCTAATAAAGATAATTAAATTCTTATCTGAAATTGGTAAAAAGAATTCAGAAATAGCATTTTCATAATGTATTTTCATTCCGTAAGCTTCTTTAATGAAGAAATTTTAATCAAAAAGAAAATTTGTTTTTATAGATGGAAGTTCCCCATTTATCTGGTATTCCCGACCTCACCCAGTCTCAAGATATGATTGCGTTTGCCTTCGAGCATCTCATCTCTTCCGCTTCAACTCAAACAAGCCGAGCAAGACTCGCACGCCATTTCGCAGATTTATGTTTTCCTACCCCAGCGGAGAGAATACAACATAAGTGGTTTGCAGGGCAATATGTCCACGCCCATTGCAACCGCCATACAATGCTGTGGCAGAATCTTTCATTGACTATGATCTTGTTAAAGCTAAAAATGGTGCGTGGTGTCATTCTATATCATTCGACACCTCGAAATTTCAGACTTTCATGTCGAATTTATAGACTCCTTAGTCGATTTATCCCTAAGGAGAAAATAATAACTCCCTTCGCAGTTAGAGAACTTATGTAACAGGGCATGACTATGGCCCAGTACCGTCGTCTTATGCGTCTCTCGAAGAGATTTTGAATTTTGGAGCCGAGCCACTCTATGTAATTATTGCAACTTGTATATAAATATACAAATGTTTTTTTTTCGGACGATCGGATAAAGAAAAATCTATTTATCAGACTTAAGTCATAGATCTCCAATAAGATCAACTGAGGAGCCAATTATGTCAAAAATTTATCAAGATGCACAAAAAGGTTGTAATTGTTTGATATAATTCATACAAATTGTTAATTCAAATTGAAATTCGTAAATTAGTAATTGGGTCTTCAATTGGAAGTACCGCAATTGTATGGAACCCTGACTTGCTTGAGACCTAGACATGATGGTATTTACCTTATAATTCCAAGGGCCGTGACTATCCGTATATACCGAGAGTATAACTGCAGCTCTTTACTGACAGTATATACGAGTAAATCTAAGACTTGAAATTATAAGCGTTAATGCTATCCAGATGATGAATTTGAATGTGGTTGATATGATTTTTAATTCTGTTTGGGAACTGATGAATTGATTGGGATTCTGATTGAAAAATGATGATTTTTGAAATTTAGTTGAAATATAATAACCTGAGCAAAACCGCAATGAGGATGAATGGGACGAGTCCCTGTAATGATAAATGATGATAATGATTTCAGCAAATCACTACGAGATTAGTGGATTGTGCTGTCAAAGTGCTACTGTTAACACTTGACTCGGTATATCAAGTTAAGGGATGACAAATTGAAAACTTGCTTGACTGAAATTCCCGTGGAGGAATGTTCAGAAAGAAAAATTTTTGATCTGATGGACCATTATCGTGTTAAAGATATGAATGATATGATCTGAAATGAAATTATTTAATGATGAGTTCTATATAAGGGATATTTATCCCCGTATTCTGTTGGGTTGACCAGAATATAAGGAACCCTAGAATAAATTGGATCTTAAGAAAAAGAGTTGTCCTCTACTTGGCGAGATGAGGACATCTCGCGCTTTTTAAGTGGGGTAGAATGTAAGATTCCTCCCCAGCCTTCGAGGCATATAGGAGTAAGAATCTCCCTTTTTGATCTTAAAATTATTCCCTCTCAAAAATAAAAGAAAGATTCTGTTTAAAAAAAGGAAGACCCTTTCCCTAGAATACTTCTCAGGAGTCACGCTGTTTTAAGGATTCAGAACAATGAGTTCAGAAGTGAAAATCGGTGTTTTGGATACCAAGGTTTTGGTCTTCATTCGAGTACGGCACAAAAGAAGTTCTTTATCTATTGGGGAGTTTAAGAAGTTATCCCCCAGATATTGTGAGCCTTATCTGACTTCAAAGAAAGTAAGTGACTTAGCTTACGAGCTTCTTTTATCTCCTCATCTCAAAGTTCTTAATGCCTTCTATAGAAAATTGTGCCAAACCCAAATCATGGAAAGACGGTAAAACTTCAGTGGCAAGCTACCGTTGGCTTCTAAGTTACGCTAGCTCCTTCCTTTATATAAGTCGTAACTTTTACTTGTCGCTCACAGTAATCTTACTCCCATCGATCTCCTTTCTTCCTAATCTCCTTCATGGCTTGGCAACAAGAATTAGTTTTATCCATAATGATTCCTCACCTTCAAGACGCAAGTGAGTCTGTGAAGAAGGATTTTATAGAACAGTATGAGCGCTCACTTTTCCCTCACTTGGGAACTTCTGTAGCGCAGACCAAATGGCGGACCTATCAAGACATAACTAGGGTAACACCCTGGGGTCAGCAGCACTTCCGTAACAATGTCCACTTGGCCATGGTTATTGAAGCTTTGGGTTTGGGTCCCCGATACTACTGCGTCATGAGATCAAGACATCCTGGGTTTTCTGAGCGGGTCTTCTTACTGGCGTGTTTTCTTCCTCATGAGAAGATATGCCTTTACCCCGTTTTTGGCTTGCCTCTCAGAGGTCCTTTTGTTAGAACACCTCATACCACTGAGATAGGCGCAGCAATAACCCACAGAATCATTCCCATAGATGAGTTACCTTATACTTGTGCAGCTTGTGAGGACTGCTTTTGTGACCATATGATGGACGGGCTTATGGAAGTGTAAAGAGTTCCTCTATCTTTACTATATAAGTTCCGAGAATGAATAAAGTTTAAATCTTGTTCGTATTTTGAATCTTGCTCTCTTTAAGACTTATCTTGGTGGTTAATCTTGATTAAAATTTTTCTCTAAGTCTCATATCGTGAATCTTGCGAAATTATCACAAGTTGCGAGATGAGGACATCTCGCGTTTTTTAAGTGGGGTAGAATGTAAGATTCCTCCCCCAAACCCCTTTTTGATGTCTAGTATCTTCTTCTATAATCAATCCCTCTTCAGAAATATAAAAGACTTGTTTCTAACTGTTTTAACCTAGAGAGAGAAAATATTCTAGAGAGAGAATATTCAGATTTTGAATATTTTTGGATAGAAAAATATCTCTTCTAATTCAGATGAGTTCCCCTGAAACAGAAATTCAAAAAGAATTTTCCAATGTGCAATTGGAATTAATTGAAAATAGCTATAAAGAACCTTAGCCTAAGGGTCTAGATTTTCAGAAATCTTTAGACTATGGTCCAATTAAGGTTCCTATGGACCAATAGCATCAATCCATGTGTAGGGAGTAGATAAATCCAATTTGTAAAAAAGAAGATACCCAAAAATGAGTAAATGCTCACATAAGGTGAAGAGTTGAAAATGTACAAGGTTTATTAGTAAAAAACTATGAGCAATATTAAAAATATGAGATATTTTGGGAATAATGATTTTATTATGACACATATGTAAGGAAGGGGAGTCCCTTAAATGCTCACATAAGATGAAGAGTTGAAAATGTACAAGGTTTATTAGTAAAAAACTATGAGCAATATTAAAATGATTCCATTATGACACATATGTAAGGAAGGGGAGTTCTTTAAAGGATGTGCATATTTCACATAAGATGAAGAGTTGAAAATGTACAAGGTTTATTAGTAAAAAAACTATGAGCAATATTAAAATGATTCCATTATGACACATATGTAAGGAAGGGGAGTTCTTTAAAGGAGGTGCATATTTCACATGCTTGAATGAGTTTTAAACTCATAAAAATTGAGATATTTCATCTCTCCTCTCTCCTCATTCAAGTCTAGTTCCAAAAAGTTAGCTTAACTGACCTAAAAATGGTCAAATATTGACCAAACTGATTTAGAAAATTCTAGAATCAGTTTGTTTGGTTAGGAGCTCAATTTTTCCTATAAATAGAAGCCTCACCCTTGTTGAAAAATATATAGTGTTTATGCATCGTTACTCTACTCCACCTAAGCCAAGAACTGTGAATTCATTTAATAATTCACTAGTTTTTGGAGCTTCCCTCTTTCTTCAATCCCCATTAGTGGCTCCATCAACATACTTAACCAATTGATTGGTTGGGGGCCTCTACCGTGAACAAAGAATCAAGCAAGTTGTAAGGTAATTAGTGAATATTCATCTTTCTATAATTTCTCAATGTTTCTCTCTTCTCAACCCCTCTCAAGCTTGAGAAGTTTAATTGGTATGGTTTTTTTTAAATGCTATTGAAGTTTGAATAGTAGTGAAGAGTTACATAATTTAATAAATGCTATTGAAGTTAATTTTCATTTATGTTTAAATTCTAATGATTCTTATGTAAATTCTCTCTCTCACTCAAGAAATGGTCATACTCATGACCCATTCTCAATCCTAATCAAGCTTTTCATAAAGCTTTTCCTTAACCCAAGATAAAGCTATGCTTGAGGCCAAATTAATGGCTTTTTCTTATGCTTTTAGTTTATGTATATTGATGATTCAATCCATTATGGATTAAGGATCCAATTAGAGAATCATTTTAATTATTTCCTTAATGATAAGCTTTATCCCTTAGAAAAATTGAGATTTATCAGTCATAGCAGCGGAGCTATGGCAAAATTTTTATAAAAATTATGCATAAAAAAATTTTCATTCAAAGCATAAAAAGAGGACTTCCTACCATATTCTAGGAATCATCATCCTAGATTAATTGAAAGAATTTCATTATAATCATGGAGAAATTGAATTTTAATATTATGCATAAAGGATAAATTTTTATATCAAAAGTGTTATTTTTACCATTTTTATTTTCATGCATAGAAGTATGCATAAAGGAAAATTTTTATATCAAAAGTGTTACTTTTATCATTTTTAATTTTCATGCATAGAAGTATGCATAAAGGAAAAATTTTTATATCAAAAGTGTTACTTTTATCATATTGGATTTCATGCATATAGGTATGCATAAAAGATATTCTTTTTATACTAAAAGTATGATTTTCCTCATAAATGGATTTTATGCTTAACTTAGATGCATAAGAGAAATTCTTTTATTCTAAAAGTATAATTCCCTACCAAATTGAAATCATGCATAAGAAGATGCATAAAAGATTGATTTTAATTTCAAAAGTGTTAGTCTCCTTAAATGGAATTTATGTATAAATAAATGTGTACAGAAATCTTATATCAAATAAAAGAATTCTCTTTATAAAAAAAAAAAAAGATATGAAATGTGATAAGATGTGATAAGAGGTGTATGAGATGTGATAAGAATTGATAAGATGCGTATGGAAAGTGATAGGATGTGATAAGAGGTGTGATAAGAGGTGATAAGATGCTTATGAAATAAGTTAGGATGTGATAAGATGAATTAAGATGTGTATGGGGGGATGAGGTAAGAAGTGTATGTGATAGGATAAGATGTATATGGGTTGTGATAGGGTGAGAATGGATGTGATGTAAAAGATTAGATGTGAAAGTATATGGGGTTATATAAATGGGAATGTGAAAATGGATGTATGTATGTGGATGTGTGGATATGGAGATGGGAGTGTGGATGTATGAACATGAAAATGGATATATGCATGAAGATGTATATGCATAGATGTAAATGTGGATGTAGATGTGGATGTAGATGTGAATGTGGAATGTGGATGTATGGGAATGTGGATGTGGATGTATGTGAATGTGAATGTAGATGTGGATGTATAGATGTGAATGTGGAATGTGGATGTGGATGTATGTATGTATGTGGATGTAGATGTGGATGTATGGATGTGTATGTATGAATGTGGATATGGGATGTGGATGTATAAATGAGGATGTGAAAATGGAGGTAAGCATGTAGATGTGGATGCATGTATATGAATGTGAATGTAGATGTGAATGTGGAATGTGGATGTATAGATGTGAATGTGGAATGTGGATGTATAGATGTGGATGTATGGGAATGTGGATGTGGATGTATGTGAATGTGAATGTAGATGTGGATGTATAGATGTGAATGTGGAATGTGGATGTGGATGTATGTATGTATGTGGATGTAGATGTGGATGTATGGATGTGTATGTATGAATGTGGATATGGGATGTGGATGTATAAATGAGGATGTGAAAATGGAGGTAAGCATGTAGATGTGGATGCATGTATGTGAATGTGAATGTAGATGTGAATGTGGAATGTGGATGTATAGATGTGGATGTATGGGAATGTGGATGTGGATGTATGTGAATGTGAATGTAGATGTGGATGTATAGATGTGAATGTGCAATGTGGATGTGGATGTATGTATGTATGTGGATGTAGATGTGGATATATGGATGTGTATGTATGAATGTGGATATGGGATGTGGATGTATAAATGAGGATGTGAAAATGGAGATAAGCATGTAGATGTGGATGTATGGATGTGAATGTGGATGTGGATGTATGGATGTGGATATGGATGTGAATATATGATATGTGATGTGAAGGAATCTGAAGTGAAGAGATGGAAAAGGAGATGATTGGATGAGTACACATATACATGGAATGTGGAATAAGTAATGTGGATTAATGAGGGATAATGTGGAAAAATGAGAGTTAATATAGAAACTGTATTTGTAAACTGTTTGTAAATGCTGTTTGTAAATGGCTGTTTTATGTCAAGAATGCTGGGGAAGCATTTTGACCGTCTTGTGATTAAGGTCGTGGAGACCTAACTGATAAAGTTGCAACTGCTGACGGAGAGTCAATGGAGGACGTCTCGCGTAGCAAGGTCGACCGAGGTCTTGACCAGCCTCGGTTCGATTAAAATGGTGAGCTTCCGGTACGGTGGATGAGGGACCAAGGAAGCGGCCTATGAGTGAAGCGCTAGGTCACCTGCGAAGGATCCTAGAGGGTGCTGACCATACGGTGCTCGGGCTCTGGGTCGCCTAGGATACCCACGCGTGCGTCGAGGAAGATATTGGAACAAGGAGTAAGAGTTGTTTTGTGAAACCGGGCATGGATCTGGTTGACTGACCTTGCTGGTCCTCAACGGATGAGTCCATGGCTCTTTTATATGGATCTGTTGGTTGATCTTGCTGATCTTCAACGAGAGTCCATCTTGATAAGTGATTATATTGCCGAGTATTATGGGCTAGGAACTATGGAAACGGCCTCTGTGTGGACAGGTGGTGAGCGTTCTAGTTGCCAATGATGCTATAGATACTCTGATGAAGGAATGATGGGAAATTATGAATCAACTGGATAAATTGGGAGATTGTGATCAGTGGTACTATGGTTTCATTAAAGGATTGTTTTAAAGTTAGCTCATGCTAAGAAAAAGGCAATTTTCATATTGGGTGTGTAAGTGGTGTGGCTAGTTTTATGTTTGCATGAAATTTCGGCTAGGGGGCCTTAGAACTCTTTTCCTTGGTACCCGGGACAAAACCTAACCAAATTCCAAATTGGATCCCATCACTACAGTGGTTGGGCGGTTGGCTAACCCATGGGATCGGATGGGGTTAGGCTGGACTGATGGATCCATAAATCGAGACTCAACTTTGTTTTTACGATAGATAAAGTAAATCCCGGATAGAAATTGTTCTATGGATAGGAATCAACGGCTGTGCCTCTTGGTGGGGAAAAAAGCGTTGATCCCAATGATCCAAGTGTAAGTTTCTACCTTGAATTGACCAAGTACCGTTAAAGGTGCAGTCAGATCAGTTGATCCGTAATGATCTTGACTACGTTAGAGTAAAGAGTTATCCTGGTGGAATCGCCCATGCTTTCCGAGTAAAGGAAGTTTTTTCAGTTTCGGTTTTGGACAAACCGACGGATTAGTCTCTTGTCCGGATATCCGTGGGCGAGGCCCCGAGTGTGAGACCCCTACCCACGCATGATGTGCTACTTCCGCTGCTAGTACCCCGAATCTGTTGCACGGTGGGAACAGGGATCTCACAGGGCGGGTACTTGAGGTGTGTTTGACTAGGCTAGTGGTGCCTGATTTGCTAACATACGCTTAGGTACTAGGCAATCCTTAGATTGATGGCCATACTTACCACATGTATTGCAAGTCCCATTGAATTTAACTCTGAATGTGGGACATTCACTCGTGCTATGTGGTCCTAAGCAAACCGAACACCATTGTTGCTCTCTTCTTGGGTACATATGGATATTTTGAGGAGCTCAATTACCCCTAAAGTATTCTTGGAGAGCCTTAGTAAGGTCAGCTATAGACATTTTGGATATCTTGGGCTCCTTGGCAATAGGTTTTACAGTCATTGGCTCGTGCCCAGACACTTGTGAACTAACAGACTTTGTCTCCGAAGACACCTTTTTACCTGCAATCATCAAGTTGTTTTCCAACTGGAGTGCATTGGCAGTGACTGCTTCCCATGTCGTAAGACCTCTAATGACTAGGCCATTGTATATGTCCTCATGACGCAATCCTCGGATGAATCTATCAAGAAGTTGGTGTTTATTGAAGCACTCATCGGGAGTACAGCGAGAATTTAGATGCTTTAGTCGACTAGTAAAGTTTCTCACTGACTCTCCGTCCTCGCGTTCAGCTTTTTGGAGTTGAGATACTACACCCCAAAGCACACCCCCCTCACGTATGTATTCTTTCAAGAACAATCTCTTGAGAGTGGGATAGTGAGTACGCTCTTCAACCCTTAAAGTTCGATACTAATCTCTGGCTTTTCCACTCAAGGATAAGCCTAAGGCTTTACACTTATGTAGCTCATTGTGCTCTTGCAAAGAATCACACACGTGTCCAAAAAATTCAATGTGCTTCCTAACATCTTCGTTACTACTGAAGTTCTGAGTGAGCTTGGCAACTTGTACCGCCTTGCTTCTTCTAGGCTCTCTCTCATGTATGCCACGCATGTTTTCCACAATAGATCGTTCGATCGTTTGAGCAAACGCTACTAGATCACCTAAGTGAGCATGCACAGCTGGTGGAGGCACTTCTGGGATGGCTTGGTTGACAACAGTTGGCATTGGTCTTGGTATTTATGCAATTGACGCAAGATATGATATGTGACTAGGCACAGCTCTCCTCTTGGATAAGGGTTCTGATAAGGCATTCGTGGAGCATACGCCATTGGCATAACAGGAGGCGTAGGACCTACATGAGCAGCATGAGTACGATAGGTACATATGGTCGATATGGCACTGGTACGCACTGTTGTAGGTACTGTACCACACTAGGTAGCGGTGTTGTACTAACTAGAGTGGTAACAGGTGCACTTTCCGTCATGCTCATCATCGGAGTAGGCATTGTGGATTCCCTAATGGAAAGTTGAGCCAAAGTTGGAAAGCTAAAGTTACTGCTCGTGGGCTCAACTTGCATTGAGACTCCAGGTGAAACAACATACAAAGGATCTACAGGACTCACCGAGGGAGTCCAATTGCAATAGGGTTGGCTGTTTAGCCTTGCCCGTATCCAAAAATCTCATAGGGCCATTTCAAACTAGGTTCACTCCCCTATTCTGCCTCTCGAATTGGATAATTCTATGGATAACTTCACATATCATTTGTTGTTGTTCATCTAGATTGGTGACACTAGATGTAGATCGTATGACTTCTAACCAACCTACATGGTATGTGTAACCCGTGTATAGGTCAGTCTAAGAGTCTCCATGTGTGGAAGTCATATTCCCAATTTTCATTGAGAAATATCCCATCTAAACTTGGCATGCCAAAAGGTTCTTTCGAAGTGGATGCAATGTCACTTCTTGTGGTTTGACTTCTAGGGGCCTCTACTTTAGAAAGAGCGTCAGAAGGTGGTAGCTCAGTAGGGCCTTTATTAAATGAAGTGGGTAGAATATCCACATGGAAACACTTTGGGAGGGCAGGGTCTACATGAGATGTGAATGGCAAATCTACTTCCCCACCTCCTTCGTTTACTTCACTTGTCGCAAGTTCAGAGTGCGTAGCTCTACTAAAAGTCTCTATTAGATGACTAAACATGCTAGATCTGGGTTGCGGGGCCCAAACTAGTACGTTTTGGCTTGCTTCCTCAGAGTTCTGTGTAGGATTCTCTTCCATGACTTCAGAGTCAGAGGACGAGTCACTAGCCGCTATTCGTCGTGGATCTTCGGTTGCACTTCCTTGGGTTCCAACTAAAGGCCAAGATGCTAACGTGGAGGGATGGTGTGAGCCTGCATAAACTGAAACACTTTCTAGTTGCTCATACTCTAGCACCCGACCAGAGCATAGATGCATGTGATGGTATCCTACGGGCGTTGGTAACTACCCTTGAAGCCCACACAAGTGGTTTCTCAAGTGTTTTGCACCCAGTTTTTACTTGTTTTTATCTTGTTTTCAACCCGTTTTTACCCCCTTACTTATGGTCAAGACTGGACTAAGGCGTGTGATAACTCAAGAGCGTATCATTCAAGGGGTCCTAGCGTGCTTTAGAGCGCAGTGTTCGCCTATCCGGAGCTTTCGTGGCCCTCAGAACACTCTATTTGTGCCTAGGTGTGAGGCTTAAATTAGAAAGTCCAAGGGTGCCTGTGGGGGGGGGAAGGTGAAGGCTTTGTCCCACATGCCCACTCCACTCCTCGGGGGGTAGAGTATATATAGAGCTTTACTCCCCTTAAGCTTTCACTTAAGAGAAAGCTATGGAGACTCACTCTCCTATATATATATATATCAAAAGACCGAGGCTGGCGGGGTCGATTTTGGGCATTTTTTCTTTTCAATAAAAAATTTCTTTCCACGCGGGTTGGGTTGATTTATTTATTTATATTATATATATATATATATATATATATAAACTTAGCTCATGTGCACCTAGGGCAGGCTACTTGTTGCCGCCGCGATCTGCCTGCGGCGGCTGCCAACACAGCAGCACAGCGCGCAGCAGCTCTTCTACCCTCTGTCTACACTCGCGCACGCACACACTAACACTAACTAACTTACTGCTCTAACTGTTAGCACACAGAATTGAAATGTGCAGAAAATGAAGAAAACAGAACTAAAAAATGACTGAATAACAGCAGCAAACACACAAACACGCCTCTCTTTGCCTTTCCTACAGGATAAAATAGACTTCAAACATCAGCCCGAGCTGCATCTGCTGGAGCTTGGTGCAAGAGGCGATTCCTCGGCACAGCGACGCAAAAAATGTGTGCTCTTGTCGCACGTGTCGGAGCTAGGGACTTGCCGTGTGCGAGCCACGAATGGCTACAAAGCACACAACTAGGAAACCAGCAAGCTCAAAACTGGGAGCAATGGTGTGTCACTCACTGCTCAGACCACCGTCGTGAAGGATTCTCGCGCCGCGATGAAGAAGGAGCCACCGCCACCGCTCTACCGCCTCGCCCCTGTCGTGCCGCCATGCAATGCTCGATCGCTACACACACACACACACTCTCTCTCTCTCTCTCACACACACACACATACACGCTGGAGAAGGAGATGGAGAAGATGAAGCAAGAGCACTCCTTGTATTCAACACTTAGAGAATGAGAGGTTTTAGGTTACATTTGACTTTTATATGTGACCTGGTCGTTCACGCATGGGCGCCCACACATGGCTAGCCGATATCCTAACCCTTATCCTGATAAAATTCGAGGTGCGCCTCTCATCGGCGATCACCCAATCCCCTTACCCTTTACATGTGGTGCCGAGAAAAGCCTGGCCCATGACTCAGAATACGTAAAATAATTATATGACGTAAAAAGTAATATGTCTCAATGTCTGCCCATAGGTTAACAACGGCCAATGCATAAGGCCTATGCATAAGCCGTATGCATAGGTCGTATGCATAAGGCCTATGCATACGGCTCTTGACCTAAACCTAATCCCCGGCACCCAAGGATGCAAAAACACAAAGAGAAGAAGCATAAACAAAGAGGGCTTACCTCTACTAGCCGAATCCGTATGAATCGTATGAGTGGCCTATGCCCTTGGAGGTTGTTCGCTTAAATAGACCTACAAAAATTTATCATAATAAATCAAAACATTAGTTCATTATGCATAATAGGGCTTATGCATAAGCCTTATGCATAAGCAGACTATGCATAAGGAGGGCTATTGCATAAAGAGGGCTATGGCATAAGAGGGCTATTGAATAAGAGGGCTATGCATAGCCTATACATAAGGCTATGCATAAGCCCTATTGTATAAGGATATGCAAAGGCCCTATGTATAAGTCCTATTCATAAGGCTATGCATAAGCCCTATGCATAAACCCTATGCACAAGCCCTATGGATAAGGCCTATGTAGAAGCCCTATGAATAAATAGGTCTATGTATAAGAGGGCTATGCATAAGCCCTATTGCATAAGAGGGCTATGCATAACCTAGATCTTATGTGCATAGCCCTATGCATAAAGAGGGCTATGCATAGCCCTAGCCTATTGACCTAGCCCTAATCCCCAGCACCCAAGGGTGCAAAAACACAAAGACAAGAAGCACAAGGCACAAAGAAAGAGGGCTTACCGTATGAGAGGCTATGCCCAAAACCTTCCTCACTTGAATAATCCTACAAAAAGAAACATAATAAATAAAAAAGTTAGTCCTCATTAACACATTAGTAAGAAAGAAGAACAAGAGAAGAAAGAGGTAAGTGCCCTAAACCCTACTCTTAATGCATAAGTGAATGGAAAAAGTAGTTTTTGTGAAGCCTAAACCTATGCATAATGCATAAAATTCTTAATAGAAAGCTTTGATGGAGAGCTCTCCATCAAAGCTCTCTATTAGAGCTCTATGCATTAGGCTAGGTTTAGGGAAAAGGAGAGGAACGAGAGAGAAAGGGAGAAAAGGAGAGACAGGAAGGGAGAGAAGCTCACCTAAACCCTATTTCCAAGCTTTCCATGAAAGCTTGGAAGAAGACATAAAACCATGAAAGAGGGAAGAAAGCAAGAAGAGCTTACCTTGGAGAGGGAGACTTGATTGATTCAAGACCCTTGAGGGATGATTTGAGATGGGAGGAAAACTCAAGCTGGAGGCATAGCTGTGCACATGTGCAGCCAATAGGGAAGTAGGTAGATATTGACATCCGTCTCGGCGATGATTTAGGCGGGAGTGACAGTTTCTCAGGTCGTTGCTGAGCAGCGAAATTTCATTGCTAGCTTCATTGGTGAGCAGTAAAATTTTACTACTGAGCAATATATTTTCGTTGCTGTGCAGCGAAAAAACTCTATTGTGATCATTGTCTAGCAGCGAAGACCTAGGTAAATTTTTGTTTGCAGTACTGGATGTTGTGTGTTTTATATATGAACCCTAAATCAATTTTGGCTAGGTTTAAAGATGTCTGATAGTGATCATCAAAGGGTCAGAAGTTGGATCCGAGGCATGGTTAAGAGAAAAAATTTGATGTGTGCGTGATTGATGTGCAAGGGCCAATATATACGACAATGTCATATAACAATTGAGTATGTCCGAACATATAGTCTTCACATGAGGCAGTGGCACGACCAAGTGCGGATGATGACATAGAGGAGAACCATAAGAGAATTCTAGGTAACATGCCACACCATTCGGTGACATCGGGTAGAGTGCGGAAGGTGGCAAGGCTTCATATGGAAAGCATGGCTGAGACTCATCTTCCCCAACCAATGAATGAGGTGCCTCCACCATTGCGACATGAGGAGGAAGAGAATCTCATCATGGACAACATGGTGAATGACTTCTTTGGACGGGAGGTCATAGATGATAGTGAGCAAGCTCCAATGTCACAAGAGGAGGAAACCTTGCATAGAGAGGCAAGCACACCTTTGTATGAGAGATGTCCATACTCCACACTACGAGAAAACTTGGAGCTATTGAACTTGCAACTTATGGGGATGGAGTGATGTAAGTATCACAAGTCTTCTTTGGTAAGACCGCCTAATTCTATTGAAAATATTTCATGTTCTATATACTCTCCTTGTTAATATTTTGACATATGATTTCTTACTCATAGTCGGAGTCTATGTTGTAAGCTTATCTCAAGAATACTCTTCCCCCTCAAAATCTATTACTACCGAGCTACGAGATGAGTGTCGTAAAACTCTCTCTATGCTAGGTATGGATTACACAAAAATACATGCATGTCCCAATGATTGCATGCTATTTAGAGGGGTTAATAAAGATGCAACACAATGTTTACAATGTGGGGAGAGCCGCTATAGGGATGATTTGCAAGGTGGTAAAGTTCCCCCCCAAAATATTTTGAGACACTTCCCTAACACGTTTAAATGTAAGGGGATTTCATAACTCATGATATGGCATGCTACTCATCACTCGACCGATGGCATCATGAGGATCATAGCTGATTCACCCGCATGGCAACATGTGGAGCATCAATGGTAAGAGTTTAAAGATGAGCCTTGTCACTTACGTCTTGGCTTGGGCATGGGTGGTGTTAACCCATTTGGCTTCAAGTCCACAGGGGTGACTTACAAAACATTGGACAGCTTCAAAGTGCATGGCCAATTGAAAGTGAGAGTGGTAAAGTAGTCCTACCAAAGGCACCATGGGTATTAATCAAGAGGGAGCACAATAAGGTGAAAAGTGTGATTGCCTCTTTTCATACACCAATGAGAGTAATGCATTCATTGAAGGGTGCCTTCACACAAAGACAAAAGAAAGGACAGGAACAATTATATGGCCTCAAGACACATGATTGGTACAAGATATTACATGTATATAAATATTCACTTTTTCATTTTCTCTTTGTGGTACATAATTTGTAAGCTCATATACTAACTTCCATTTTTTTCTATGCATAGTTTATTCTTCCAATTGCTATAGTTGGTTGTGGAGATAAGAAGGTGAGAGATGCTATTTACAAAATGGGAAGCTTGGTGAGGTATGAATCTTCTCTTCAATTCACTAAGTTATATTGCTTATTTGGAATTCTCATGCACTCACACAAGTTATGTATTGGTAAATAGTACACATAATTACTATGTATGTAGGTACATATCCTTAAAGTAGATAAATCCTACATCCATTGAGCTCATCTCAATGCTATTGAGGTAGTGTGTATGATCTAGGACAACTTCCCTAGAACAATTCTCACTAGCCAATTGCATCTTGTGGTGCATTTGGTTGATGAAGTAGCGTTGTTCATGTTCGATGGATGTTTTTCCCTTGAAAGGTTCATAAAAACCTTGAAGAACTTTGTGAGACAAAGAGCAAGGCCGTAAGCAAGCATGGATAAGGGATGGTTGATGCAAGAGTCTCTTGTGTATATCTCAAAGCATCTATCTCGCATAGATCCTTCCATGCCACGATTATGGAGCAATGAGGAGGATGACCGACTAATCACTAATGTGCCGCAGGGAAAAGGAAGGCAATGAAGACTGGATAAAGCATTATGCCACAAGGTGAATACATTCTGCATTCTAAATAGTCCCATCTCATGGAGAAGTGGATTGGGAGATACAAGGATGCAATCAATAGACGAAAGGATGAGTGAAGAGATTTCAAAAGAGAAAATAGATACTTGCCATTCCTGCCTAGCTTAGAACCTCTACCAAATGAGATCAATATAGAATGGCTTCATACGGCAATATCGATGGCATCATAGAATTGAGAGATGATCATAAGAGAAGAGCATGAGTATGCAAGAGGATGTGACCCTCAAGTAAGTACATTCTTCATCTCTATTCTTGAGTTTTGTGGAACTATTCAAGATATTCTTGAGGTTGGATTTAGAGCATTTACTCTATTAGTCTTTGATGTCAAATGGTTCAAGGTGATAAATAGAGGTGCTCGAGAAACCATGAATAAACATCCAAATGGGTTCTTCCAAACTGATTCCACCAAGTTTTGGAAGAATGATGAGAAAGATACCTTCGTACTACCTCAACACTGTCAATAGGTTAGTAACCCAACCAATCCCAAATTAAATCTTGATGTAGTATAATAAAAGTGTAACCCCTTTGCTTTGTGATATTAGGTTGTGTTTCATGCCGATCAAATTGATCCAAAGTCGTGGTATGTTATACAAGTTTCCTCTCATTCAAAACTTATCTTTTAAGATCAATATGTGGAGCCCGAATCTCTGGATGAGGTGCAAGTACTACCTCAAATCGGCTCATTGGAAGAAGACGATGAAGAAAACATTTTGAATGAGGCTGATGAAGAGCATAAGGAATATCAATCGAAAGAAGATGATGAGTCACCTATCAATCATGACAATGCTTCATTGGATCATGATAGTGATAGTGATATTGATATTGATTAAGAACCCCATCTTTTCCTTGAGCTTCCATTAGATATAGACATTGATGAAGAAACACATATGGATTTATTACAAGATGGGATAGATTCATGATCTTAACATTGTTTTGCTTCTTAAAAGTTTTCAATTATCTTTTTCTTTTTTGCTCAAAACATGGCTCCAAGGGTTTTAATGGATGATTTTTTAAAACTATATATCATTTTTTGTGTGCATGTGACATGTATATTCAGAATTCAACATCCAAAAACTCTATGGAATTTCATGTAGCAAAAATAGCAGCGTAATTTCACTGCTATCTTCTCTATTTAGTAGCAAAATCATAGTATAGCAGCAAAATTTCACTACTAAAAGCGCTACTCATCAGCAGCAAAATTTCGCTGCTATAAATGCTATGGAGCAACGAAATTTTGCTACTAGAAGCAGAAAACATAATCCCTGACATCCCGACAAAAAAAGCGTTGTTTGAGACGCTGTTGTGCCCCTAACATGTTATAGTGTTATTTGATGGTTCTAGTCAATGTGGTGTCTAATTTTGTCATATATCAAGTGCAATAGCTTGCTGCACCATGCGCATTGAGAACAAATTGAATGTATGTGTTGGAGAACCATAGTTCAGATAGATTCTTGTTGAAATTATTTGTGTTTATATGTCTTGCAGCCTTCACTGCAAAAAAAAGCCGACATGCTTATTGTGCTGCGAATGAAGGAAAGGTATTTTGGTTCAGTTATTTGCAAGCATTGTAACCAATTTGTGAACGAATCTTGGCAAGGTGTTGCATTCTTTAAGGCTAGTTTAAGCCTTTGTCTTGTTGTTTTTGGCAATTGTGAATTATTTAAGACTCAAAGGTGGAAAGCCTTCACATGGCACAACGTGAATCATTGAGTCATTCATGTCTACCACTTGATGTGAAGAGTAGAGTCCACGGAAAAGGTAATCAGAAAAGGGCTCATCATCTTGTCTATCAACCTACCCTCAAAAGCAAAACGAAGGCTGCTACTGGTAATTTATGAGATACTAAGTAATGGAAGAGATAGAGAAGATTCGGTAGAGGTTTGAGGAACAATTGAGATCAACTTTGCTTTGCTTAGCTCCTCATTGTCTTTGCACACTGCAACACAAAGTATAAATCATCATTCGGTTTTATAAGGATTATGTGATAGTGAGGAGAAAGAGGTTTTACCTTTCTTTCCTTTGTCAGCAAAACAGTTCCCTATTTACTTTACACTTAGACCATTGACCTCTCTCTTCCTGAGAGATTTTGCAAACAATTCCTTTGATTTGTGGACAAGAAAGATGGGGATCTTCCAGGACACACAATCAGACTTTAGACACCATTCACAAGCTAATAATGTCGAGGGAGAATGCACACCCTGTTCATCCTACTCAATAGCTTTGGAAGAAGACGTGGTAGAACTGTTTTCTAAACAAAGAAAAAAAAGCTAAGCTTTTTTACATAATAGTCTAAGATAAAAATATGTTTCAAAGACTAAGTAAATTTACCATTGTCACAATCCATGTTTGAGAGCTCCATGCTTGTTAGAATAGGAAAAATACCCACAAGCATGAGACACTTCTTTATATAGTAGTTGGGCACATGTGCTTTAATTTCTTCATAAAATAAAAGAGATAATACTAATAAAATAATGATCCTTACCCTCATATTTACAAATCGACTTCAGAAATCACAGATAAAATCACACATTCGCTAATTAAATCAGTCGACCATGAAAGTCTACGCCCACTCTCTACGTTTACTCACACTCTTCGCGGTCTCATTCAAGACTTCTTTTGCACAGAAAAAACAACATTACACTGGAAAAAACAACATTACACCGGAAAAACAACATTACACCGAAATAAAAAGCAACATTACACCAAAAAAATAATAAAAACCAGCTTTGCTGAGAGTGAAGGTGATAGACAACGATTCGAGAGATATTTGCATGAAATATCTAGAAAGATATTCAAAAAAAATTGGTTGGCAAGGGGTGCCCATGTGATGGACGCTAAAGATAAGAAGAGAGCACTTGTGTGCTGTGTGCATTACAAGAGAATAAGAGAGCACCCGTGTGGTGCTGGGCGCTGCAAGAGCAGTAGAGAGCACCTGTTTGCTAGGCATTGTGTTTTTAATTTTTCTATTTAAATAAAAACCTTAGAGATTCATTGCTATTTTACATAAAATTGTGTTTTCAATTTGACATTTAATATATATCCTATTTTCTAAAAAGAAAATTGCGAGGCACTGCTGAAATATACTTTATATCTCGCTCATATTATCCGTGATTCCGTAATTTATAAACAACAAAAAATTTATGCACAATATTGATGGCTTTGTATAGCTAAAAATCTTCAAAAAAAAATCTAATAAACTCTTCTCTCTCTCTCTCTCTCTCTCTCTCTCTCTCTCTCTCTCTCTCCGTGAATTAACAGCATCATAGGCACCTAAATAAAAGCATCATAGGCACCAAGGCCTCAATAACATGGACGCGTGAGCATGCAAGCGCATAGCTATTGAAACTCTGCACTCTGTGTGTGTGTGTGTGTGTGTGTGTGTGTGTGTGTGTTTGCATGAAATGAGTAGGAATAGTTTAAAAGCATCACAGGCATCAAGGCCTCAGCATCAGCCTACCCCTAACACGGACACGTCAACTTTGCTTTCTCTCTCTCTCTCTCTCTCTCAGTTTCTCTGAAATGAGTAGAAGCAGTGAATTAAATCAATCGCCCCTAACACGGACGCGTCAGCATAATCAAGGCCCATGGAGCTTAACAAATCAAAGTGTCATCAGCATGAATGCCTCACCAGTCAACATCAACCCGCCCCTAATAGAGACGCGTCAGCATCAAGGCCCATGGAGCTTAACAAATCAAAGTGTCATCAGCATGAATGCCTCACCAGTCAGCATCAGCCCGCCCCTAATAGAGATGCGTGCCCATGAAGCTTTCCTAATTCACATCATAGAGAAGCACAAGAGGTGGGTGGAGGGGCGCGCGGCCAATGGATGATGAATCACATCACAGAGAGAGGGACAAGGAGGTGCGGCCCAAGTGTGGGTAGAGGGACGCACGGCGATGGACGAAGATGCTTTGTAAAGCCTCAAAACCTAATCTGAGCATCCTTTATAAAGCCTCTAAAAAGAGAGAGCATTTTTTGCTTATTTTCCTAAGCAGCACGCATTTTTTGCTAATTGAATAATACGCAACTATTGGGCTCGAAAAAAGAGCGTATTTTTTGCTAATTAAATAATGAAACCTGATCTTCATGATCCTTTCAGCCAATAGAAAAAAAAAGGCCAATAAACCACCCACAAAAAGGCATGATTAAACAAAAGCATGATAAACAAGACTTTGAAATGGCCCACTACTTTTCATGATTTTTTTTCCTTACCAAAAAAAAAAAACCGATCACTACGGCCTTGCCCATGGCAGGCCAAAAAGCGAAGGACACTTTGAAATAGGAGAGTAAGCGACAAAGTTCACACATTGGAAAAAGATTGAATGGGTCACGAGTCATCATTCGGACACATAGCCGAGAAAATGGGTGACGTCACGAGCGAAAAGCTGTGAATTTTCCTGTAGCACTTGAAGGGGAAAAAAAAAGAGGCAAATTTCTAGATAATAATCACAGTATAGTTAATGCTTAAGATTTGGCTTATTACAAGTAAAAAATGATGGCCTTAGGGCTGGTGACGGCGAGCTTGTCCGAGGTGTGGATGCACAAGGGAGCGGTTTCATGGGGCCAGGAAAGAGAACTCCAGCAGCGGACGGATGGATCGTAGACTTCGATGGCGTAGGGGCCATTGTTGGCCATTTTGACATAGAATTTGCCTCGAGTAAACTCCCCCTTGCAAGCCCCGCTTAATGTTTGCATGCAAGGGATAACCTCCCATTGATCCAATCTTGCATTATAGATCTCAGCAGAATGCAAAGCCAGGCCATCTACATCATGACCTCCGGACACAATTAATCTGGGCTCATTATTGTGGCTAAAAGAACCCAAGGCAAATGCATATCTGGCAGTGTTCATGGGCTTCGCCTGATAGCACGAGTTGATGACGGGATCGTACACATCTACACGGCGGAAAACCACCCACGTGTCCGGCGTCTTGGAGGTGAAAGGCGATCGGCCGCCCACAATGTAGAGGAGGAGGCCACCAGCACCGGCAGTGGCAGCAAATTGGAGACGAGGGGGGCCTTTGATCACAGCGAAATGCCTCCCAAAGCTTGGGTTATGGTTATTGTTAATCTTCTGTCCACCTGAAATCTGCAAGCCTGAGTAACAACCTTGCTCGTATTTGCTGTTGAGGATGTAAGCCCATGGTTCTGTGCACCCGGTAGAGGTAACGAGCGTCGGAGAGCCTAAACCACCTCTTGCAAACCTTCAATCTACCAAGGCACCTTAGGGGCAATCTAGCAAAGCAAGCTTGCAAAAGCTCATCAGGAATGTCCTCCACAGTAGTGGTAGTAGTAGTAGTAGTAATAGTAATGGTGGGAATGTTAATCTCCACTTCACTACTCATCACCCCTTGCAACTACTAATACTTCTATTACCTTGCTCTCTCTCTCTCTCTCTCTCTCTCTCTCTCTCTCTCTCACACACACACACACACACACACACACACTTAAATAAAAGAGGAATAATATTGAAGGGTTGCTCTCTCTCTCTCTCTCTCTCTCTCACACACACACACACACACTTAAACAAAGAGAAAGAACAATTCATAATAATAAAACCATTACTGATACTAAAACATTTCAAAATACTAAAACGTGACACATTGGAAACCTTAACCAAATATATTAACCATCATTCATATTATCTACGGTTGGCACGTAGGGTAACAGGACCCATAGCCCCCCTCGATAGAGAGACGCACGAAACATCTACTACGGGCGACTTACTTCCAATGAGAAAGCGCACGGACGACGAAGGAGCTGCTACCTATCCGACGATGGCTTGCAAGTTACCTACCAAAACAAAAAGAGAGTCAGAGATTTAAAAAAACAAAAAGAAAGGGAGTGAAAGAAAGGTAACCTCTCTCTCTCTTTCTCTCTCTCTCTCTCTCTCTCTCTCTCTCTCTCTCCTTTATCAAAACGGCCGCTGCATGCGCTGATGAACCATGCATCTGCAAATATGTGCCCAACGCCCATTGTACACTGTTTTGTTACACATAGCACTGATGCATGCGACTCTTGAACCATGCATGGTTATATTGACTATAGAACCATGCATGGTACCCCCCCTCTCTCTCTCACTCTTCGACAGACTTTTCTTCAGCAATTTCAACTGCCATTTTGACTCTTATTTCGAGTGCTATTTCGATGCCTATTTCGACTACTATTACAATGATTATTTCGAGATGAATACAGGAAACTTTCGACGCTTTTTTTGACGGATGCAAGAAACTTTTGACGCTTTTTTTAACGGATGCAGAGACTTTCAATTCTTATTTCGACGTGTACAGGTATAAATTTTTTTTTTGGCATAATGGTGCATCTAGCTACAATCTCGTAGCTAGATGCACCATTATGCCAAACTTATAGAGTACCAAAGTCGATTGTACTCTGATGTGAAGAACGAAGCGGATTTGTTGGAAAAGTTGGAGTGTCGTAACGTTTTTGATATTACAAAAAAGTAGGTACATTGTACACAAGTGCAAACAATGGCCAAATTATATTGCAAGATGTGAAATTTACATATCGAAGACCATATTACAAGCTGACAAGATAAGCCAACAAAAGACCATAGTATGGTATGGAAAGCCAAAATGGTTTTTATACTCGATGACCAAAATTGCATAAAGTAGCTGCATACAAGCTGTACATGCTCAAACAAAGATGTGAGATGACCAAAATATGTATGTACAAGAGGAAAGACATGGGCAAGGCCACTCTATGCGGAGCCCTCACTCAAGGTCAGGTATTGGTCCCTGCAAAAACCATACAAGACGCTTTTTTTTGTTATACAAAACAACGATCTAACATGACATGGCAAAGGAAGTATACAAATCATAAGGTTAAGGCTTGCCGCACTTACCATATCTGCAATGCGTCCCCAATTGAGGTTGGCGCCTTCGTGCTCAAGCTTCTCCAAAAGAAAGTACATGTTATGGCGGTGAGCAATGTCCTCCTCCTCCTCTCCCATTTGTCGGCCGACCAACCACTTGATTCTAAAAGTACCAAAACAAGATAAGCGCGTTGATACTTACAAAGTAGACATAACATCAAATGAAACATACAAGATAAGCGTTGATACTTACAAAGTAAACATGGAATGCATCTCAACCGTCGCTTCCAAGGTGAGAGCTTCCTATGCTCTCCATTCGGGCTTTCGCCCGCATCCTCTTGTTGCTTGTAGCATTGGGGATTTCTTGCATACTTTTGCTTATCCTCATTCCAATCCTCGGTGCTGATGTACCAAGGCTTCTCACCCCCTTCCTTCACTCTCCTAGTCATATCTCCCCGCCAATGTTTCATGACATCCACCATATGGTCCTGTATCCACCTTATGGGGACGACATCACTACCGCCGGCCGGCTTGTACTCATCCTTGATTTGATTAATGACTCTATCTTTCTTAGTTTTATCCAACTGTGGCCATAAAGTCATAAAGTCATAAGTCATTAGGCAAAGACAATGTGGCAAAGCTCGTGGATGCGGCTCTTCATCTCTTGCCCGACATTATCCAAAACCACAAAGCCATTGACATTTGTGTTATATTTTTCCCCATCGGCGGGTGTGGGTTATGTGTCGAAACATCGCGCGATGATTCGCGAGCGTTCAGTGCTTCTAGCACTAGATGGGGAAGGACGCTCACCTGGGGATGTAGACCCATCCGTGTCCCCACTTAGACAACAACTGCCTCCACCTCCACCACTCGAGCATTGTCCTCTACGAGTGTTGGATGAGAGACCTAAGGGAGGGGTTCTGGCGGCTCTTCGCAGGGTTTCTATTGGTGAACTAGGGTTAGCGATGGTGGTGTGCCCAATGGTACAGCTCAAGTGCCCGCCCCTCCCCCAAAATATTGTTGTGCCATCTCTCTTTGCTCGAGCGTGGCTTGTGCTAAAAAACCCATAAACTGGTCAGGCGACATGGCATATGGAGAGAAGGATGGAGAGTAAGACGATGTCTCATCTGAAGTGTGGGACATGTTTCTACACACACATAAGAAAGCCCACATGGGCACTTGAATAAGATCATACACATGAATAAGAGCACACATCTCACAACACACAACACACGCACATGCAACCAAGAGGAGAGGGAGGGAGGGCAAAGAAGGAGGCGAACCTTCTTGAGTGGTAAGGAGGTGGAGAAGAGCTTGGGAGAGAGAGAGACCTTGGAAAACAAAGAAAAAAATAAAAAACAAAAACATTCATTATCCCTCAACACACACACACACTCATCGCAGAACCAAGAGGAGAGGGGAGGGAGGGCAAAGAAGAAGGTGAACCTACTTGAGTGGTAAGGAAGTGGAGAAGAGATTGGGAGAGAGAGAGAGAGCCTGTAAAACAAAGAACAAAGCAAAAAACAAAAACATTCATTATCCCTAATCACATACACACACATATCTCACAACCAAGAGGAGAGGGGAGGAAGGGCAAAGAAGAAGGCGAACCTGCTTGAGTGGTAAGAAAGTGGAGAAAAGCTTGGGAGAGAGAGAGAACCTGAAAAACAAAGAAGAAAGCAAAAACAAGAAATTTATCCCTAATCACACACACAGACATTTTACAACACATGTATATGTAACCAAGAGGAGAGGGGAGTGACGGCTAAGGAGGCATACCTGATGAGGTAGCAAAGCACACGCGCGCGAACAAAAACGCAAAAGAAAAGTGAGGTTCTGTTTTACTGTAAAAACCTGCACCGTCGATATATGCATCAAAATAACCGTGGAAAAGCACGTCAAAATCAGGGTGGAAAAAAGCGTCGAAAAGTTCGTCGAAAAGAGCGTGGAAATAAGAGTTGACAAAAAAAATTTCCCACTCTTATTTTGATGGATGTTTCGATGCCTTATCCCACCCTGATTTCGACGCCCTTTTCCACGGTTATTTTCACGATCTTTTCGATGCTTATTTCGAACGGTCGCTACTTTTCATTCGAATTGAAAATCTTTCCAGATTTTGAATTTGGAGGGTGATAGTGAGTTGTGTACCTTTATATGCATTTTCTTAGCTTGTCTATTTTGTGTAATAGCTTATTGAAACATCAAATATTGCCAGAAGATAATGAGATGCCAGTGGACCGTAGTCGAGAAAAAGCAATGTTGCACTCGATTGGCATGGGACTACAACACATACCATGCTTGTCTAAATGATTGTATCCTTTATCGATAACAATGCAGTACAATGTCCGCATTGTGGTACATCGAGATATAGACAAGATGTGCAAGGAGAAAGGGTACCAGAAAAAGTTTTACGACACTTTTCCATCATCCCTAGGATTAAAACAATGTTCAAGTGTAAATCCATTGCAGGATTGATGACTTGGCACCGTAACACTAGGTCCATGGATGGTGTTATGCGTGTGCCTGCAGATTCCCCTACATGGAAGCATATTGAAGAGAAGTGGGTAGCCTTTCAGGAGGAGGCTTGCCATATTCGACTCGGACTAGCGATGGATGGAGTGAATCCATTATTTGGTCTACGAAGTTCATCATGGAGTACATGGCCTGTTTGTCTAGTTAACTATAATCTTCCACCATGGCTAGCGATAAAAAAAGGACTTTTATTGTCTTTGATAGTTCCTAGAATGTAGTACAAGGTGAAGAACATGGATGTGTATTTACCCCTTTAGTTGAGGAGCTTAGTGTTTTATGGGAGGGCATTGAAATTCATGATATTTCCAAGAGGTTTGGACAACGTGCACTAACATTGAGAGGAATACTTATGTGGACTATACATGATTAGCCTGGCTATGGAGAGTGCTTAGGTAATATTGTAGCTTGCTAACATATTATGTTAAGTTATGATTGTCATCCAAACCTACCTCTGCTACAATCTTTTTTGATATTCTACATGGCTTTCACTGTCAGGGTATAATGGATGTCCATTATGTGGGCCGCAACTTGAGGCTTGGTACTCAAAGTCTATGAAGAAGATAGTATACGAGGGCCACAAGAAGAGGGCCACAAGAAGTATCTCCCTCACAACCATCCTTTGCGTGAGGGATTTGTAGGGAGGTCTCCTCGCATATGGAAGAGCAGTGATTGGAGGACCTTATGGGAGCTGCACACCTCCAGGAATGAAGTGTCTATCCATTCTCCATCAACTTCCATATTGGAATAACCTTCTAGTGAACCATCTTCTTGACCCAATGGACATTTTCAAGAATATAGCCGAGGTTCTTTGGAAAACCATCACAGGAGCAAAGGAGAGCAAGGCACAATGAGATGATTTACAAGGGAAAGGCCTTGTGAGAACAATGGATGTAGCATTGCGTGAGAAGATCAATAAATTTTGCATCTTAAACTCACATGCTATGGAGAAATGGATTGAGAGATATAACTTGTGAAAGGAACCAAGCTCATTTGAGTTTTAGAAGTTGTTGTGGTGTGAAGGCTAGTTTCATGCAAGAAAGTCATTCAAGTGCAAGTGATGGCAATACTGAAGTAGGCATGCTAGATTATTATGGAACAATCCAAGATATTATCAAGGTTGGATTCAGAAAGTTTGATATGTTCATTTTTTATATGAAATGGTTCAAGTTGGTAACTCAAGGGGTGCAAGTAACTGTACACAAAGACAAGTGTGGATTTCTTCAAGTAGACCGCACAAAGATATGGAATGACCAAAGGGACACATTTGTGCTACCAAAGCACTGTGAGCAAGTCATCTTTGTGGAAGACCCGATAGATCATAAATGGTTGTTTGTGATCCAAATAAATCCACGTGGAAAACAAATATTTGAAGAGGTGAAAAGAGCAGTTGAGTGTTTTGCTAGATGCTGAGGAACTCCCCCCAGATCACGTGATGCTGAGTGTTTGTTAGATGCTGAGGAACTCCCCCCAGATCACGTGATGCTGAGTGTTTGTTAGATGCTGAGTGTTTGCTAGATGCTGAGGAACTCCCCCCAGATCACGTGATGGTTGAGCATACACCACTAGCACCTATTGAACAACAAGAAGAACAAGAAGAAGACATACTAGTTGAGGAAGTAGGTGAGACTCACACTGGAGATGAAGGTGTACTCATTGAACAAATACATCTTGAACAAGAAACAGACACTCGAGATAATCCAGAAGAAGAAGAGATTCAATCTCAGTATGATCATGATGCATCGACAGCTCTCATGCTAGAGCTAGAAGAGGATGACGACATTGATGAATTACCTTCTACTACTACAGACAATCGGTTCCACCAATTGACAAAACAATGATGGAGTATTTCTAGAAATAGATTTATTTGGAGCCATAGATCTCGCTGAGGACGAGCAAGTTGATGATGAACTTTAATTTCATTGTAAAACAGAGCACTTTCTTAATGGCACCTTAGTGATGAGGAGGAGGAACTAGCATTTGTCCTCCTTCTTCAAAGAGCGTGATAAAAGTTCTACCCTCCTCTCTCCCTCGCCCCCCCTCTCTCTCTTTATCTCTCTGATCTCTCTCTCGCTCGCTCTCTCGCTCTCTCTTTCTCTCTCTTTCTCTCTCTCTCTCTCTCTCTCTCTCTCTCTCTCTCTCTCTCTCTCTCATAGACACATATGCTTGCAAAGAGGTAGAAAGAGAAGACTAAAACACATCCCAGGGTGGAAACAAGCAAATGTTATATATAATTTTAAATTTTAAAAAAATAAATTTGACTGTTATTTCGACGCCTATTTCAATGCACATATCGACGAGGATGCGATCAGGCGTGGAAACTAAGCGTCGAAAAATAATGATTCTCTTGTAGTGGTTATTAAATGTATCCTAAAGCATAAGCTCCTTCGAAAATAAATATGGTCGTGTTTTTATTTAGTAACCATTGGTGCTAGATTGTATAAGTATTTTTAATTCTTTCTTACTCTCTCTAAGTATAAAACACATCATAATTGTTATTAATATATAGCTTGATTATGTTTCATGTAGAGACATGTCATTAAATATTTTAAATGGATACGATCTTCTTTGAGAAGATGCCACAATTGGGATTTTTTGGATATCATTGTAGCCCAAAATGGGAAGTTCTTGGCTTTGATGGGTGGGATGATATTAATTCTTGATATATTTATATAGTCTTAGACCCTTATAGGCTAGATGACAATCTCAAGCTCCTTTTAATCAAAGAGGCATTGGGATTATTAGATGGCGTTTACATTGTGGGTAGTAGATGTAGGAGCTCCAAGGAAAAGTGCTTCATTTTTAGGAAAATATTGAAGTGCATTCCATTGAAAAAGTTGGTAAAGATAATGTAATAAGATTTAAGATTATTGATGGATGGGTCTTCTCTCTCTCTCTCTCTCTCTCTCTCTCTCTCTCCCCCCTTCTGTATATTTGATTATCTATCTCTCTCCCTCTCTTTCACAGAGACACACACATGAAATACACCAATGGTTATTCTTGCACTTTATTTTGTATTTGGTGTGAGATATAGTTAGGAGAGGGTGACAAAAATAGAGAGATCATAAGTTTTTTATTTTTTTGTGCCTCTGTATGTGATTGTGCCTCTATATGTGATTGTGTAGAAGCAAGCACAAGGACGATTGAATCAAAGTTGGTGCTTTTGAGTATAATTCTCTCTTCAACTTGAGGTTAGTTCTTTTAATGCCATCACTGTCTCTCTCAATTTTTGTGTGAAAAAGAAATGCAGAGTGAGGGTTAGAGAGAGAGAGAGAGGATTGTGTACATCAAGATACTTTTTTTTATCTCTTTCTATCTTATGAGTGTTTTGTTGTTGATAATTTGTATTGCAAATATTAGTATAATATTGATATGCTAGAAACCTTTCATTTTTTTGACTTTTGCCTTTGAGATCGTACAAAATATATAGAATATACAAACTATAATAGACTTGGAGAATATATGCATTTAGTAGTCTTATATTAACTGATAAACATTCTAAAAAAAGCAAACAACCTTTCATAGACAATCATATGTTCACTGTGTACTTCTTTTTATTTGCGGTATACATGTAGGTTACTAGGGTTAGGTATATGTTGGCAAAGATACATAGAGATACTTGTAAAGCTTTAAGATATTAATTTTGGATTTCAGCAAATGGAGCTTCAAAATGATAACAACCGCTCCAAAGCTATAGTGGATGTGGATGATTCTTCCAATGAAGAAGTAGCTTTGTCTACACCGCCTAAGTTGATGAATGTTCGAGTTGCAAAACACCTTGCTTAATCAAGGTCTCCATTCGGACAAACAAGCTCTAAACGTCTACAAACTATTGTGGATATATGCGAACGCACTGAGAAAAATGCCCTTTAGGATGCAATTCATGGAAGTAGCAACCAAAGGGGAGATACATTAAGAGATGAGTTGACTCATCATCTCCATCACGTGCACATGGCAGTAGTCATTGCATGGAGGCAAACCAACTAGACATGATTTCTTTCATGGAGAAAATGCATGTTGAAATTGGGAAATGTCCATGTGGATGTAATAGGCAATGTAAAGAACACGTAGATTCTCTAAAAGATTAGGTGCGTACATTAGGCTTAGAGGTATTAAGTCTAAAGATATCTTTTAATCGACTTAATGCAATTATAAAAAAGATGTGCCGTGTTTTAGAAACCAGGGTAGGTGCCTAGAGATTTTGTGAGAGGAATGATGTTTTTTTATCAAGGGACAAATTGTGTTGCAACTTTTAGATTTGGCTCTCCATTTTGGCGATATATATGAAATTTCTATTTTCTCAAATTTAATACTTCTTTCTTCTATTTTGTTCTCGCGCTCTTATTTTCCATCTCTAAACATGTTTCAACTCTACCTCTCTCTCTCTCTCTCTCTCTCTCTCTATATATATATATACATATATATATATATATATATATATATATCACTATCTATCTACATCATTGTCTCTCTCTCTCTATGTCTATCTCAAGTATTATGTTGTTGTTTAAAGTTAAGAAAAATAGTATTCGTTATTTTGTGTTTTGAAGGAGATTGAAGATGGTTAGGAGATGTACATACTTGAGTTCGAACCAAGTTCATCGGCTTTGAATTTTGGATGCAACACGCATGACTCGTCCATAAATGGTCACGGACAAGGACTTGTATTCAAAAACAAAATGTTGATAATTTTAGAGATTACTTCAACATAGCTGGAATTGAAACATAGCTAGATTTGGAAGGGTTAAAAATGAGGAGCATAGAGAACTCCATGGTGGAATCCACTTGGATTCAAGTAACAAAACAATTCTCAATGCTACGGTTCTTTAAGAACCTATCAATGAACATCACAATGCTCAGACACATAGAGATATGATGCAAGGCCCTTTCTCATTTGATTTAAATGAGCTACCTATGGATGATAATTTTCATTCTATAACGTTTGTCGTTGGTGATGTAAAAGATATTAAATTTGAATGTCACTCTATAAGGTGGGTGTTTTCTTTGCCTCAAAATTTTAAGCACCCAACAACTATGGTGGTATATTCTAGAGATTTTACTCTTCACTCATCGGGACTCCTTTCTTATAAGTGTCATTTTTGTGGTGTAATAATTTGGAAGTGTGAGGCGTCAAGAAAGCTTGGAGAATATGTGGGCAAACACTATTTGGAAGTAGGAAGGTATCTTTACTACCATTGGAAAATCCACCTCTTGCATTGGTGGAGTTGTTAACGTGGTAGTGATAATGCAAGTAAGGAATACAGAAAGAATATCACTCTTATAATAATGCCTTGGCATTCGTTTCACTGGTGGGTGCTCACTTGGATAGTTAGCTCACTAGGGGAGGAGGAGTTTTCAATTTTCGAATCCATGGTACCACTTATCATCGTGTTCGTTCTGTCATACCTGATGAAACATGAGATACAGCTCCTCGATTTGCTCAACTTTATGTGTATGATACAGAGCATGAATTAGAGAATAGACTTCATGGGATGCCCTCTTTAAATCATAACATTGTTGAAAGGTTGCAAACAATGATGTATGTACATAATCTGTACGCCCATGCTCTTCGTTTAATGAGAGAAATATTGCTGTCAAGTCCACATGAAGATTTGAGAATGGTTATCACACTGAAGCGCGATCAACCTCACAGCAATACTTGTTCCCTCTATAGGAAGTGAGGTAGTAGCTATCATGCTGGTTCAAGGAGATGATTTTCATGTGGGGCATAGAGACATTCAAATAATGTCACGCATAGGTGATATAAAAAAAAAATCTAACTTGCATCGCTCATATATGCTTCTATTTTATGTTCTTCTATTTCCTTGAGGAGAGGATGGTTGGCATGTTGGAATTCCACTCAATGGTAGGAATAGAGAAGGCTCAAATGAGGAGACAAAGTACATTGTTGATGCATATAGTAGCATGAAAGAATCTAGATTAGTATGGATATGCAATAACCAGAAAGCATTGCGTGCTAAAGTATACCAGGGTCTTGCAGATATGGTTAATTTAAGCAATGGGATTAATAGAGTCTCTCCGGGCATCGTTGGACGCAGGGTGGTCCTACCATCTACATATATTGGGGGGCCTAGATCTATGCATGAATTGTATCAAGATTCAATGGCTATTGTTAGAAATATGGATAAACTTGACCTATTTATCACCTTTACTTGCAATTCCAAGTGAGATTGAATAACCAATGCTTTATTGCCGGGTCAGGTTGCCCAAGATCGACCCGACTTGACTACACGGGTTTTTTATGAGAAGCATAAGGAAATGATGCACTTATTGGTGAAAAATCAATATTTGGAACGTTATTGGGATTTGTTTCTATTATTGAATTTCAAAAAAGATGCTTGCCACATGCAAATATATTATTGATGTTGGAAAGTGGATGCATTGAGATCCCTCACTATGAAATGTTGGTATGTGCTGAACTTCCTGACAAGGTGATGTTTCCAGAGTTGCAAAGCATAATTAGTCATTGTAATGTCCAAGGACCATGTGGTGAACTAAATATATGCTCTCCT
>NC_141077.1:1985000-2045000 GCF_041138505.1 Cibotium barometz | reverse complement strand
GTGCTCCTTCGAAGGGTATTCCTCAGGTGTCGTATCATATGTGTGAAGAATAGCAGGAACCAATGCTTCTTGTTGAAAGCATGATTGCAGAGTTTGAAGATCTAAGACAAGAAGATGATGCTATCATTACTGCATTCTTATTTGGTTATGATGCTTATAAGCACGATGATGTACATGAATATGCATGCGAAAAAAATAAAATATTACAAGATGGGCCACAAGTATGTGTGATTGATTTAGAGGGGGTGAGTGATATGGGTGATTCCAACAGTGATGTTGCTTCTGAAGATGGTTGCCAAGGTTCTTTGGATTTGGGTTATCTTGGAATGCTAACTGACAATAAACAGGGTGATGCTATGTCATCAGTGTCAGGGTTACCTTGCAACCACATTTGTGAGCAACAATCTCGAGCTTGGAAGCCTGTTTATGACGATGATTTGGAGAGGGAAATTGAATCTGTCTTTTTGGATCATACAGGGTTCAATGACATACAGATTCAAGGGTACTCGGGTGAGGGACCCATAATTCTAAGCCCATCTGGAGACAGGTATCAAGAAATACTGGGAGATAACATGCAGGATATGCAAACTGTGGTCACAGAGCCTCAAGAGGCTGCATATGAGCAACCAAATGGATATAGTTATGGGGGTATGAATGTTCATGATAATCAACATGTGGGATTGCAAGATGATAATGGCTTCAATGCGATTGATCCTGGATTGGATGCTATCTTAGATGATGCATTGGATGATTTCATGGTATATAATAGATCCCCATCAGCTTTGGGCTCTTCTATGCTTGATGCTAGTCAACTGTCGGTTGCAAGTGAGGATGTGCAGGTGTTATGTAAGCCAAATGATTGTGATGAGATTGATCCAGAGCTGGAGGCTATTCTCGATGATGCCTTGTTGGACTTTGTATGTGTTGATGGTGTGGATGCTTTGCATACTTTGCAACGGCCTAAAGAAGAGGTATATAATAGCATAGAGGAAGCCAATGAAGACCATGCTTTTCCGTCTTTGGATGAGAAGAATGAATGTTTGTCAGTGGGTGAGCTGGATCCAGGCAAGGTAGATTTGGATGGGATGTTACCAAGTGTGTGTTCCATGCTGTTAATGCAGTTGTTATTTGGTGTGGCCATACAATATTTGGTGCAAAGGCTTCAAACATGGCCTGAGGAAAATTTTGAAGCAAATCATTTTGAAGAGCATCCCACTTTGAATGATGAGGGTAATTATGCATATGCAGGGAATCTAAGTGAGGATAGGGCTTCATATGAGCAAAGGATATGGCACATATGCCAAAAGCGATTGGTATTTGATCCAGGTGGGAAAGCAGAACCATTCAGATGTGATTGCTAAGATATAAATATCTTGCAGGCTAGGGGGTAGGTTAAGATGTCATGCTATGTTTTAACAAAGGATAACCCCTTGTGAGTGGCACTATGTATATTCTTCTACTGTTTCATGTTTACTAGGGTGATACCAACTGGGTCAGGTTTGATAGGGTTTAAGACGCCTAGTTGGATGCTTGTACATATACCAATGTTGGTGTGCAAATAATGCATGGACACTGAATTCCAGGACCAGTGTGGCACATACCGGAGGATGTGCAGGCTTAGAGGGGGTGGATGTCGTGCCACGGCACGTCTATGGTGTGAAACCATGCATGTGAGGCCATTAAATACAAATCCAGATGCATGGGATTAAGTGCCTGTGTACATATGGGATGTATGGCGTGTGGAGAGTTTTGCTTTGGAATGCGTTGCCAGATGTACAGGGTGGAATGGTTTGTGTTGAGCTTGTTGCAGGCCTGTCGGGTGAGAGGTCAGATGATGGAGATGATGTCAGCTGTTCGATGGCTCGTATGTGTGCGCGGCCGTTTGATATGTGTGGGCGCGTCGCAGGAACTGGGGAGAAGGTGGCCGCTGGTGAGAAGGGACGGTGTGGAAAACGCAGTTGGCGAGGGTCATGAGGGGACCAGAAAAAGAAAGCCAGCCGCCTGGTGTGTGTGAAGCATCGGGGGGGGGGGAACGCAGGCTGAAGAGAAGCTCTAGAGTGATCCTGTGGAGACCTTCCGACCAGCGACAAAGAAGGAGAGTCATGCTTTCTACTTGGCACTAGTGGGTATGGGCCCTGCATCTTGCCATTAAAACCGGTTCAACCTGTAGCAAAAGAGGGAGAAGCCTACAAGAGCTGGGTATTAATTCAATTTTTTAAAGCTTTTCTCTCTACTGTTTTTTTTAAATAAATTCCACCACTCTCTTACGGCTCCATGCTCACTTTATATCATGACATTTTGATTCACTTGAACTCAATCTTTTACCTTGGCATTGGTGGGATTATATTGTATGAAAGACATGAGAAAAAAGGCAAAGAAATAGTTGTATCTACCTCTTATTTCCAAAAGCCAAAAGAATACAAGATATTGGCAAAAATATGTGATATATGTGATGTGAATGGTCACATGTATATGGGAATCTTTTGAAGATTGTGCTATGCCTACATGTGTTATGTATGAGGCACTTGGATAAAGGGACAGGTGATCTGTGATTTGAGTTAATCAAGCTCTTGGTTCGTGACTTGTGTGCAATCATCAAGCTGAATTTGGAAAGTTTTGAAGTGAATTAGCACATTTACATGTCAACAAAAATGGTGATGTCTTACGCTCCTTGAGGAGCTATCTATTTTGTTTCCTTACTGGGATTTTGGAAGCTACTCTCACTGCCAGAAGTCTCGCACTTTCCCAGCGACACCGCCCACGTCACTACAGCGTATGTATATATTTACAGATATATATGTATACATATATATATCTATACATACATATATATATATATATATATACACACACACACACACACATACATATCTATCTCTCTCTCTCTCTCTATATATATATATATGTATGTTTGTATGTATGTATGTATATATGTATGTATGCATGTATGTATGTATGTATGTATGTATGTATGTGTATATGTATATACATATATATATGTATGTATGTATGTATATATATTTATTTATTTATTTTTATATACACACATATATACATGTATATACGTGTGTGTATATATATATATATTCATTAGGTTGAGGATTGTTTTAAAAGTACTAAATATTTAATGCTATAGAAAAAAAACACCCTTTTTTCCTCATAACATAAAGATTTAATATTTAATATAAAAAATCTATATTCTGAATCACCTATTATCTCTATTATTATCTTAAGCAAGAGTCTCACAAAACTACAGTGTGACACTGTGACACGAATTTGGAGGTTTGAGGAGAGAAGGAGGAGGTTTCGACCAAGTTGCCCCAGATGTTCCTTTTTGCATTTTGAATGAAGTAGTGCTTGAGTCTGTAAGATTCCTCCCCAGCCTCTCAAGATGTCTAGCATCTTCCCCTGTAATCAAATCCCTCTTCAGAAATATAAAAGATCTTGTTTCTACCAGTTTTGGTCTAGAGAGAGAAAATCTTCTAGAGAGTGGTAATTCAATTTTTAAATATTTTTGGATAGAAAAATATCTCATCTTATTAAAATAAGTTCCCCTGAAATAGAAAAGCAAAAAGATTTTCAGAAGGTGCATTAGAAATTAAGTATAATCTGTTCAAGAGGCATTATCGTGGGGGTCAAGATTTTTTTGAAATTTTAAATTAAGGTTCCTATGGATCAATAAGATTCATCCAAATGTAGGAAGGAGATAAATAGAAGAATAAAAGAAAAATCCAACAAAAATGAGTAAATACTCACATAAGATGAAGAGTTGACTAAGGACAAGGTTAATAGTTAAAAAAGAGATATATTTAGGCGAAATGATGCATTTTTTACACCTCAGTATGGGGAATTTCCCTCATGAAGGAGGTGCCTATTTCACATGCTTTAATGAGTTTTAAACTCCCAAATAATGAGATATTTTTATCTCTCCTCTCTCCTGTTTCAACTAGATCCAAAAAGTGAGCAAAACTGACCCAAAAATGGTCAAAAATTGACCAATAGAATCAGTTGGCTTGGTTAGAAGCTCACTTTTTCCTATAAATAGAAGCCTTCCCCTTTGTTGAAACTCAATAGTGTTTTGCACTGTTACCCTGCCTCTCCCAAGTGCCAAAAACTTTGAATTTTACTCATAATTCATTAGTTTTTGACCTTCCCTCTTCTAAAAGATTGGTGGCCACTCTTGTTTCAAACAAGAGTAGAACCCTCAAACCATCAAGCAAAAGGAAAGCTCTCAAATTCCTTTGTAAGTTGGAGATTCTTCTCTTTTCTATTCATTTTTATGGTCTTTATGGTTTTTTATGATTTTTGTCTTCTCTAAAAATGAAATGATGTTATGCCTCATTGAAAAAAGACATTCCCCTCTCTTCTTTAGTAAATCCAACCATTCTTTATCCTAGATGATTGATTATTGGATAAAATCAAGTTTTTCATAATGTTTCTCTTAAATAAGTAGAAAATATTTACATTAGAATGATTTAAATACTCTTGGTGAACTTCTAATTAATTTTAATGAGTTAAAAATTAAAAAATGGTCAGCCATACAAAGGAGGTTATGGCAAAAATTTTTGAAAATTTGTGAAAAAAAATTCATCTTTTATTAATCAAAAAGAGTAATCCCCATCGTTAGAGTATTCTAAAAGTGTCATTTTCATTCATGCATAGAAAGATGCATATTGATTAATTTTTATAAAAGAATGATTTTCAATAGAATTAAATTCTATGAAAGATACTTATTGATAATTTTTTTAATTATGAAAGTGTTACTTTCGTTATTATGGATTTTTATGCATAAAATAATGCATAAAAGTATATATTTTTATTATAAAAGAGTTACTTTCATCATATTGATTTTTATGCATAAAAGTATGCATAAAAGAATATTTTTTTATTATAATAGTGTTACTTTTATCATTATTGAATTCTATGCATAAAAGAATATTTCTTTATTATAAAAGTGTTACTTTTATCATTATTGATTTTTATGCATAAAAGTATGCATAAGAGAATATTTTTTTATTATACAAGTGTTACTTTTATCATTATTGAATTCTATGCATAAAAGTATGCATAAGAGAATATTATTTTATTATAAAAGTGTTACTTTTATCATTATTGATTTTTATGCATAAAAGTATGCATAAGAGAATATTTTTTAATTATAAAAGTGCTACTTTTATCATTATTGATTTCTATGCATAAAAGTATGCATAAAAGAATATTTTTTTAAACTATAAGTGTTACTTTTATCATAAATGATTTTTATGCATAAACATATGTATAAAAGATTTTTTTTAAATATTAAAAGTGTGATTTTCATCATAAATGATATTGATGCATAAACATATGCATAAAAGATATTTTTTTATATATTAAAGGTGTGATTTTTATCATAAATAATTTTTATGCATAAACATGTGCATAAAAGATATTTTTTATATTAAAACTGTGATTTTCATCATAAATGATATTTATGCATAAACATATGCATAAAATATATATTTTTTAATATTAAAAGTGTGATTTTTATCATAAATGCTCTTTATGATGATAAAAGTGTGACTTTCATTAGAATTAGATTTTATGCATAAATAGATGCATATAGAATGATTATATTTAAATAAGGGTTCTCATAATTCTCTATTTAATTTTTACAAAAATTGAAAAAATGAATAAGTAGATAATCTGTGAGAAGAAATGCTACCGTTTCATATTCACTAAGATGGTAATGAGAAAATTCAATTAAATTATCGAAGTTGGAGATCGAGATAAATGATTATTTTATTCCTCATAAGAAATTCATGTTTTAGAAATCTGTAAGCAAATATTCGAAGAGAAATTGAAATAGTACCTTTCGAGAAAGACAGTTTAGGAAGAACCTTTCTAGACCCAAACTCTGATTCAGACTATTGACCACAAGACCTAATTCCTTCGTCAGTTTTAATCAATGACGATGTGCCCAATTCAGGAAAAATGCACTCAAATCCCCCACCGAATCTAAAACTAAGTTAAGACTTTTGATTTTGATCTGAGGATCAAGTTAACAGAATTCGAGGAGTTCTGTTTGGAATTCAGACCTGGATCTAGAAGTATTGGGATACGGATTTAAGATTCATGGTTTTCAAAAAAAAAATCAAAAATAAGAACTCGCATAGAACCCCTGTTTTCTTAAAAGAATGTCTTACGCCAGAATGCTGGAGGGAGCATTTGGTATATGTGTGTTCTAAGGGAAGTTCGGTTGCAACAGCTGGCGGCGGGGAGTGTTCAAAGGATAGCTCACGCGAAAAAGCCTACCGAGGTCTTGACCAGCCTCGGTATGGTTAACATGGTGCGCTTTCGGTACGATGGGCAAGGGCCGACGAAGCGGTCCCTGAGTGAAGTGCCAAGACACCTAAGAACACCATATTAGTGAATTTGGGAATTTCTCAATTCCCATTTTTAAATACTTAAAAAAGGAGACATGGATAACATGTTTGTAAGTTTCTCAAAACCCTATCATATGACCTATCGTTGGAAAGCGCTTGAAAAATGGAATCTAAAGAGCTATAAAGCGCTCATTTTGGATTAGTGGTGTTCAAGTTATGGTTAATCCAAACTTTTGACCACGTGTCCCAAACTTGTGGAAAATTCCCATATTCCCCAATATGGTGTTTAAGGAGGATCCTGGAGGGTTCTGACCAGGCGATGCATGGGCTCGCGGTGTTGAGGACACCCATGCATATGTCAAGGAAGATATTGTATGACGGACCAATGTTATTGTAATCTATCACTGGATCTCGTTGTTGACTCGTCGCTGGTCTCAACGAAGAGTCCAGAGTGATACTGTTTTGTGAGAAGGGTGGTTGCAAGATCAGGGTGCCCAGTTTTGTCCACTCAGGCACCCTGTAAACAGTAAAAAAAAGGCATTTGTTTACCTTTAGTGGCTAATCTCTCCTAGTAAATGATGAAATTCAGTTTCAAGTTCTTTTGTTGGAACATCATATTCAAAGTTAAAAATATAGTTGCATAATTTGATTAAGCATAAGATAGTCAAAAGTCCTCATTTTCTTAGGTAGAAAGTCAATGTATACACAATGTCCCAAATTTGAACTGATTCCATAAAATGCTAATATCTTTTACATATAAACTCATATGAGATTCCCACTTTGTACCTTAGATCTTCACATAATATGGAGCTTAACTTGATTTTTTGAGAAAATTTTAAGATATTTGTCTATTTTCTTTAAATATTTCAAGGTCTTTAAAGTGTTATAATATACGCCACTTTTTGTACCCACAATAGCTACCACTTAAAATCCTCAATCTTGTAGATCAAAAGAGTGGGTAGATACTGAGACATTAGTAGAATGTGGTGGTTAGTAAAAATTGCAAATCCAATGGTTGAATTTTTAATGATCTCTTTTTCAAAATTCTTCCAGACTATCAGAAGGCCTGCAAATATTAATAATCTAATTATTAAAATTACATTTTTGATGTGAATCATATAAAACCTATAGGGACTAGTGTGCTTGTAATGGTGCATCTATGGAAAAATAAATTGGATCACTCTAAGTATGGAAAGATCATTTTTTAATCATTTCATCATATTTTTGATTAATTTTGATTAATTAGACTAAGTTATATTAATTTAAGTTATATTGGATTAATTTAAGGATAAGCGTATTTTCTATTATTTGCTTGATCTCATTTTAAGTACCTTGCCTCCCAAAACTTGCTCTCCAAGCATTGTCCCAGTCCACCAGCATAAACTGGATAAAACTGGACACCCTGATCTTGCAACAACCCAGAAACAAAGACTCAATGGAAATTTTGAAGTATGACGTGTAACCAGTAAATTGTTTATCAATGGATTGTTTTTTTTATATTAAAGTTTTAAAGAGGAGTGTGTGCGTATCTGTTTTCTAAAGCTAAAGTTAAGAAAGGCATTTCAATTATGGGTGGGTGAGTACTTGTTTGGTTCTATCGATTCCAATGGTAGGGTGGTGACTAACCCATGGGCCGGATGGGGTTAGGCTGGAATCAGTGGAGTTTTAATAATCAAGCTGAAAAATCTTAGGATTACATTAGGATTTGAGTAGCTAATTAATTCCCTGATAAATTTCTTAATTGAGTGGATCAACGGCTGTGCCTGATCTAGTTCAAGAAAAAAGCGTTGAAATCACTCAGATGATCAAATTATATCAGTGATAGTTTCCTTCTATCTGGTTTATTCAGGTGAAGGATAGTTTAGAATTGATCTTGTTAGAAAAAATCGTTAAGAAAATTCAAAAAGGTGGAATCGTCCCCGCTTTCCGAGCATGGGAAGTTTTCTCGGTTTTGGTTTTTGGAGTGAGACCACCAGCCTAGTCTCGTGCCCGGATATTTGTGGGTGAGGCCTCGAGCGAGAAATCCTTCCCCGCGTATGAGAGGGGATTGCTCCCGCTGTCAACTACCGGGAGTCTGATGCGCGGAGGGGGCAAAGGGATCTCACAGTTGGTATAAAAGCTTTGCTGAACGCTAATAAAGATAAATAAATTTTTATCAAAAATTGATAATAAAAACTCAGAAAAAGCATTTTCATAATGTATTTTCATTCTGTAAGCTTCTTTAATGAAGAATTTTTAATCAAAGAAATTATTTTTATAGATGGAAGTTTCCTATTTATCTGGTATTCCCGACCTCACCCAGTCTCAAGATATGACTGCGTTCGCCTTCGAGCATCTCATTTCTTCTGCTTCAACTCGAACAAGCCGAGCAAGAATCGCATGCCATTTCGAGGATTTATATTTTCCTAACCCAGTGGAGAGACTACAACATAAGTGGTTTTATGTCCATGCCTCTTGCGACCATCATACAATGCTGTGGCAGAACCTCTCATTGGCTATGATTCTGTTAAAGCTGAAAATGGTACGTGGCGTCATTCTATATCATTTGACGCCTCAGAATTTCAGACTTTCATGCCAAGTCTACAGACTCCTTAGTTGTTTTATTCCTAAGGAGAAAATAATAGCTCCCTTGTCAGTAAGTGAGCATTTGTATCAGGGCATGGCTATGGCCCAGTACCGTCAGCTTATGCGACTCCCGAGGAGATTTTGAATTATGGAGCCCGAGCTGCTCTATGTACATATTGCAACTTTTATATAAATATAAAAATTTTTTCTGGAGAAAAATTCCTTGTTGTATAAGTGTTTGTTTACGGACGATCTGATAAAGAAAAATCTGTTATCAGACATATGTCATAGATCTCCAATAAGATCATTGTCTTGTTTAAGAAATTGTTGTTCGAACCTCTTAAGTCTTAGGATCTCGTGGATGATATCAAAATAAAAATTTAATAATATATAAATTTTTGGCAGAATCATGAGACGAGAAAACCGTGGCCGTCAGCCTGTGACCCTCTCTCTGAAGATGACAAGCTTGACCCTGATATTCGCAAGGCTCTTCATAGGACTCAGCCAGGGCCCTTCAAAGGTGAAGGGGAGAACCTGGGCGAGGCTGTGGAGAAATGGGTGGAAGCCATGGAAGAATATTTCGACGTCACAGGCTACAATGAGTGGAGCAAAATGGCTCTTGCCCGGCTGAAAATAGTGGAAACAGCCAGGGTAGCATGGAGGAACCACTGTGACACCAACATTCTGGATAGAAATACTCAGTCCTGGAATGACCTAAAAACATATTTGAGAAAGAGATTTTGTCCCCCTGGATTTTTGGAAATCAAGATGAACGAATTCTTAGAGCTAAAGCAGGAGAGCAAAACCATCGAGGAATATCACCAGGCCTTCGCTCTTGTACTCAAATATTCACCACCTCTAGATGAAGAACAACTCATGGCCAGGTTCATTCCGGGAATGAACGAACCCTTGGACACACTGGTCAAAAATGCCAAGCCAGTGTCCATGGCTGAAGCAGTAAAAATGCCAAAGGATTTTGCCAAGGCCTTTGTAGTAAAGGTCCCGCCAAAGCCTGCACCCTCTAACTTTAAAAGATTCCAAGCCTAGGGAAGTACTTCAAACTTTCCACCCTCGAAGAGGCCGCAAGGCCCGAATCAAAATCAGGATGCAAGAAGTTTCCGAAGTGAAGGAAGACCCTTCCCCCACAAAACTTTCTTAGGAGCCCCACCTCTTTCAAGAAATCAGAAGGACAAGCTCAGAAGTGAAAACAGATGTTTTGGATGCCAAGGTTTTGGTCACCAACTGAAAGACTGCCCAACTCCTACCATGTCAAAGGGACAGGGAAGTCAAGGACCCCGAATTTAGAGACCAACCCCTTCATACCAGTCTAATCAAGGTCCGTCTCGCCCAAGTCAGGGAAACCCCAGAAGAACTCGAGCTCATCAGCCATCTGCCTCTGTCCACAGTAACCTCAGAACTCCTTCCCAGAACTGGGGCAACCAAAGAGAAAGAGTTCCGCCTCAGACTGCAGCAGAGCAGTCACAATTTCAGATGTAGTAGAAGAGGAAAGAGGGTAGATCTTTGCTGCAATTGAAAACTAAGGACCTAACCGTCAGTTCTCAATCATCCATACTCCAGCAGAATATCAAGGTAAGCCTTTTACGCTTTTAATTGATTCAGGCAGTTCTCACTCATTCATTTCCCCTGGATGCTTGCATAAGCTAGTCTTAGAACAAAAATCAGGGAAACCTATGCAAGTTGAATTGGCTAGCGGGAAGACTCTTTTCACTCACCATGAGACAGATCTTATCCAGCTCAATCTAGATGGTAATGTAACCAACTATCAGTTCAAAGTCTTACCTCTGGGAGTTTTTGACGGGATCCTTGGAATGGGTTGGCTCCACAAAAATCAAGTTGACATACACTGTCACAATGGAACCATTTCCTTCCATGACCTTCACGGGAACAAAGTTCAAGGAACTAGAGTTTTCGGATCCCCAGACCTTCAGTTAGTAAAAGCTTCTAGACTGCTGAAAGGACTTAGGAAGAAGCAGCAAATTTATGTTGTCAAAATGAACCCAGTAGACTCAAAGCTTAAGGCTAAAGAACCAGAATGGTTAAGTGAATTTGATGACCTATTCCTAACAGAACTAACTGAAATGCCTCCGATTTGGGAAGTAGATCATGTGATAGAATTAACCCCCAGCTCAGCCAGTAGCCCTGCGCATGTAGTACAAAATGCCAGTTCTTGAAGCCATTGAACTCAAGGAACAGCTTAGACAGCTGTTAGAACAAGGGTTTGTAAGACCCAGTGTTTCACCTTTGGGGTGCGCCAGCTCTCTTTCAGAAAAAGAAAGATGGAACACTTAGACTCTGTGTGGACTACACAGAGAATAGTTAAGAATAAGTATCCTATCCCAAGAATTGATGAGCTTCTGGACAGGCTAAATGGAGCCCAGATCTTCACAAAGATAGATCTCAAATCAGGGTATTACCAGATCAGGATTAATGAGCAAGATATCCCGAAGACAGCCATCAATACTCAGTATGGACATTATGAATTCACTATCATGCCATTTGGATTGACTAATGCCCCAGCTACATTCAATCGCCTAATGCAAGACATCCTTAGAGAATACTTGGATGATTTTGTTCTAGTTTTCTTTGATGACATTCTGATTTACTCAAAGAACGCAACTGACCATGAGACTCATGTTCGAAAAGTCCTTGAGATTCTAAGGAAGCTCCAACTCTTTGCAAAAAAGAGTAAATGCACTTTCTCTGCCGACCATGTTGAATACTTCCGCTTTTTGGTATCCAAAGATGGAATTTCTCCAGATTCCACAAAAGTCCAAGCAGTCATAGATTGGCCTGAAAAGACAATATTAGATAATTTGGGAAAAATCTCATACTTTGGGAATTATCTTTTCAACATAGTTTTGGCCATATCTTGAGCATATTAACTCCAAATTTGTCGAACATTATAGTTTTAGCTCCTACTCTTCAAGATCTTTCCAATGATATGTCACATAAGAGGGTTTTGACAAAAGCTTGGATAGGTTCACCATGATCCCATTTTTCAAATGGGAATGGGATTTTTCCCAAATTACCTAATATGGTGTTTGAAGACAATGAAAGAAGTCAGAGGATTCTTGGGATTGACTGGTTGGTATAGAATTTTTATACCAAAGTATGCTCTCATAGCTTCCCCCCTGACTAATCTTTTCAAGAAGAATACCCCATTTAAGTGGTCTGCCAAGTGCCAGAGTGCTTTTGATAAGCTGAAGACCGCCTTGGTAACCAGTCCCGTTCTAAAGCTACCAGATTTCTCTCTACCCTTTGAGGTAGTAACTAATGCAAGTGGTTTTGCCTTGGGAGGTGCACTCATGCAGGAAGGTCATGTAGTGGCCTATGAATCCCGAAAGCTCAGAACGCATGAGAGGAATTATGTTGTCCATGACCTGGTATTACTTTCAGTAGTCTATGCCTTAAAGTTGTGGAGACATTACCTACTGGGAAAAAGATTCACTTTGATACAGATCATCAGAGCTTAAAGTGGATCTTTACTCAGAAGGACCTCAACGTGCGCCAAAGAAGGTGGATGCAGACCTTACAGGAGTTTGATTTTGAAATCAAGTACCGCCTAGACAAAGAAAATGTGGTAGCAGATGCCCTCAGCAGAAAAGCCTCCTTGCTTGCAATTACTGTAGTATCAAATCCTTTTATTATTGAAGCAAGTGAGAAGATCATGCAGGATAGATTCTTTGGCCCTATTGCTACCCTACTTATGCAGGAAAGCAAAACTCCATAGGAGTTGATAGGAGTTGAACAGAGTTCAAGGGTACAGCCTGGATGATGGCATTATGTAATATAATCGTAGGCTATGCATCCCCAATGATGAGGGAACTAAGGACAAAATTCTGAATGAAGCCCATGTCAGCCTTATAGCAGGACATCCAGGTCTCATCAAAACCTACATGTCCATAAAGAAAAGCTTCTTTTGGCCTGGTCTGAAAAAGGATGTACTGGATAATGTACGTCAATGTCAATGTCTGACATGCCAGAAAGTCAAAGCTGAAAGAGTAAAAATGCCTGGGAAGTTACATCTATTGGGTGAAGTGGGAATAAATCAGTATGGACTTTACTACTGGATTACCTTCAGTGCAATTAGGTTACAACTCCATTTTTGTGGTAGTTTTGACAGACTAACCAAAGTTGCCCATCTGATCCCAGTAAAAGAAACCTGCACTGTAGTGGATGTGGCCAGAGTGTTTCTCAAAGAAATCTTCACATTGCATGGCCTACCCAGGAGAATAGTAAGTGATCGAGATCCCAAGTTTACTTCAAGGTTCTGGACTGCATTTTTCGAAGCAGTGGGAACTTTCTTAGATCTCAGCACAGCTTATCACCCTGAGATCGATGGTCAAACTGAAAGGGTAAACCAAGTAATCGAAGATATACTTTGGTCATGCTGTGGCAGGAAACCCAAGAAGTGGCTAAGCTATCTGCACCTAGTCGAGTTTGCGTACAATGGTTCTTATCACCGAAGTATCGAGATGAGCCCTTTTAAAGCTCTGTATGGACAAGATTGCTTAACTCCATTAACTTGGTCCGACCCATTGATTAGGGTTGAGATGTCCAGACATATGCTTGACGACATGGAGCAGCAGATGCAGGCAATTTGTAAAGATATAAAAGCCGCCCAGGATAGATAGAAACAATATGCAGATAAGAAGAGGACAGACAGAGAATTCAAAGAAGTAGATATGGTCTTCATTCGAGTACGGCCCAAAAGAAGTTCTTTATCTCTTGGGAAGTACAAGAAGTTATCCCAGATATTGTGGGCCATATCTGATTACAAAGAAAGTAGGTGACTTAGCCCACAATATCTGGTACAAGAAGTACCAGATATTGTGGGCCATATCTGATTACAAAGAAAGTAGGTGACTTAGCCTACGAGCTTCTTCTGCCTCCTCATCTCAAAGTTCATAATGTATTTCATGTAAGCCTTCTAAAGAAATATGTGCCAAGCCCAAATCATGTGCTTGATGAATGAAATCCTAACCTCTTCAACCCAAGGGCAAATGGAACTTCAACCTGAAGAAATTCTTGATGTTCAAGAAAAGATTCTCAGGAACAGAATTCTCAGAGAATTATTGGTAAAATGGAAGTTCTATCCTTTTGAAGATGCCACCTGGGAGAATGAAGCCGATCTGTTGTTGCGGGTTTACCCTGAGTTTGCGAGATGAGGGCATCTCGCGTTTGTCAAGTGGGAGAGAATGTAAGATTCCTCCCTAGCCTCTCAAGATGTCCAGCATTCTCCCCTGTAATCAAATCCCTCTTCACAAATATAAAAGATCTTGTTTCTACCAGTTTTGGTCTAGAGAGAGAAAATCTTCTAGAGAGTGGTAATTTAGTTTTTAAATATTTTTGGATAAGAATAAAAGAAAAATCTCCCAAAAATGAGTAAATACTCACATAAGATGAAGAGTTGACTAAGGACAAGAATAATAGTTAAAAAAGAGAGATATTTAGGTGAAATGATGCATTTTTGACACCTCAGTATGGGGGAATTTCCCTCATGAAGGAGGTGCCTATTTCACATGCTTGAATGAGTTTTAAACTCCAAAATAATGAGATATTTTTATCTCTCCTCTCTCCTGTTTCAACTAGACCAAAAAGTGAGCAAAGCTGACCCAAAAATGGTTAAAAATTGACCAAACTGATCTAGAAAATTCTAGAATCAGTTGGCTTGGTTAGAAGCTCACTTTTTTCTATAAATAGAAGCCTTCCCCTTTGTTGAAACTCAATAGTGTTTTGCAGTGTTACCCTGCCTCTCCCAAGTGCCAAAAACTGTGAATTTTACTCATAATGTATTAGTTTTTGACCTTCCCTCTTCTAAAAGATTGGTGGCCACTCTTGTTTCAAACAAGAGTAGAACCCTCAAACCATCAAGTCAAAGGAAAGCTCTCAAATTCCTTCGTAGGTTGGAGATTCTTCTCTTTTCTATTCATTTTTATGGTCTTTATGGTTTTTTATGATTTTTTTTTGTCTTCTCTAAAAATGAAATGATGTTATGCCTCATTGAAAAAAGGCATTCCCCTCTCTTCTTTAGTAAATCCAACCATTCTTTATCCTAGATGATTGATTAATGGATAAAATCAAGTTTTTCATAATGTTTCTCTTAAATAAGTAGAAAATGTTTACATTAGAATGATTTAAATACTCTTGGTGAACTTCTAATTAATTTTAATGAGTTAAAATTTGAAAAATGGTTAGCCATACAAAGGAGGTTATGGTAAAATTTTTTGAAAATTTGTGAAATAAATTTCATCTTTTATTAATCAAAAAGAGTAATCCCCATCGTTAGAGTATTCTAAAAGTGTCATTTTCATTCATGCATAGAAAGATGCTTATTGATTAATTTTTATAAAAGAATAATTTTCAATAGAATTAAATTCTATGAAAGATACTTATTGATAATTTTTTATTATTATGAAAGTGTTACTTTCTTCATTATGTATTTTTATGCATAAAATAATGCATAAAAGTATATATATATATTTTTAATAAAAGAGCTACTTTCATCATATCGACTTTATGCATAAAAGTATGCATAAAAGAATATTTTTTTATTATAATAGTGTTACTTTTATCATTATTGAATTCTATGCATAAAAGAATATTTTTTTATTATAAAAGTGTTACTTTTATCATTATTGAATTCTATGCATAAAAGAATATTTTTTTATTATAAAAGTGTTAATTTTATCATTATTGATTTTTATGCATAAAAGTAAGCATAAGAGAATATTTTTTTAATTAAAAAAGTGTTACTTTTATCATTATTGATTTCTATGCATAAAAGTATGCATAAAAGAATATTTTTTTAATTATAAAAGTGTTACTTTTATCATAAATGATTTTTATGCATAAACATATGCGTAAAAGATTTTTTTAATATTAAAAGTTTGATTTTCATCATAAATGATATTTATGCATAAAAGATATATTTTTTATGTTAAAAGTGTGATTTTCATCATAAATGATTTTTATGTATAAACATAAGCATAAAAGATATTTTTTTATATTAAAAGTGTGGTTTTTATCATAAATGTTATTTATGCATTAACATATGCATAAATGATATTTTTTATTATTAAAAGTGTGATTTTCATCATAAATGATTTTTATGATGATAATAGTGTGACTTTCATCAGAATTAGATTTTATGCATAAATAGATGCATATAGAATGATTATATTTAATAAGGGTTCTTATAATTCTCTGTTTAATTTTCGCAAAAATTAGAAAAATGAATAAGTAGATAATCTGTGAGAAGAAATGCTACCGTTTCATATTCACTAAGATGGTAATGAGAAAATTCAATTAAACTATCAAAGTCAGAGATCGAGATAAATGATTAGTTTATTCCTCATAAGAAATTCATGTTTTAGAAATCTGTAATCAAATATTCGTCGAACGAAATTTAGAAAAAGTGAAATTGAAATAGTACCTTTCGAGAAAGACAGTTTAGAAAGAACCTTTCCAGACCCAAACTCTGATTCAGACTATTGACCACAAGACCTAATTCCTTCGTCAGTTTCAATCAATGATTATGTGCCCAATTAAGGAAAAATGCACTCAAATCCCCCACCGAATCTGAAACTAAGTTAAGACTTTTGATTTTGATCTGAGGATCAAGTTAACAGAATTTGAGGAATTCTGTTTGGAATTCAGACCTGGATCTAGAAGTATTGGGATATGGATTTAAGATTATTCATGGTTTCTAAAAAATGAGAACTCGCATAGAAACCCTGTTTTCTTAAAAGACCGTCTTACGCTAGAATGCTTGGAGGGAGCTGGTATATGTGTGTTCTAAGGGAAGCTCGGTTGCAATAGCTGGCGGGGAGTGTTTAAAGGATAGCTCACACAGAAAAGCTTGCCGAGGTCTTGACCAGCCTCGGTATGGTTAACATGGTGTGCTTTCAGTGCGATGGGCGAGAGCCAACGAAGCGGTCCCTGAGTGAAGTGCCACTACACCTAAGGAGGATCCTGGAGGGTTCTGACGAGGTGATGAACGGGCTCGCGGTATCGAGGAAACCCATGCGTATGTCAAGGAAGATATTGTATGACGGACCAATGTTATTGTAATCTATCACTAGATCTCGTTGTTGACTCGCTGGTCTCAACGGAGAGTCCAAAGTGATACTGTTTTGTGAGAAACAAAGACTCAATGGAAATTTTAAAGTATGACATGTGTAACCAGTAAATTGTTTGTCAATGGATTGTTTTTTTGATATTAAAGTTTTAAAGAGGAGTGTGTGCGTATCTGTTTTCTAAAGCTAAAGTTAAGAAAGGCATTTCAATTATGGGTGGGTGAGTACTTGTTTGGTTCTACCAATTCCAATGGTAGGGTGGTGGCTAACCCATGGGCCGGATAGGGTTAGGCCTGGATTCAGTGGAGTTTTAATAATCAAACTAAAAAATCTTAGGATTACGTTAGGATTCGAGTAGCTAATTAATTCCCTGATAAATTTCTCAATTGAGTGGATCAATGGCTATGCCTGATCTAGTTCAGGAAAAAAGCGTTGAAATCACTCAGATGATCAAATTATATCAGTGATAGTTTCCTTCTATCTGGTTTATTCAGGTGAAGGATAGTTTAGAATTGATCTCATTAGAAAAATTCGTTAAGAAAATTCAAAAAGGTGGAATCGTCCCCGCTTTCCGGGCATGCATTAGGAATTTTTTGAGGTCATTTTTAGGCCTTGTAAGGAAGTTTGATCGGAATATTCCCTCCACAAAGGGGCACCGAATAAATTTTTTGCAAATGAACTCCAAATTTGTCGGACCTCACATATTTAGATTCTACTCTTCAAAAGCTATCCATTGATATATAACACGATAGGGTTCGGAGCAGGGACAAGATAGATACCTAGAAGATTCCTTTTTGCCTGGGGAAGATTCACGTTACGCTGTCAGCTACCGGGAGTCCGGTGTGCGGAGCAAGCAGAGGGATCTCACAGAGTCAATATATATCTTTTCAAATGTTTTTGTTAGCTTTCGATCTTTTGGGATTGTGAAATAAAAGTATTATTATTTTGTAGCACCGTTATCCTTGATTTTTAGCTTGCAGTGACATGTATACCTTGGAAGCGGTCGTGTGTGTGTGTGTGTGTTTTTTTTGTTGCACAAAAAAGGCTAGGGAGGATCTCGTGGATGAGAAAAGGGGGGGGAAAGCATCTCTCTCTTTCTCTTTGGTTGATAAGAGAATACCACTCCTCTAAGCACATGGAGGGTGATGGGTTGCATGCACAAGGAGGGTGGAGCAGAATACCACTCCTCTTTGGGTGATGGGTTGCATCCACAAGGAGGGTGGAGCATTTGTGGACCATCAGCATGTGGGGGAGCAGGAGGGAGGAGCGCTCAGAAAAGAGGAATATATAACGTGGTACATGCCATCGATATTGGCATACTACATTGATTTTGAGCAAATAGGTATATTAAATGACAAATTGTGTACAAAAAAATCACGTCATTTATTATATGTTCTTCCGTGATTGTTCGCAAAAAACATTTTTCCCAACCTCAAATTTCTGTAGGTTTTTTTCTAAATTTTAAAGGTTTTAGCAAAATTATGACTAAAACCCACTCAAAATTTGTAGGTTTTTGTGAATTGTTATTTTGAAATTTGGAGGTTATTTTTTAAAATTTGTCATTCACATGATACTAAACCTCGGTTTTTCATGAACACTATCCGCAAATGACCCTTTTTTATGTGACTCTTAATGATTTCTATAAAATTATGCCTTTTTTTTTGTTGGAAGGATCAAAAGCATCACAGTTTATTCACGGTTCACAAGCCACAACCAATTATGTATGCTTGTTCATTCAAACCTACTCAGTGTTGTGACACTAAAACATCTCAGAGATTATGTGGCTTCTTGATAAAATTTTGGGCTAGCTTAGAAGCTACATTTCTAGTATTGTAGCATCACTAGTAACTCAAGTGTCCTAACTGCTTCCACGAAGTTTACAATTTTCGACTTCATTTCTGTAAGTGGTTCACATTGTTTGAAAGTTTGGATAATAATTATGGTAGCCAAGGGTTTTGTTATCCACCAAATGCTAGAAAAACCAACACCACATTGTGTTTACTCACAATCACACAAAGAGGCCCTAAAAATTGTCATGTTGGTATATGTGAAACCAAAATTATCTATTCTATTAAGCACAAGGTTTTCCCCCTATTAACACATGTCCCTCTCTCCAACATCCCCTATAATCTCCTCTTAAACCATCTCTCTCGTCCTCCTCCTCTAGGCACATGGCTACAGTGTATAAAGGGGCAGACTATGCACAAGTGGGGGAAGTGCTGCAATAAACTCACAAAATCATACTTTATTTGCATTGATGTCCCAAATCATGAGCATAAGTTTAAGTGCTTTTTTGGCCAATTGAAAAAAATATGCCTTATTGGCTCATGAAAATGAAAATAAATGTAACCATTTTTTGTTTTTACTGGGGTTGAAGATCTACAAGTGGGGTGTGCTAAACATAAGGCCTTTAAAGTTGTTCCCTTTATTGGAACTTTTTAAAGTACTCACCTAACTAGACCTAGGATGGTAAAGTTTGTGTTATTTTCAAGTTCTTATTATAGTTGAAGATGGCTTGCAAGTGGGGTGTGATAATAAACAGGGACTTTAACTCTCATTTTGTTAAACTCTATTTTTCCCCCTTTATTGGAACTTTTTTAAAGTACTGACCTAGGACTTCAAGATTGTACAAGCCTTTTGTATGTTGGGCCTCTAACCCTTTAAGATTCTATAAGTGGGGTGTGCTAATGAATAGAGCCTTTAACCCTTATTTTGTTAAACTCTTTTTTTTTAAATCTTTATGGAACTTTTCAAAGTACTAACCTAGGACTTTGACAAGATTCTACAAGCCTTTTGTATGTTGATAACAAGTTTGTCTTATTTCAAATACAAAAGCTTGTGAAGATTCTACAAGCCTTTTGAATGTCATAAACAAATTTTCAAACTAGACCTTCAACTTTTAATGTCAAAATTTAATCAAAGGACACTTTTTTGCATATACATACAAGACCTTTGTCACAAAAACACGCGTAAACTCCACGGACTTTAGGACGTGGGATTAAATTTAACTCTTTTTAAAAAATATTTTATTTTTTATTTTGTTTTTTTGCCTCGCAAACTTCTGTTTTACACCACGAAACGCTTTTCACGCGTGAATCGGACTTCACGTGGGATAAAATTTTGATTTTGATGTTGATTTTTTTTGGCCACATGAACTTCTATTTCACGTCGTGAAACACTTTTTACCCATAAACCAGACTTCACGTGGGATTAAATTTTGATTTTATTTGTTTTTTTACAGAGTGAACTTTTATTTCAACCCATGAAACACATTTCACGTGTGAACCAGACTTCACCTGGGATTAAATTTTGATTTTTGTTTATTTTATTTTTTTGCCTCATGAACTTTTGTTTCACGCTGTGAAACACTTTTCACATGTGAACCAGACTTCACGTGGGATTATTTTTTAAAATGTTTTTTTTAATTTTATTTTTTTTCTACCCATGAGCTTCTGTTTGACATGAAATGAAATTTTGATTTTGATTTTGATTGATTTATTTATTTATTTTTGCCACATGAACTACTGTTTCACGCTGTGAAACACTTTTCATGTGGGATTAAATTTTGATCTTTATTTTATTTCATTATTTTTTATTTTCTTTGCGCGTGAACTTCTGTTTCACGTCATGAAACAATTTTCATGCATGAACCGGACTTCACATGGGAATAAATTTTTATTTTTATTTTTAATTTTTAGTTTTTTTTTCGCATGAACTTCCGTTTTACGTCGTGGAACACCTTTCACACGTGAACCGGGCTTCGCGTGGGATTAAATTTTGATTTTTATTTAGTTATTATTATTATTATTTTACCACCTTCATGAACTTCTGTTTCACGTGGGATTAAATTCTGATTTTTATTTTATTTTATTTTTTAACCGCGTGAGCTTTTGTTTCACGTCATGAAACACTTTTCATGCACGAACCGGACTTCACGTGGGATTAAATTTTGATTTTTTTATTTTTTATCATGTGAACTTTTGTGAAAGAAAGTAACAGGGGTGGGTTAAAATGAAAGAAAGTAACAGGGGTGGGTTAGTCCCTCACCAAGGGAGTGGCTCATGAAGGAGTCACCACTTAGCATCTCACGGGAGAAGCTCACCATTGATTCTTGGAATAGATAACATTATCATGAATGAGCCATAATCCCATTTACATTGGTATTTATACTCCACCCAAGAGTTCACACCTACTTACTAGTTGTCCATGGCCTTGGGCCCATAATGCTTTCTTACAAACCATCCCTTCCCCAATGGTTTCGTCCTCGAAACCTCAAATGAATACCCCGAATTCGGAGAAGAATGTTCCATGTGGCTGAATTTACACCAACCCATATTGCTCTATCAATGCTTCATATCCCTCCAATGCTGAAATAGGTTGCCATGAAGCTTCTTCCTTAGGTAAACCCTTCCATTGAACAAGATACTCCACCAAGGTACGAGTGCGAAGTACCTTTTTCCTTGTACCCAAGATAGCTTCTGGAATGTATTCAATCATTCCCTCTTCATTCATTGGAGGTAACTCATCAACCATTTGATCGATCATACCCACATATCCTTTCAAGTGAGAGACATGAAACACATCATGAATCTTTGTTGTAGATGGAAGTAAGAGTTGATATGCAACCTCCCCAACTCTTCGTATCACTTGATAAGGACCATAATAGCGATGAGCTAGTTTGGTGTTTGTGCTTCCCTTCAAAGACGCATATCTTGACTTTGGTATTCTCAAAAGAACCCAATCTCCCAGTTTGAATTCCAATGGTCTTCGATGAACATTGGCATATTGTCTCATTTTCTCTTGTGCAACCTTCAAATTACTTTTGCATTGTTGCAACAAAGCTTGCATCCTTTCAGCTTCCTCCTTGGCATTATGGTTAGAAGTCTCATATGTACCCACCAACATAGGCAAATTGACCTTGTAACCATATAAAGCCTCAAAGGGTGACATGCCAATGCTCACATGATATGTTGAGTTGTAAGCAAACTCAGCCAAAGGTAACCAATCATCCCATGTGCTTTGAGTATCATGACAATAGTGGCGTAGATATGTTTCCACCCATTTGTTTACTCTTTCTGTTTGACCATCGGTTTCGGGATGATAGGCGGTGCTTGGAGTAAGCTTGGTTCCCATATATTCAAACAATGTTCTCCAAAAAGTGCTCATGAATTTGACATCGCGATCACTCACAATTTGTGACGGCATACCATGCAACTTGAAAACCCCATCAACAAATTGCTTGGCAACATTTTGGGCTGAATATGTGACCTTGGAAGGAATGAAATGGGCCACTTTGGTCAATCTATCCACCACAACATACAAGCTGTCCCACCCTTTCTTTGTGCGCGGAAGGTTAGTAATGAAATCCATTGATATATGACTCCATTTGCCTTCGGGAATGGGCAATGGCTGAAGCAAACCTCCCGGTTTATGTGTAGGATCCTTGTTCAATTGACATGACCGGCACCCACTTACATAAGCATGAATGCTCTTCCACATCCCCTTCCAAAAGAAACTTTTCCTTATTGCATCAAAGGTTTTGTAGACACCCAAATGACCAGCCATAGGAGTACAATGCATCTCTTCCATGATCTTCTTGATAAATGATGAAGTAGGAACCAAGTAGACTTTTCCTTTGTAGTAGAGGAGACCATTTTTCAGCTCATAATGGGGTAACTCTTCACATACACCTTGCTGTAATTTCTGCACTATTTGTGAGGTTTCTTCATCAAACAAGTACTCTTCTTGTATCTCCATGATCCAATCTTTATGCACCTCAGAAATAGCATACAATGAGCAGGCCCACATACGAGACAAGGAATCGGCAACCACATTTTCTTTGCCCTTTGTGTATGTGATTTCAAAATCATAGTTTTGTAGTGTTGCTACCCACCTTCTTTGCTTAGGAGACAAATTGGGTTGTGTGAGGAAATACTTCAGCACCCTATGATCACTTCTCACATAAAAATGACTCCCATATAAGTAATGGTGCCATTTCTTGATAGCATGGAGTATAGCAATCATCTCTTGCTCATACACATGGAGTTCTCTTTCTTTGTCATTCAGCTTTCTACTTTCATAAGCAATGACTCCATGGTCTTGGTAAAGTACCGCACCAATCCCTCTTCCACTTGCATCCGCCCTTATTGTGAAAGGTTTGGTGAAGTCTGGACATACCAAAATAGGTGCTGATGTGAGCATCTTCTTCATATCTTCAAAGCTTTTGTTGGCAATGGCATCCCAAAAGAAGGTTTCCTTCTTCAATTTATCCGTCATTGGGGCTGCAATTTCTGCATAGTGGGCAATAAAGCGCCTATAGAATGAAGATAACCCCAAAAATCCCCTCAATTGAGTAGTGTTTGAAGGAACCGGCCAATTCCTAATACATTCCACTTTCTTTGGATCCACACAAATGCCATCCTTGCTCACAATGTGACCCAAATATTCCACCTCATGTGCCATGAAGGTACATTTTGTCTCCTTAACATACAACTTGTTTTGCCTCAAGACCTCCAAAACCTCTTTCACGTGCTTCAAATGCACTTCCTCATCTTTGCTATAGATAAGTATGTCGTCGAAAAAGACCAATACAAACTTGTAGAGGAAAGGTTGAAGCACTTTGTTCATCAATGCTTGAAAAGTTGCCGGTGCATTGCATAATCCAAACGGCATAACCATGAATTGGTAAAGACCCCTTTCTGTACGAAATGCTGTTTTGAACTCATCACCACTTTTCATCCTTATTTGATGGTATCCGGAACGCAAATCAATTTTTGAAAAGCATGTGGCACCCTTCAACTCATCCAAAAGATCATCCACCCTTGGTATTGGAAATCGATTTTTGATGGTGATCTTATTCAAATCACGGTAATCAATGCACATGCGAAAAGTACCATCCTTTTTCTTCACAAGTAGCACCGGAGAAGCAAAAGGAGATTGACTTGGTTCAACCCATCCCATGTCAATGAGTTCTTTTACTTGCTTTGCCACCTCTTCCTTTTCAACCTTTGACAAACGATAGGGAGGCTTGTTGATTGGTTTGGCATTTGGTTCCAAATCAATAGCATGATCAACACTCCTCTTTGGCGGCATTGATTTTGGCATGGTAAACACATCTTCATAATCCTTGAGTAGCTTAACCATGTCCACATTTTCGATGCAATCCTTTTTGCTATTATCTTCCTCTTTGCAAAGCTGTAGTACATAAACATAGCCCTCTTTCTTGAACTCTTTCTTCATTTGAGTAGCATTGATCATGAAGAGCTTGGACCCTTGCATTCCATTCAATGTAATAACCCTTCCATGATGCACAAAACTCATGAAACTTTTCTGTAAGTTCATGGTAAAAGAGTTCAAAGTGGACATCCAATCACATCCAAGTACTATGTCAATTGGTCCCAACTCAATCACCAAAAGATCAACTTTGCAAGAGTAGTTCTTGGACAACTCCAATTCTGTACTTTGACACTTCATATTGCAACTCATTGAATCACCATTGGCCACTTGCACCATGTGCTTGTTTGGTAAAGAAGTTGGTTGCATTTTGAGAGTGTTCAAAGACCTTTTATTGACAAAACTATGCGTGCTTCCAGTATCAATGAGTGCATATGCTGTTCTCCCATTCACCTTGATCTTCAATCTCAATGTGTTGGCACCCTTACTTCCCGCATAAGCATCATGAGAGATTGTACACAAGGTAGTATGTGCACTATTGTCTTCATCCCACACGCATAGAGGCATCCCATCATCCATTTTGTCATGAGCAAACTTTAGTTTCCCACCCGGATCAAAAGGAAACTCGGGATTTTCTTCATCAAAACCATCATCATGAGAACCTCCACCCTCATGAGGATCTCCCCATCCTAAGGCATCATTGCATTCAAGGAATTCCTCCTCCTCATGATTAGCATTGTCCTCAGTGATAATGTAGCTTATGGACATATCCTTGGATTTGCATACTTTGAAGTGATCCTTGTTCCATTTTTCTCCACATTTGAAACATAGACCTTTGAGCCTCATTTCATGTAAACGGTCCTCCTTGATAACCTTGCTTTTTGAACCCCCATTTGCTGGCTTGGACTCATTGTATGTAGCTTTGTTGGACATAAATGGTGGTTTAAATGGAAGTCTATTAGACCCTCTACCATACACGGTAGGAAACCTTGGAAGGTTAGGCCTTGCATTTGCATTTGCATGAGAACTCAAATCCGTTCTTGTAACCACTTCTCCCTTGGTGTTGCCTTTGTTAGTCCACTTTGACATATATTTTTCCTCATGAATTTCTGCAAGCATCATTGCTTTCTTCAAAGTTGCGGGCTCTTGAGCTTTGACATCACCACCAATAGGAGTCTTCAAACCCCTTATATACTTGACGACTAGATAATGCTCATCAAAATCATCCAAGTATAATAGAAGTTTTAGAAACTTTTGAGAATAGGCAGGCCTTCACCGTTGTGACTTGTTCAATCTTGTCCCATTCTACAATGTGGTTATCCCTTTGCATTCGAGAAGTAAACTCCTCTGCCATGTCATTCTTGAATGCTTCCCAAGTAGAAATAACATAACCATGTGATTGCTTCCTTCTCCACCAAGTATGAGCAAAGCCTTCCAAATGCAATGAAGCAAAGTAAACTTTTGACATTTCACTTCTCGGGCTGATCTCGAAGTAGAGGTCCATTTTGTTTGCCCATTCTTCAAAGTCTTCGATAGAGTTTGACTCTCCCTTGAACTTTGTGAATGTGATTTTGTCCTTCACGGTCTTATCCATGTCATTCTGCATTCTTGGCCCTCTTTGCCGTGTTCTAGGATCATCAAATCCTCTTCCTTCACCCAAGTGTCTTTGCATTTGCTCATCTTCCCAATCCCAATCACATGCATCCTTTAGCCCTCTGTGCTCATAACTTCTTCTGGCATCCTGCATAAAGGACGTAGCTTTTGGAACATTGGCATTTGACTTCTCATGATAAGCATCACCCATAGGCCTTTTTCCTTTATCCACTTGAGAAGAGTGTGACATCATCTGTCTCCCATGGTTTACCTCATGCATAGGCGGCAATCTTTCATGTCGAAACTCATGGTGTGCACTATCCATTACATTGTCATCCACTTCTTGATTAGACTTGGAAGAAGCCAACCCACTGATAGCATTACCCAAGTCTCTAAATCCCGTCTGCATCATATCACCAAGATAGTGTTGGCGCTTGTCAAAGCGTTCCATGAGTTGCTCACCAAACTGTTGTTGCCGACTAGCTAGGTTACCTTCAACCCGTTGGAACATACTCTCCATGGCTTTAAGCATCATGTCCATCGTGATCGGAGTAGTCCCCACCATGGGTTGAGAAGTCTCCAATGGCTGTGAATCACTAGTGGCATTTGAAGTCGAATCCTCCCCAACTCTTGTAGAAGATCCACTAGCCATTAATGGTTCGGGTTGCTTAGCATCTTGCTCACTCCGAACTCCTTTGTTTTGTCCCCCTCTAGTCATTTCCATGCATGAAATTTGGTCCCACTTGCAAACTAGCTCACTGTTTTGCTCCAAAATGTGACCAAATCACCAAATATGCCAAAACTCTTTGGAGACAAGTCCGATTTTGCTTCTCTTTAGCTCGATAGATCCGTAATGATAAGATCTTGGAGCTGAATGCCTGGGGCAAGAAAAATCTGGTGTGCAAGTACTCTCTGTTTTAGGGTTTGCGATAGAGGCCCAACTTTTAGTTCACTATCCAAACGATATCGGATTTTGATGATCTTTATATCGTTGGAAAGCTCTCGATGAGACTAATAAGGATCCCCAAAAACAGATTTGAAAAAGTCAACTGCCTTTGACCAGTCAACTGTCCCGGCTGAAAGTCAAACTTTGACTTTGACCGCTCCAAACTTCTCCGATTTCAGAGATCTTCGGCTTGTTAGAAAGGTCTTGATGTGTAGATTAAGAATCATCAAGGACAGATTTGGAATAATCTTTGTAAACCCTAAAATTTAGGGTTCTGCCCTGACTGCAACTAGGCAAGTTTTTGCAAAAATTTTGCCATAACTTCCCTGCTTTTGCTTGCAAATCTCAATCTACCCATGCATTTGTATCATCATTAACCACTTGACCATTGCAAGGTATCAATCCACAAAGCATTTTGACCATTGCAAGGCATCAACCACAAAGCATTTTTGCATGCAAATCCATATGGCATCACCCCTTTGTCATGATGCAACTTGAGTCGATGTAGAGGTTTGTTGCTTTGCTTTGCTTTGCTTTGGCTCAAGTATGGCTTTGATGTCGATGAAGCGCGTTGATGCTTGCCGATCTCCCGGCCAAGCACTTCTCACCCCTTCACCAAGTTTTCCTCCAAGGTGAAGGTTGAGGCCATGTCTTCACCACCAATGTACCTAATCCTCCACCATACCGCTTTTCCAAGGCAATCACGGCATGGTAGATTCATGACATGCTCCCCTTGGCCTCTCCAACCCATGCCAAGGTACCCTCACACATTGCTAGATTCACTAGGAAATGAAAGTGAATGCAATGGTGAGTGTATGTGATTGGAATTCACAAATGGGATGAGGGTAAGATCACTTACATGTGTAAGCATGACTCATGCTTTTATCATTTTACAAATCATAATGGCATCATGACCATGCCCTTTCATAGCTCCATTACAATCCCATCATCAACAACATCCAACAACACATCCAACAACACATTGCCACTTGTGAAATATGAGTTCAATCCCCCAAAATTGACCCAAGAGCAATGCTTCCTTATGCCAAAATGCAAGTCATAGCATTGAATGGCTATGTAAATGATTCAAGGCATCAATATAGCATAAAGGCAAGCATGAATGGCTCCCAAAAGCATTGTGTAAGCTTCATAATCCATGAATAGCATACCAAATGCATCAAAGTGAGAGAGAATCTCCAAAAATATGGTCCAATGTTTGTCCAAAGCTCATGTGGAAGCAATCCATTGCACAAATGCAAGCAATAATGCATAAACAAGCATTATTGGCATGTAGACAAGCATCATTGGCATGTAGACAAGCATCATTGGCATGTAAACCATCAAGCCAAATGCTTCATTTCTGAAATTTAGGGTTTCTGAGTGTAATCAACCCTAATCAACTCCCAAAGCACCACAAATGCTTCAAAATAGCAAGGAATTGATGGAAGCACTCACCAATGGCATCCCTTGAGCTTCAAGGGCTGAAAATGTTGAAGAATGCTTCATGTTGGGGAAGAAAACGTGGCCTCTTTGCTCACTGATTTGCAGCCATGAAAGAGATCACCATTGCTCATGAAAATGCCATGAAAAGGCTAACAAATCATGAGGGAAAGCTAGGAGATGCTCCATGGAAGGCTAACCAAGCAAGCAAGCTCCATTTTCATCATGAAAACGGCGCATTTTCGCCGTCAGGCTGCGCTGGAAATCAACGTTTTTCTCCACGATTTGATGAAAAAAATCATACAATGTGCTCATACCTTGCTTCCCTCAAGTTTGCTTGACATTTGGTTGAGGTTTGCTTGAGGAAATCATGGCTAGGGTTGCAGGAAACCTCCACATTAGCAAAAATGATTTTGGATTAAGATTGCTAATCACGATTAACCATTTCCCCCAAATTTTGGTCCAATCTTTTCAAAAAATTTGGTCCCGTGCCCAAAATTTTGTCCCAAAACCTATTTTCTTGGCCATTTCCCCCATTTCTTGGCCATTTTCTTCCATTTTCTCCATGAAACCTTAGAAATGAATTTCAAAAATTGAAAAGAAGAAAAAAAAAATTTACTCACATCATGGATCTAAGCATGGCTCTGATACCAATGAAAGAAAGTAACAGGGGTGGGTTAAAATGAAAGAAAGTAACAGGGGTGGGTTAGTCCCTCACCAAGGGAGTGGCTCATGAAGGAGTCACCACTTAGCATCTCACGGGAGAAGCTCACCATTGATTCTTGGAATAGATAACATTATCATGAATGAGCCATAATCCCATTTACATTGGTATTTATACTCCACCCAAGAGTTCACACCTACTTACTAGTTGTCCATGGCCTTGGGCCCATAATGCTTTCTTACATTTTGTTTCATGCCAACACTTTTCATGCGTGAACCGCACTTCATGTGGAATAAAATTTTAATTTTAAATTTTTCCTGCGTGAACTTCTCTCATGCCGTGAAACACTTTTCACGCATGAATCGGACTTCACATGGGATTAAATTTTGATTTTGATTTTATTTTATTTTATGTTATTTTTTTTACCGCACGTGAACCTCTGTTTCACGTCGTGAAACACTTTTCACGCATGAACCGGACTTCACGTGGGATTGAATTGGATTGTTTTTATTTTTTATTTTTATTTTTTGCTACGTGAACTTCTGTTTCTCGCCGTTTAAAACTTTTCACGTGCAAACCAGACTTCATGTTGAATTAAATTTTGATTTTTTTTCTTATTTTATTTTTAATTTTAATCGTGTGAACTTCTGTCTCACGCCGTGAAAGACTTTTCATGCATGAACCGAACTTCACGTGGGATTAAATTTTGATTTTATTTTATTTTATCTTTTTTTTGCTACGTGAAATTCGGTTTCACGTCGTGAAACACTTTTCACGTGTGAATCTGACTTCACGTGGGATTAAATTTTGATTTTGATTTTGATTTTATTTTATTTTTTACCGTGTGAACTTCTGTTTCACGTCGTGAAACACTTTTCACGCGTGAACCAGAATTCATGTGTGAATAATTTTTTATTTTTATTTATTTATTTATTATTAATAAAACTTTTCACGCATGAACCGGATCTCGCGTGGGATTAAATTCTGATTCTAATTTTGGTTTTTTTTTTAACCACGTGAAATTCTATATCACATCGTGAAACACTTTTCACGCGTGAATCGACTTTCACGTGCGATTAAATTTTGATTTTTATTATTCATTATTATTTTTTACCTTGTGAACTTCTGTTTCACGCCATGAAACACGCGTAAACTCCGCGGACTTTAGGACGTGGGATTAAATTTAACTTTTTTTAAAAAAATATTTTATTTTTTATTTTATTTTTTTGCCTCGCGAACTTCTGTTTTACACCACGAAACGCTTTTCACGCGTGAATCAGACTTCACGTGGGATAAAATTTTGATTTTGATGTTGATTTTTTTTTTGGCCACATGAACTTCTATTTCACGTCGTGAAACACTTTTTATCCATGAACCAAACTTCACGTGGGATTAAATTTTGATTTTATTTGTTTTTTTACCGAGTGAACTTTTATTTCACCCCATGAAACACTTTTCACGTGTGAACCAGACTTCACTTGGGATTAAATTTTGATTTTTATTTATTTTATTTTTTGCCTCATGAACTTTTGTTTCACGCTATGAAACACTTTTCACATGTGAACCAGACTTCACGTGGGATTATTTTTTAAAATGTTTTTTTTAATTTTATTTTTTTCTACCCCATGAGCTTCTGTTTGACATGAAATGAAATTTTGATTTTGATTTTGATTTTATTTATTTATTTATTTTTGCCACATGAACTACTGTTTCACGCTGTGAAACACTTTTCATGTGGGATTAAATTTTGATCTTTATTTTATTTTATTATTTTATTATTTTCTTTGCACGTGAACTTCTGTTTCACGTCATGAAACACTTTTCATGCATGAACCGGACTTCACATGGAAATAAATTTTTATTTTTATTTTTAATTTTTAGTTTTTTTTTCGTATGAACTTCCGTTTTACGCCGTGGAACACCTTTCACACGTGAACCGGGCTTCGCGTGGGATTAAATTTTGATTTTTATTTAGTTATTATTATTATTATTTTACCACCTTCATGAACTTCTATTTTACATGGGATTAAATTTTGATTTTGATTTTATTTTATTTTTTAACCGCGTGAGATTTTGTTTCACGTCATGAAACACTTTTCATGCACGAACCGGACTTCACGTGGGATTAAATTTTGATTTTTTTATTTTTTATCATGTGAACTTTTGTTTCATGCCAACACTTTTCATGCGTGAACCGCACTTCACGTGGAATAAAATTTTAATTTTAAATTTTTCCTGCGTGAACTTCTCTCACGCCGTGAAACACTTTTCACGCATGAATCGGCCTTCACATGGGGTTAAATTTTGATTTTGATTTTATTTTATTTTATGTTATTTTTTTACTGCACGTCAACCTCTGTTTCACGTTCGTGAACCACTTTTCACGCATGAACCGGACTTCACGTGGGATTGAATTTTGGATTGTTTTTATTCTTTATTTTCATTTTTTGCTACGTGAACTTCTGTTTCACGCCGTGAAAAACTTTTCACGCGCGAACCAGACTTCATGTTGAATTAAATTTTGATTTTTTTTTCTTATTTTATTTTTAATTTTTATCGTGTGAACTTGTGTCTCACGTCGTGAAACACTTTTCACGCATGAACTGAACTTCACGTGGGATTAATTCTTAATTTTATTTTATTTTACCTTTTTTTTTTGCTATGCGAAATTCGATTTCACGCCGTGAAACACTTTTCACGTGTGAATCGGACTTCACATGGGATTAAATTTTGATTTTGATTTTGATTTTATTTTATTTTTTACCGCATGAACTTCTGTTTCACGTCGTGAAACACTTTTCACGCGTGAGCCAGAATTCATGTGTGAATAGTTTTTTATTTATTATTAATAAAACTTTTCACGCGTGAACCGGACCTCGCGTGGGATTAAATTTTGATTCTGATTTTGATTTTTTTTATTTTTTTACCGCGTGAAATTCTATTTCGCATCGTGAAACACTTTTCACGCATGAATCGGCTTTCAGGTGCGATTAAATTTTGATTTTTATTATTCATTATTTTTTATTTTTGCCTTGTGAACTTCTGTTTCACGCCATGAAACACGCGTAAACTCCGCGGACTTTAAGACGTGGGATTAAATTTAACTTTTTTTAAAAAATATTTATTTTTTATTTTGTTTTTTCGCCTCGCGAACTTCTGTTTTACACCACGAAACGCTTTTCACGCGTGAATCGGACTTCACGTGGGATAAAATTTTGATTTAAAATTTTGATTTTGGGCCACATGAACTTCTATTTCACGTTGTGAAACACTTTTTACCCATGAACCAAACTTCACGTGGGATTAAATTTTGATTTGATTTGTTTTTTTACCAAGTAAACTTTTATTTCACCCCATGAAACACTTTTCACGTGTGAACCAGACTTCACGTGGGATTAAATTTTGATTTTTATTTATTTTATTTTTTGCCTCATGAACTTTTGTTTCACGCTGTGAAACACTTTTCACATGTGAACCAGACTTCACGTGGGATTATTTTTTTAAATGTTTTTTTTAATTTTATTTTTTTCTACCCCATGAGCTTCTGTTTGACATGAAATTCAATTTTGATTTTGATTTTATTTATTTATTTATTTTTGCCACATGAACTACTCTTTCACGCCGTGAAACACTTTTCATGTGGGATTAAATTTTGATCTTTATTTTATTTTATTATTTTTTATTTTCTTTGCACGTGAACTTCTGTTTCACGTCGTGAAACACTTTTCATGCATGAATCGGACTTCGCATGGGAATAATTTTTTATTTTTTTTTTAATTTTTAGTTTTTTTTCGTGTGAACTTCCATTTTACGACGTGGAACACCTTTCACATGCGAACCGGGCTTCCCATGGGATTAAATTTTTATTTTTATTTAGTTATTATTATTATTATTTTACCACCTTCATGAACTTCTGTTTCATGTGGGATTAAATTTTGATTTTGATTTTATTTTATTTTTTAACTGCGTGAGCTTTTGTTTCACGTCGTGAAACACTTTTCATGCATGAACCGGACTTCACGTGGGATTAAATTTTGATTTTTTGATTTTTTATCATGTGAACTTTTGTTTCATGCCAACACTTTTCATGCGTGAACCGCACTTCACGTGGAATAAAGTTTTAATTTTAAATTTTTCCTGCGTGAACTTCTCTCACGCCGTGAAACACTTTTCACGCATGAATCGGACTTCACATGGGGTTAAATTTTGATTTTGATTTTATTTTATTTTATGTTGGGATTGAATTTTGGATTGTTTTTATTTTTTATTTTCATTTTTTACGACGTGAACTTCTGTTTCACGCCGTGAAAAACTTCATGTTGAATTAAATTTTGATTTTTTTTCTTATTTTATTTTTAATTTTTATCGTGTGAACTTCTGTCTCACGCCGTGAAACACTTTTCACGCATGAACCGAACTTCACGTGGGATTAAATTTTGATTTTATTTTATTTTACCTTTTTTTTGCTACGTGAAATTCGATCTCACGCCGTGAAACACTTTTCACATGTGAATCGGACTTCACGTGGGATTAAATTTTGATTTTGATTTTGATTTTATTTTATTTTTTACCGCGTGAACTTCTATTTCACGTCGTGAAACACTTTTCACGCGTGAACCAGAATTCACGTGGGAATAATTTTTGATTTTTATTTATTTATGTATTATTAATATTTTTTAATACCTCATGAACTTCCGTTTCACGTCATTAAAAACTTTTCATGCGCGAACCAGACCTCGCGTGGGATCAAATTTTGATTTTGATTTTGATTTTTTTATTTTTTTACTGCGTGAAATTCTATTTCACGTCGTGAAACACTTTTCATGCGTGAATCAGCTTTCACGTGCGATTAAATTTTCATTTTTATAATTCATTAATTTTTATTTTTGCCTTGTGAACTTCTATTTCACACATGAAACACGCGTGAACTCCGCGGAGTTTAGGACGTGGGATTAAATTTAACTTTTTTTTAAAATATTTTATTTTTTATTTTATTTTTTTGCCTGAGGAACTTCTGTTTTACACCAGGAAACACTTTTCACGCGTGAATTGGACTTTACGTGGGATAAAATTTTGATTTTGATTTTTTTGCCACATGAACTTCTATTTCACGTCGTGAAACACTTTTTACCCGTGAACCAGACTTCATGAGGGATTAAATTTTGATTTTGATTTTGATTTTATTTGTTTTTTTACTGAGTGAACTTTTATTTCACCCCATGAAACACTTTTCACGTGTGAACCAAACTTCACGTGGGATTAAATTTTGATTTTTATTTATTTTATTTTTTGCCTCATGAACTTTTTTCACGCTGTGAAACACTTTTCAAATGTGAACCAGACTTCATGTGGGATTATTTTTTTAAATGTTTTTTTAAATTTTATTTTTTTCCTACCCCACGAGCTTTTGTTTGACATGAAATTAAATTTTGATTTTGATTTATTTATTTATTTTTGCTACATGAACTATTGTTTCACGCCGTGAAACACTTTTCATGTGGGATTAAATTTTGATCTTTATTTTATTTTATTATTTTTTATTTTCTTTGCGCATGAACTTCTGTTTCACGTCGTGAAACATTTTTCATGCATGAACCGGACTTCACATGGGAATAAATTTTTATTTTTATTTTTATTTTTTAGTTTTTTTCGTGTGAACTTCCGTTTTACGTCGTGGAATACCTTTCACACGTGAACCGGGCTTCGCGTGGGATTAGGGGCCAATCAGATTCATCCAAATGTAGGGAGGAGATAAATTGAAGAAATAAAGAAAATCCCCCCAAAAAATGAGTAAATACTCACATAAGATGAAGAATTGACTAAGGACAAGGATATTAGTTAAAAAAGAAGAGATATTTAGAAAAATGATGAATTTTTGACACCTCTGGGGTAATTCCCCTCATGAAGGAGGCGCCTATTTCACATGTGTGGTTGAGTTTTAAACTCACAAATAATGAGATTTTTTCATCTCTCCTCTCTCCTACTTCAACTAGATCCAAAAAGTAAGCTAAACTGACCTAAAAATGGTCAAAAATTGACCAAACTGATCTAGAAAATTCTAGAATCAGTTTGCTTGGTTAGAGGCTCACTTTTTCCTGTAAATGAAGCCTCCCCTTTTGTAAAAAGTGGAATCAAAAAAGTCAATCCTTTAATGAGACACCTTACACCCTTCATAAATAACCTCCGAAATGGACAAATTGACAACTCATGAGCATCTTCGAGAAATTAGTCAAATTCAAGGATTTTTTATGGTTTTAAGAATTTTTTTGAAAGATTAAGCTACTCCTAGTGCTTGCTAACACTCTAATCCAAACAATTTCAACAAAAAAACACACAGTTAAAGTAAAATTAATAATCTTAGATCTATGTTTAAACTACGAGAGCTAACATTCACTAAAAAATGTATTCTCTTTCATTGTTTGATGCAATTGATGTAAACTAAGCCTAATAAAACTATGTGCAAGCCCTAAGAACATGAAAAACCACAAAAACAACAAATTAATCTAAAAACTAAGCAAAAAGCATTCTTTTCAAAAACAAAAAAGAGAACTATTCTACACCAAATCTCACACAAATCACCATTAAAACCACATCTTTTTCATGGAAAACCATTAATCAAGATAATGGGCAATTGGTTATGTGTAGATTAGAGACAAAACGATGGAAAAAGTCAAGGGATGGCTCCCCGGTAATAGCGCCAAAAATGTTAAGGCTCACCCTAACCCTCCTTGAAACACATTCAAATAGAGATTACCTGGTGAACCGCAACTATCATGAGGATCTTTCCAATGGCTGAGCTCGTAACCCTCGAGGTCTCCAAGCTCTGCAACTCCTTGAGAACCAATTCCACCACGTCTCCCGCCGCGAGCGTTGTCATACCGCCGCGTTGCACTACGGGTCCTCGTCTCTCCTCTCACCTCACTTCACTCACACACTCACTAGCATGCATTACGGAGAGAGATTAGCAAGAGGATTAGCAAGAGCAAGACTCAATTGCATAATGGGAGAGTCCATTGTATTATGAGAGAAATTCACAAATACATGGCCATAAGTGTTCACACTCACTTAAACTGTGGCCGGTCGGGCAAAGAAACATGATTGAATTTGAACACATCAATGTTTCTATTGACTATGAGGATACTTAGAAAATGAGCTTGATTACAATACAATTTCCTTAAGAAATCTAATTCAACATTTAAATTAATTTGAATAGTTGTTGATTCTTTCCTCCATATATGTGCCCTTCATAAAACACATTGTATGCATAATAGGCTAAATAGCTCTTGGTGTTGTTGTTGTGTCATCATCTTCTTTGCCTTCTTAGTGATCATGACTATAGCATCATTTTGAGATCTAATTAACTCATGATTTATAGCATTATTTTGAGATCTAATGAACTCATGATTTTGATATCAAAACTAAATTTGACCTTATTTTCCTAACTCCATGAAATATGAACCTTTTGGGATTGGTTTGCAAACCTTATCAATGGTCTCAAACATGGCCACCTTGCTTATGAAAAGAACCACAATTACAACTGTGAGGGTGCCACTTGTCCAAATTTTGGAGACACCCATGTCAAAGCTTCCAATCTCATAATGGAACGTTGAGACTACATTTGCCACATCTTCTAGAAGTGTTCCAATCTTTGTAAAGTCCATAAACACAACAAGAACATATTCGAGTTCTATATTGAGATCATTCAAACATTTAATCAGAACTTTGAAAGAGTCCATAGTCCACAAATTTGGTCCCTTGCGTCGAATGTGGGCATCCAATACTGCTAGACCAAAAGTAATAGGATGGATTTGTTTGTTCACCTCTTTGCTCTTCTTGATGTCCATGCCAATTGTTGAAATTCTCCATGGAAGCGTGTGCTCGGCCATATCATGACTTATTAATTTCACTCAATCCTTATTGAGATTCCTATAAACATATTGAAGGGGTGTACATTTACACTTCAATAAATCAATATTGAACACTTTTCCCATGCCAAACTTATAATATTGGTTTTGTCTTTCCAAAGTGAGCACTGCTTGTTCAGATTGTCGAGCATGTGATGAAGGGACCAAATCCTCTCCATCTAGATCTCTAACCTCGTTTTCTATTTCCATTAGCTGTTCCATATTCACAGGCACACCATAAAGCAAGAATGTTGTTATCATTTGTGGGGGTAGAGGTTCATTGACACACTCACTTTGTTAGTGTGTCTATTTTTTTGGAGGACCTTTTGGATTTTTTTGGTTGTGAGCTTCTTGCTTCTTCTTGAGGTAGTCTCTTCTTTTGAGAGAGAGTTGGAACTTTCTCTTTGGGCGTCTTTTTAGAATCCCTTGAAGTGGCCTCTTGAAGTGATCTCTTCCTTCCTTGTTTTGGAACCTTATCTATAGCATTATCTTGAACATTCTTTGAATATTGTGTGTCTTTTTTGGTAGGGTGATGTGATGTAGCGGATACACTTTAATCCTTACCAGTCTTTCCAATGACCCTCTTGGTAGGGTGATTTGATGTAGTGGATACACTATGATCCTTTTTACAGGTATTTCCAATTCCCCTTTTGGTAGTGGGCTACCAATGGAGTGGATGATAACAAGTGATCCTTTGCCTTCATGAAGCCTTTCACAAGCTGGGTGCAATTCTCAAGTTGTGATGACTCAAGATTATCATAGCACAACTGATTTTGAGGCCAATCTTCCCAATACTATTCTCCAATCCATATTTTCTACCTTTCATATATCAGAAAGATGCAAGCCATTAAATGGAAGCAAGATCTCACTAGTTATCTCCTCTGTAGCATTTGGAATCACAATGAAGGCGATACAAGGGACACCTTCATCACTAGCATCATCCACTACATTTGTAACAATCCCCATGTCTCCATATTATTCACATTTTTTTGTCAAATATAGGTGAATGTTAGCTTTGTACATTACCTTATGATTGCATGTGTTAAAGAACCACTTGAGACCTTCTTAATACTTCTTTGTTATTTTCAAGTTTGGAGGATTGTATTTGGGCTTGATTACAAGTGGAGAACTCTCTAAGAAGAAGGTCTTCTTTGGTGGTTCCATGCCTACATAAAAATTTTGAAAATCAAATAATAAAAGAATGTAAAGACCATGAATAGTGAACATTTAATTGAAAAGAAAAAAACCTTATGAAAATAGAACATGTATAAACTTGATGTTTATGTGTAGTTTTCATAAATTACAAGAATCATGATGGTAGACCCAAGTCTAAGAAAAGAATCATGACTATGTATGGAAGTGTAGGTTATGTGTTTCAAAGAAAAGAACAAAGTTGGATACTTGATTGGTCTATATGTTTGTGGATAAGATTACCATGGAGGCTTAAAATTGAGTTTTAAGTATATGTAGGTCTATTTCTCGAGGGGTTCACCTCAAAAAATGTTCGTGTACCACGCGAGTTCAGCAGGAGGGGTTTTTTGAATTAGATACATTGAGAAAAATTAACAAGATTACATTAACAAGAGGGGTTTTTTAATTCAACTTTAGAAAAAAATCTGTTAGTTCATAAGTAAAGAGGGGTTGTTTTATTGGGGGGAAAATTTTAGTTAAGGGGTTTTTAAATACCACTTGAACGCACGAGGTCTATTTGAGTTGTTACTGCTTATGGTTAAAATAGAGGAGAAGGGACATGGGGATTAAACCTAAGTTTGAGCCTGCATGAATGTGTATGGAAGTGTAGGCTATGTGAGTTGAAAAAATGACACGGGACCTTAAAATAATTTTTGAAGAATAGTACAAAACTCACAAATACAACAAAGACTAAACCATAAAATTGAATTCAAATTAACAAGATGAGCATAAATTGAAACAAAACAAGAAATAGAGTAGACATCACCTTGAACACAGAATCTCCCCCCCCCCCCCAAAGAAGTGTCGGCATCCTCCAACTTCTTGGGTATTTATGACTTTTATTCATATTTAAAATTGCCCACATGCCAAAAATAGTTGCACGCTTATGCATGGGCTTTCCCTTTTACAAAAATTAGAGTTGCTTTCAACACAAACTTAGAAAAATTATTCATATCTAAACCTCTAAAGGAAAAATACATAAAGAACCCCAAGGGCTAATTAAAATGTAACAAAATCAACATGTCCATGCCACGCCCATGTATAACAAAAGTAGGAGGCCAACAATGATACAAAATCTCATAGTAGATACTACAACCAAAATACAAAAAATGAGAAAAACCTTCTTGATAATTACTCACTCCAAATCACCGCCATCATGTCCTAGCCATACTGGCTTATGAGCATAAGGCTCGTCAATATCACCAACCTATAGGTTGTCCATTCAAACACATTTCAAACTAGCAACATCTGCTAAAATTACACAATAGCACATATGCATTAAATCCAACACTTAGTTCCAGCCATCGCCAATTTCATATGTCCTACAAATGGAATATTTTGAATCGCCCAAGTGCCATGCTACAAACATAGTGGTAATTAGGCCTCCCAAATTAACCACAAAGAGATGGACAAAAAATTGGTAACATCCCTCCTACCTAGGATAGCAACTGTCTTCAGTTGCGTTATATCAACTGGCTCATGTTTGAAAGTAAGATTGGATGATGTCAGGATAGGTGCGAAAAAACCATTGGAAAAACTTGACTAACACATAATGAATATATGCAACAAACCAATCAAATGAACATATGTGAAATGAGTCTAAGTGTCCCATACCCCAAAGGCGCATTCTACATGTACACACAAGATGGTAAAAGATAGAATACACAAATGTGTCTGGTGTGAGTACATGAAATGAATTTGATGTCCCATACCCCAAAGGCGCATTCTACATGTACACACAAGATAGTAAAAGATAGAATACACAAATGTGTCTGGTGTGAGTACATGAAATGAATTTGATGTCCCATACCACCAAATTAACTCCACATATCACTCCTTCAGAATATAAGTTTAAGACGGAGGGGCTAGTTCTCTCTGAAACTTAAATTTTGACAACAATTTTCTTTATCTTTAATTTGTTTAATTATTAGCTAAAGTGTGGAAAATATTGAAATTATACATGCTAAAATCTATTCTTACTTGATAATTGACTGATACGCTAATGAATTTATTTTCAAAATCTTATTGGAAAAGTAAAGATGGTTTTTCTAGATATTTCTTCAGTTTTCCTAATTTGATCTAATCTGAATGTTAAATGTATGGCTTTCTAGTGTTACTATTTAAGTCTTTAGATAGTAGAAATGATAAAATAAATGTTAAAAAAATGTGAACCATTTGTGAAATAAAGTCAACACATGCCTCCATGGTTGATAATGTATTAGTGATGATACCCTCTTGCTTGAGAGTTTTGTCTCATCAATTGTGAGAGTAGATAAGATGATGTTCTTGTTTTTCATTGGACATTCTTTAAATGCATAATGTCCTTTTTAATAATGACATCTGTACATATCTTAGAAATTCTTATCATGTCCTCTTTCTGTACATGTGAGTTTACATGGAACTTTACTAGTGCATGAACACAACTCTTATTGAAAGATTGTACAAACCCTAAGTCCTCTTTAGTTTAGAGACCTTATTTATGACCTTAAGAGATCACATAATACCTTTCCCAGTAATGTCTTTTGACATTAACTCGCCCATGACTTGAACCTCGTATTTTGATTCTTAAAATGAGACTTACAATGTAATAATTAAATCCATATTTTCATTTTATTAATCAACATTGTTAGAATTATTGCTACTCATTCATTTTAACAACCTCGCCTAATCTTACTTTATGTTAATCTTACCCTAATGTGTCATGGGAAGTTGTCGATCCGCCAAGCTAGAGCTATGCTCAAGAGCTCCACCGTTAGCTGCTCATCACCTCTATCCTCCCACACTCGTCACATAGTGAGGCGTTTACTAATCCAATGGGTGGTGCAACCTCTCTCACAAAGATCGTGTGGGATCTCCATGGAAGACAATTGCGGTGATAGCCTAATCACTCAAGCAAGAGAGAACAAGTGAATAGCACTAATCACTCCCAAACCCTAACCCTAAGCACACCACACATGCTAGAGTAGAGTTGCAAGAGAGAGAGATAGAGAGAACACTCCACTTCTATTGTATAAATGGGAGAATCAGTTACAGATAAGAGAAATTGGCTTTTAGAGTTCCAAGCCTTTTCCCACTAGGCCACTCTAGAGTAAGTGACCCAGGCACCCAAAACATAGTTATAAGGCTTTTCTCTATGGTTTGGCTAACTGGCCGAGATCCTCTTATCTTTCCTTTGAAGCCCAAGACTTGGGAGTGTCTTTAAAGAATTTCCCTCATCAAATGATGAGATTTATAATAGTTGTGGTAGGAATGTGTTAACCACATGTGGTTAACATACTCCCCTTCTTAAACTCGATCGCGTCATTATGATCGGTAAGAGGTTGTCTCGAGGGAGGCTAGGAAGTGTCACACTTGGTTGGTTCTCTTATCATCTTGGAAATGAGAGGGGGTGGGGGGGTTAGTAAGATGGAAAGAAGCTAGTGGAGTACTAGCGAGATTAAGTATGCATCTAGTCATATGGGCTCTTATGAATATGCTTTCTTGTATGTGCCTATGTACTTTTTATTTTATTTTTGTTGTTTTTATTTTTTGTCGCCTCCTTTGCAGGTTTAACATCCTCATGAGAGGAGTTAAAGTACTTGAATGAGTAAACTAGCATGGAATACTTAATGACTAGGATCCAAGTGGTAGGTGGTGGTGATGATGAGGGGTTAGTAACATAATGGTGTTAGTAAGCAAATGGCAAGGGGGATATTTTGGAGGGACAAGGAGGTAACTTGCATGTAAACTAATTATGCTCTGAGATGCTATATCTCGATGGTGATGTAAATGTGACTATAGCATCTTCACCAAGACACCTTAATAGGTATCTTTACTCTTGTGGGCATGGATTTATTGGGGGTCTGTTTTCTCTCTCTCTTTTAGTGGTTTGTCTTGTTCTGTCATTGTGTAGCTCATGGGACTGGGATCTTGTGTTGGTGAGAGTGGTAGTTGACATCATTGAGGATCCTGAGGAGTAGTAGTTTTTAGTATGCAAATTAAAGCTACTTTACATTATTTGGCGTGCAAAGCTAAGGTAGAATAAGAAGACGTTATGGATCATTAAGAAGATTAAGGCGATGGGTCTACCATTGACCAGACTTGTACCCTCCATGGTCCCTCCATCCAAAGATGTACCTATATGTCTATTGATGTGATGAAGCTTTGTGTGGTGTGTGTGCATATGACAGAGCCCAATGAGAATTGCAGGTGTTGTGCATGGGTGGGGGAAAAAGGTGTGCCCGTTGTCCTACTTACCTAGATATTCCTAATCAACTAGACACTCTTTTTTTTTGGGTCCTCATGTGGGTGAAGACCCAAAAGAGGACTTACATGTAAGTCCTCATGTGGGTGAGGACTTACATGTGTTTATTGGTCAACACCCCAAAAGAAAGTCCATGGAGGACTTACATGTGTTTATTGGTCAACACCCCAAAAGAGGGTTTTGTACTGATTAGCCCATTTGACTAGATTTGGGAGCTTACCCTTGAGGTTTTATTTGAGTGGTTGGATAAGCTCTGACATTTGTGATATGGTCCATTGGTTTGGTAACAAAGTCTAGGGGCAAGAAAGAGCTTCATGGATGAGGCTCTTTTGGTTGAAAGGAGTCGGTGAATTAAGGTTCTGAGTGCCTAGGTTTGATATGTAGGAAAATTTGTATGATTTAGTTGATGAAAAGGGACTTGCTTCCTTATTGGTCACTAAACCATTTGCGTCGATTGGATGGGTATTGGCTTGGTTTGTGTGGTTTGGGCCAACTCAATGTTGTGGGATCCAAATGATGGATGAACCATCATTGAAGCCTTGGGCTTCTAAGAGATGTTTGGGCACTCATCATAGTGATGAGGACCCATGGTTGATGAGGCTTCATGGTTTTTTGTCGACAAGTCTTTGAGCTACATGTAGGTTGTCGACGATGAGGACAAGCTCTTGATTATGGATTTGGGAGCCATAGGTGTGTGTTGCCTTCATGGAAGAATTGAGCTTTGAGAACGTTGGTAGGCACCCATCATTGTTGGCTTTGCTATGCTTAGAGTTACCTAACCTTGGCCACTAGGCCTTTTTTTGTAGCTCCTTGGAGAGTTGTTGTGGTGGAAGAGCATAGGCTGCATTCTTTGGTAGCCAAAGGCCAGTGTTACCTTCATGGAAGCCTTGATGTTTCAGCATGTTTTTAGGCACCCACCTATGTTGGCTTGATGTGCTTGGGGCTTCCTAACCTTGGCCACTAGGCCTTTTTTTGTAGCTCCTTGGAGAGTTGTTGTGGTGGAAGAGCATAGGCTGCATTCTTTGGTAGCCAAAGGCCAGTGTTACCTTCATGGAAGCCTTGATCTTTCAGCATGTTTTTAGGCACCCACCTATGTTCGCTTTGATGTGCTTGGGGTTTCCTAACCTTTGGCCATTGGGCCTTTTGTCTTGCAGCTCGTTGGAGAGTTGTTATGGTGGATGCGTACAAGCTACATTCTTGGGTAGCCATAGGTGAGTAATACCTTCATAGTAGCCTTGTGTTCTGAGCAAGCAGCAAAAGGGACGATGAGCTAATAATTAAGTTTTGGCTTAGGGTTGGTTTTTGTTAGCTTTGTTTGCTTTTTACACTTGTGTTTCTAAGATGGCCATTTTGGGATCCATAATTCTGTGTAGCCATTGCGACAAGAAGATTATTGGTAACCCACCATTGATTGTCAAGATAATGGTAAGAGATCAAGGTGCTTGTGGTGTAGGTGGTTGAGGAGGTAGAGTTGAGGGTGATTGTCAACGAGACGAGGCTTGATGTCAATGTGGGATGGTGTCAACCGTCATGCCCTTTCGACTGGCTTTGGTGAGGCACAAGGTGTGGTAAACAGGTGAGACTTCTAGTGATGAGGATGAGACTTGAATTTGGAGGGTGGTCGAGGGAGAGGCTATGTGGATGATTTCCTCTTGGGGACACAAGAGGATTGTGGATTTTTTGCAGTTGACTTCCCTGGTGGTGTTTCTTCTCACCAAAATTTTTAGCAAATGAGTGGCATCAATCCACTCTTTTTGAATTATAATTTGTCGTTGGAGTGCTCTTGCATCTATGACATGAAATATCCACTCTAACTGGTTATTTTCTATAGATATTTTAGGAATGAAATACCTAACACTCATTAGATGCATTTCATGTGAAATTAGAATGTAAGTGTTTTCTTGTGTAAGTGTGGGTTTTCCATGCCTCCAAGAATATGAGATTGGTGTGGACCATGGAATATATATGGGCTTGCCACTGTTGTAGACCATTCACAATCGGGAGTCTAATCCATATTCTTGGTGGGTTTAGTTCTAGTGCTAGTTGGGGGGCGGTGGAAGACTTACCCGTTTTTGGGGGTGAGAGAGTTTTTGCTGGCAGAGGATTAGATTTGGTGCACTCCTCATCCTAGAGGATCATCATTACCTTGCCCTTGGGAAGCTCAAGGTTAGCTATGTTGTCAGTTGAGTTGATTGTACATGTGGCCTTCTTGACCCCGCTCCCTCCAAGGATGACTGCTTCTTTGGTCTCACCTGTGGGAACCACATAAAACTTACAAGCCAATGGGTTAGATACATTATGTACAATTTGTGTAAAAGGCACAAGGCTTTGTATACATTGTTCACTAGGCATATGAATTTTTGGCATGAGCACTATGAAGAGATGGTTTGCCTAGGGAGACCCATGTTTCCCATGGCAAACGATTATGGCTAGTTGTGCGAGACAACAAGGCACACTTTCTTTGCATACTTTTGCCAAAGGGGAAATCTAACCGTACCCAAAAGGTTTCCATTTCATGTCGGGGAGATATCCTTCGTGATTTGGGAGTGCATTAAGTAAAGCTAGGATTCTCATCCAACCGTGGTTGGCTTTGTCTCATGCGTCATAAAGGATTTGATGACAAGATTTGTAAACAAAGACATCATTAGTCCTCGTTGTAGTCACAAAATCTTCGACGAAGGGACCTCTGATCATTGGATGTGTTTGCCCAGGTATGTAAATTCACTTTGAGTGTTTGATCCCCTTTGTGGAGGTAGATATGATTTGTGTCCCAATCATAGACCAGTCATGTGAGTCTCATGAAGGGTATTCCTAGGATGTTGTCATAGCTACCATGACGAACGTCCATGACTACAAATGTGAGTTTGAAGGTCATGTCACTAACTATAATCTTGAGGTCCTATCTACCAAGCGAGATCTTCAATTTGGTGGGATTTGGGGTGGTTGTTCCCAAGTTTCCAAGCACATTCTTATATGACAACTCTTATGCTAGTACCCCCATCTAGGATGTCTCTAACTGCATGTACATCGTAGATAGGAAATGGCAGGGTTTTCTTTATATCATCACCTTCAAAGTAGTGGCCCAACACATTTACTCAAATTGTCGGTGTGCCTTTGGGTTGTGGGTTGTGCTCATGGAGTAGTTTAGGATGATGGGGCTCAGATTCATCCAAAGCATCTAAGTTATCTCTCTCCTCTACGAAAGCCTATAGTTTTCGTTCCATCCAATCCCTAAGGTCATTCCATAAATTTGGATTTCCTTTAAACAAGGTTCCAATGGGCATTTGGAGTTGGGAAAATAGAAAGGTTGATAGGAAGAAAGATCATGTTGATGAGGAGATTCCTCATGTTCAGGGCCTAGTTCATAGGGTGGACTTTGGTATATGGAAGTTCAATTTGGTCCTTATTTGGTGGGGGTTGAGGTTGAGAATTAGGTGCCATGGGAGGGTAAAATACCTCATCAAATTTTGTGTGGCCACCTTGTGAGTCATTGTCAGACTCTGTGTCACTATTCTCATCGAGTTCCTTGATGTGGACATGGGATTTGGTCTTGGACACTTGTGGAATAGGCAATGCACACTTGTGGAATAGGCAATGGAGGATTAGGAGGCACAGGTGGGGCAAGATCTTCATTTTTTAAACATCATGTTGGTGAATGGATCTTCCACAGCCTTGAGCATAAGTTGGGGCTCCTGCCTTTCTTGGTGGGAAAGTTTAGCTTCTTGTCCTAGACATTGAGTAAACGGGTCTAGAATGAATTACCTTTCATCGGGTGTTTGTACATAGGCCAAAGGTATGGGTGGTTCTTCAAGTTGAGCCTAAAAGTCTTGTACTAGTGCTTGGGCCTGCTAAAGATGTTGCTTCTCGATGTTGGGATTCGGATATGTGACCAATCACTTTTTTCTTCCCCACTAATTTGATGCTCAAATGGCATCCAAAACATAATTTTAAACCAATTTAAGTGAAACCCTTATCGATGCACACAAATCCTATGTATCACAAGTTGACAAGCAAATCAAATAAATGTGCAGCTAACATCCCCTCACATTCCTTTTGCTAGCAATTTTAAGAAATCCCCAAATACTGATGAAGTCAACATATATTTTAGCATTGAACCATATAATTAATTTGCACTATGTTTACACTATATATGGTCCCAACACCCTAATGAAGACAAAGTATATATGCTTGCAAGGTTTATATGATTTCTTCTTCACATCCCTAAGAGAGAAAGCTAGACAAGAGCACCTAGGAAACTGGCATATATTAATTGCATAAGAGACCGTCTTGATTCCCTCGACTCAGAGGTGGCAGCCCAACACCCTAATGAATACAAAGTTTATATTCTCACAAGGTTTATAAGATTCCTTCTTCACATCCCTAAGATAGAAAGCTGAACAAGAGCACGTAGGAAACTGGCATATATTAACTGCATAAGAGACTCTTGATTCCATCGATTGAGAGGTGACAACCCAAAAGATATGAGACTCTCCTTGGCAAACAATTGACTCATGCACTATCTCCCCTTCCAAAATATTAGCCTTGGGACTCCTTGATTATCTTCTCCTTCCATCTCATGACACGTCCATCCCCTCTCTTGGTTGCTCACACATTGTATGGTGTTTCTCGTACAGATTAACAAAGTGGGGGAACAAAGTGACCACCATTCTCCTAGCGTAACCTCCATTTTGAAATGGAATCTACACACTTCCCACCAAGCAAGACATGTCTCCAATGAAGGGATGTCCTCCTCCCGTGCATGCCCCAATCTCCAGAATGAGACAAGTTTGTCTTTTGATGTTTCTACAACAACCTTGCTTGGTGCATCTCTTCATTGCCTAGTCATTTGTTTGTGCTCCTCTTGATATTGTGGCTTTATACACTTGGCACGATCCAACATACTCTTCTCCCAAAATGAAATGAGAATAATCTTTCTTTGTGTAGCATAACATTTTTTTCACCTCTATTGAAGATTGTCTAAATTGCCAACCAATTGGCATGTGCTTCATTAGCCACATAAAGCCATTAAACTGGGCAGCCCCATAACCACATCACTGCATAGTGTCATTTAGAATTGTCCAAAACACCACCTATGCATTTTTGTTCTCAACCTTAAACTCTTTGATTGCAATAGTAAGCAGCTCATGCATAAACTGATGATAAACATATGCACTCATAGTTGTACAACCACTACAATGGTGCACATGATCAAAGTGGACCCATTGGTTTTCAAGAGGGCCTCCTAGTCTCAGATCTTAAGAAGTATGGGGCACATCATATTGTTGCTCAACAAGTGTCAATGAGCGGTGGTGCAAAGGCGAGGCGATTCTTGTATCCTATGAACGATCGAGGGAGGAGCCTGCGATGGGAGCATTGGAAAGATCTTTGCAAGTGCAACACAGATCTCGACAAGGATCCAACTCTACAAAACAAGCAAAAGAAGGTGTGGGCTTACTTTGACAAGGTTGTGACAACTATATTAAAGAGCACAACAACTCAAGAAGAACAAAGTGTGTTCAAAATAGATGTGACATAATTCATCAAGCTTGTTAGTGATGAGTGTTGGGAAGATACCTCCATTATATATTACATGGTAAGATATTATCATCTTAATTATCGTTGTTCATTAATTAACGTTGCAATTGCTTACTCTAAAATTCCATAAACATTTGTCTTCATCATTTCTTACTTGGACATTTTTTTATAGCACATTGTATATGCACATGGACCGTATTTTCTACCAAAATACGGGTCCTTGGATATGTTCAACACCCAAGGCATGGAAAAATCACATTACGCAGCCAAAGGAGTGTACTTCAAGAATACACTACATGGTGGAGGGAAGACACATAGCAATTATCTTGTGGAGATGTTTAATTGGTTCTATCGCAACAATCTTGTAAGAAATGTTACTAGGGAAAAGGCTCGAATGTCAGCAATCGCTAAAGTTGCATGACTCAAAAGGAAGGAGGCAAACATAGAGAAGTGAAATGGAAGTTCAATAGCAAGCTGGTTAAATGTGTCTAATTTGGTGGTTTTGTAATTTTTGACCGGTTTCCTACTGTTTGAGCACATTATAAATGACTTTATATAAAGGCGTAATAGTCTCATTCTTTTCTCATTTCTATATTTTGACTTCATTTTTTTCCATGGCTCGTATGAAAAACACTACACGTAAGAATCCACCATCACCTCATTGTCTGCACCCCGCCACCTCCACCTCCACCTCCCTCTCCCCCTCATCTGGGTACCATTAACCTGACCACCACCATTGACCCTAATTGAGAGACATGGAGTGATGTTGACCTTGATGGAGTTCCATGGGCTGATATTCCTATCCCCTCAATATGTTCCACAATTAGGGGGAAGAGCTTGCATCGAGGCATGGGTCCGTTGCCCCACCAACACGAGAAGAGGTGGTAGCAGTAGTAACAACGGAAGTAGCAACAATAGAAGTAGTAGCAGAGCTGAACGAGCTCCATCATCCACTTGGCATAAACGTGCATGAGATTGGAATGCTCATGCACATCCTCCTCAACCACCCATGCAAGAAATCCTCCTCCTCGTGCCCCCAAGAGGAAACAATGCAATGGCATGGCAGCTCTAAAGGAGATTTGGAGGTTCCAAAAGAGTGTCGACCTCCTCATCTCGAGAGTTCCTTTTGCATGTCTTGTCAAAGAGATACTATACGATTTAGGGGGACAAGACAAGAGGATGAAAAGCCTTGCCTTAGCTGTAATCCAAGAAGCAATGGAGGAATTTTTGGTCACCATGTTTGAAGATTCTAACTTGTGTGCAATCCATGCAAAGCGGGTCACAATCATGTGTAAAGACATGAAGCTGGAATGCAACATTTGAATATTTTCCCTTATTATGTACATGATTGGACAATGTAAAACTTCACTTAATATATTCTCTTTTTAGTGCTTCTCAAGTTGTCCATCCGACGCCTTGATTGCATGTGTATCTGTATCAAAAAAATTTAAATGTATTTGTATATTTCATTTACAAGTGTGAGTTGTATATTTCACTTGTTATTATGTATAGTTTGAAGGCTTTAAAAAGTTAAAAAAAACCCCAACCTGAATAGGGTGACTTTTGCCCAGACAAGAAGCCTGTCTTAGTAGCAAAAGTCGCCCTGTTCAGGTTGGGGGTCTTTTTGTATTTGGTGGCCTCCAATTGTCATGTAGTCACATTTACAAGTAGTCACATTCACATACACATAGGCCTTGCTATCAATTAGAGCTGGGTGCTAGCTAAATCAGACAAACTACACACTCATTATGGTCAGAAAGGACATGGGGGGCATCATGGGAAGTTAGCCCAAATTAATCATTACTGATACCACAAACTAAACACGCATGCAATCTAGTGTTATCCACAATGGCTCTCTCTCTCTCTCTCTCTCTCTCTCTCTCTCTCTCTCTCTCTCTCTCTCTCTCGCATATCATGAAAACTTACATTATTCAAACTTTATGTAGACATTATGTATAAAAAAACCCACTTGTATTAATAAAAAGAATTTACATTGATTGTAGAACACATTATCTATGATAAATTCTCAAGCTAACTCATAATATTCTTGAGATGCCTAGCTACAGTCTTGCACCTCTTCTTGCTAAGTGGAAAGGTCCCCGACAATATGGCATTGACGACACAATCTGGGTCCCTGACAATATGGCATTGACGACACAATCTGGGTCCCTCTCACCAATATTCTCTGTAAATGCAGTGTGTGCGAGCACTTTAGAAGCATAACCCCCTTGAAAGGCAGCGTACACTGCAGCCTTATTGACGAGCACTATCTTGTCAGCATTTCTTGGAATCGTTAACAAGCATATGACCTTGCTAAGTACGTTGAGGGCTAACATGTAGTTGCCATGGCGAAAAATGCATTGTGCACCACAACAAGGTCTTGAGGTGGTGCAATACGACCCATGGGCCAATGCGGCATCTCTTCCAAATCCTCGCATGTGCCAATGCGGCATCTCTTCCAAATCCTCGCATGTGCCACCTTTACGTTGAGCCCAAGCATCTACAGAGACTATATGCTACACACAAGAAAGAGGATTAGAAGAATTCTGGTAGTATTATCAATTATATTTATTAGATTCATACATAATTTATCTTACCGTGTGTTTGAAATTAGAGCTAACCACCTCAGGCTTGCAAATGTCGATGCAGGACTTGTGTTCCTCCAACGACACTAATGTACCATCCTCAGACTCTCTGGTCAGCGGTAATTGTTCTTGAGCTTTTCTCTAAACTCCTCCTTAGTCACAAGGCTTTGATCAGCCTTTGCAATTGCTGATTTTAGGATCATCACGGACTCATGCACACCACCCTACACCGGAACAAGCCCTTGTTGCAAAGCCTCCAAGCCCTTGTTGTCGATGGGAAATTCATCATTCACAGCTAACAAGGAGAGGAACTTGGCTTGGTTGAGCTTGTAGACTTTTTCTAGGTCATGTAAAAAGAGGAATTTCTCCCCTTAAATCACCACAGAGCTGAGCTTACTAAGCTCAAGCTCCAACATCTCATGTGTAGCCTCCTTTCCCTTGCCCACATCTGGTACATATAGCCAATCACTACAAGAGAAGGCATCATTAGCAACGTTATTTGCCACATTTTACATTATGCTACTATAAGCATCCAATACTCAAGACATTGTTAATTTGTTCAATTTGCAATTTCTTGCAAATGAACATTGTTGGGGTGGGTTGTGGAAAAAGCTTAGAGAACATAAATACAAATAGATGGACTGTGGCAAACCATCTAAGCCCCACAAACTTAGAGGCCTTAGATAATTTTAAGGAGGAGTGTATGTTGGAATACATCTTGTTTTTGAAAGCATTAACACTCCACCTATCTAGAACTGGCCACTCTACACTATGTAAAGAGTCCATAGGGATCTCCTCAAGGGTACCATATTCTGTAGGCCGAGAAGGGACTTTGTAGGAGTGTGTGTAAAAGAATATATTTTTGTTGAAGAGGGCTCTATGATTCTCACTTGGAAACATAAGCTCACCTATTGTACTATGAAAAGCACTAAACACACCACTAAGGCTTCTCAAAGGTTGTTCTTCAATATAGCTTGATGGGAAAATGTCTGCAACCCACATACCATAATTAGTAAAACAAAACAAGCCGTTTCCAAATAAAATTACAACCACATACTTACAGTTGCAAAGGAGCTTATTCCTCTCCGTGGAAGGAGGAAGATACATGTCTACAGCCATGTAGACATGTTGTATTATTGCCTTGATTTCTCCATTATTATCCTTCTTGAAATGAAGAATCCTTCCCTTCCAATGGTGTTCCAAAACACCACGGTTAAGAACTTGATGTGGACCTATGGCACTTGGTTGCATATAAACCCAATCTTTCACCCTAAATAGATGCCTGATCCACTCACCTTCATCTTCTGTAGTGTTGTAGAGAAGGTATTCAAAGATGGAATCACTTGGTCTCTTACTAGAGGTAGGCATAATGAGATGTATGGGTGAAGAAGAGTAAGGAAATTGAGGGAAAAATAGCTTAAGAAATGATTAAAGAAATAGAAGATTAAAGTTTAGTATGGGTGAGCAAGAGAGAGCAACATGAGATTAGGGAGAGTACAATAGCTTTAGAGATGATTTTGCAATAATAAAAGATTAAAGAAGCTTGTGGAAGAGGATTAGAGAGAGATTAAGAGCTTAGAGAGTTGAAATGAGCTTCAAAAATGGATTTCCGACCATAGAATATGATTAGATAGCCTTTTTTGAAGTAAATACACCTTTTTGGAGGAAAAACCAAAATTTCATTTTTAAAAGGGTTTTTTTTGGCCGAGCTACACTTTTTTATTTAAAAATGTTGGCCCATGTCATTTTAAAAAGGATATTTGACCCTTGCCTTGAACTTTGGTGTGACCTCTAGAGAGAGGTAGAAGATAGGGGGACACGGCTAAGAAATGTAATAACTATCCTATATTTTATAGCTAAAGCTAGTGGTGGATAGAATATGCACTCCCCCCCTTCCCATTGGTGGATATCTTAATTAGCACTAATTTTTTGATTAGTAAAGGGCCCATTTTATAGTTGATTTTATCCCTAGTGTGCACGGGAATGATAAGAAGAGTCTTTCACCCTATGAGATTGCGACATGTCCTTGGTGGATTGATGTGCCTCCTCCAAATGTTCTTCTTCATGAGAGGCAGACGTATGAAGCATGGGAAAAGGGGAGGAGGCAAAATAATCAAGTCATGCAAGGGGACTCAACTAAAGCAAATAGTTTTTAATCCTTTTTTCTCTATGTTGCCGGAAGTCTTTTTCTTATGCTATAAAATGTAAATATAAGGTGGTTCAGGAAAGGGGAGAAATAAAGCTAATTAGGAGAAGGGAATGGTTTTCAAAAGAGGAAAAAACAAAGAGATTGATGAAAATCCCCGTGAAGGTTCACACTCATTGGTTGTATTGTTGAAAACATCATGCTCTTTTGCTAATTTGCGCATTTGAATAAGAATTTCTTGGCTATGTGAAAGTGCAAGTTCTTAATGATGATCCTGACCTCATGATGCATGATGACGAGGATATATTGGGGGGGAGGGATCTCAAATGGTGAGTCTAAGGAAATAAGATACCATGACAACTCTAACAAGTTGTTTATGGATCATCTAAGGTTCTTGATTGTGGAACATGTTTAGATTTGTTGCTTGCATAGGGTCCAAGGTTCCTCCAAAAAATTTTGGCATGTCCACATATGTTCCATCATTGCTGTTGAAGTCACAATCATTATATCTATTTTGTATTATGGCATTGGGGATTCCGTTTCAATGGGCAAAGAATTTGGATTTTACATTAGAAATGAGGAGTATGAAAAGATCAATGACTTATTTATAGCTTTGGAGAAACAAGGTCTTGCGTACAAGAAAAAGAAAAAAAAAGTTGCTTGGGTGGCAGACTTTGTGCTTCTCGACTTGCATGTGGACTCTTCATTCGTCCATGAGCATGTTCCTGTGTGGAACAAGCTCACAGAGGATCATGTTCGTAATGGGTTTGGAGTGGACACTACCTTGGGAGATTGTGGATAGATTGTTGTTATTGTCCCATTGAGAGTGAGAAATTACATCCTTATTTTTCACTATTCAATGGCGCATTTTCTTGAAAGTAGGAGATATTCATTGCGTTTTTTTTTTGGCAATGGAGAACAAGAAGGATCTCCATCATGGGTGGATAGATATGCGCCATGATATGATTTGGAGATATTTTTTCATTTCACTATAGACGATAAAGCCCCCAAGGGGGTGTTGAGGGCTTCACTATTAAGGTAATCTGTGTATGAAATATTCTATAAGGAATTTTAATGGTAGTTGAGGCAAGAGTGCTACATATATAGAAAGGAGAAAAGTTGTGCCTTCCCAAATCAATGGGCCACCTTGAACTCCAATTGGAGGATGGTGTAGACAAAGACATCCGGGGTGCTAGCATGGCAACCATTGCACCCTAGGAAAACACCTGATTCCATCCAAGAAGAGGAGATTATCCCTCATAGTAAAGATTCTAAGCTTTTGGATTGGTTGGAAGTTGCCCATAGGTTAACTTACAATAACAATATGGTGGAGATCATAGAGGTTATTTCTAAGAAGCTTGAGCAACACTTTGAGGTGATCGGCCTGGGTGAACTAGACACCAACTAGCCAAAATGGCAATAGGGCCTCCATTCCTTCTAATGTAAGGGCATTAGAAGCACCAAACCCAAGGATCTTCTTTCTAATGATGTAAGAGCATTAGAAGAACCAAGCTGTAGTCGTCATACCACCTAAGGATCATCCTAGGAGTAAAAAGGACGACCACTTTGGTGATTTCTCTATCTCCAATTGACCACTTTATACACTTCTTATGCTCTAGTTGTTATACCACCGTAAGGAGCTTCCTAGGTGCACTGTATTGGTTAGCCACAATCCCCCTCTGTTTGCCACTAGATCTGCCAATCCAAGTTATCATAACATTCATAATGATCAATTTTTTAGAGATCCCACTAAATTTGGAAGGAAGACCACAAGTTTGGTGATTTGTCTATCTCTAATTGACCTAGTCATGACCTAGTCATGATCCAATTATGCTTGCCTTTGACAACACCATAGCTCCCCCTCCTGTCATGTTCATATTCATGTTTGGAATTTAATCTAGGTAGGAAAGTAGATCCCAAACCCATCCTCTCAGATTCTAGGTTGTGGGATCGCTCACCTTGACGGATCAAGTTAAGATCATTATCCACTCTTATAGGGACATGTTCACATAGACCTATAAATAATTTGCTATAAAGAATTGGAGGGTGTTCTAGTAGCCATAGGGGTTCACACAATCCCTGCCATTGAAGGAACCCATCTTGTGTGGGGTAGGGCTTACAAGCTCAACCCTAAGTATTCAAAGGCTATCAAAGCAGAACTAGAAAAACTGGAAGCAACTAACATTATCTCTCTAGTAGAGCATTCTGAGTGGCTTTCCCCATAGTCATCTCTTATACGGACATAATGTTAGTTGCTTCCAGTTTTTCTAGTTCTGCTTTGATAGCCTTTGAATACTTAGGGTTGAGCTTGTAAGCTCTACCCCACACAAGATGGGTTCCTTGCATGGCAGGGATTGTGTGAACCCCTATGGCTACTAGAACACCCTCCAATTCTTTATAGCAAATTATTTATAGGTCTATGTGAACATGTCCCTATAAGAGTGGATAATGATCTTAACTTGATCCGTCAAGGTGAGCGATCCCACTCTTATAGGGACATGTTCACATAGACCTATAAATAATTTGCTATAAAGAATTGGAGGGTGTTCTAGTAGCCATAGGGGTTCACACAATCCCTGCCATGGAAGGAACCCATCTTGTGTGGGGTAGGGCTTACAAGCTCAACCCTAAGTATTCAAAGGCTATCAAAGCAGAACTAGAAAAACTGGAAGCAACTAACATTATCTCTCTAGTAGAGCATTTTGAGTGGCTTTCCCCATAGTCATCTCACCCAAGAAGAAGACCAATAATATTAGGGTTTGTGTGGACTTCTAGGATTTTAAAAGCCACGATCAAGGATGGCTTTCCAATCCCTTTCATGGATAGTCTTTGAATGTGTGGCTAGACATAAACTCTATAGCTTTATGGATGGGTTCAGTAGCTATAATTAATTGGCCATCCATGCTCAGACGACTAGCCAAAATTGCTTTTGCCACACAGTAGGGTACCTACATCCATTAAAAAATTATCATTCAAGCTTTGTAACACTCTTGCCATCTTTGAGAGGATCATCACCAATTTGTTTTGGGAATACTTGAACACTTTTCTTTAGACATGTTTGGATGACTTCTCCCACTTCAAAGGTGCTCACCATATCTCTCTTTTGGAAGCTTTTACTGAGTACTTATCCCAACTAGCCCTAGTTTTCCTCAAATGTCTTCACTCTAAGTTGCATCTTAATCCATTTAAGTGTCATTTTCTTGTTGTCCAAGGCACCCTCCTTGGCCATATCATCTCTATAGAAGAAGTAGCCCCAGAACTAGACACGATTATAGCCATCCTTTGCCTTCCTACTCCACTCAATCCCAAGGGTTGTCAAGCCTTTATAGGACACACTAGCTATCATCGTCTCTGTTTCATTCACATGTATGTTGATATAGCTCTCCTCATCACTTTCTTGGTGAGTCCTTCCACAACATTATAGCGGTTTGCTAGTGAGTCTGAAGCCTCTACTTTCCTTAAATGGTGCCTGACTAAGTCCCCCATCACTTTCTTGGTCAGTCCTTCCACAACATTATAGTGGTTTGCTAGTGAGTATGAAGCCTCTACTTTCCTTACATGGTGCCTGACTAAGGCCCCCATCACTTTCTTGGTCAGTCCTTCCGCAACATTATAGTGGTTTTCTAGTGAGTTTGAAGCCTTTAATTTCCTTAAATAGTGCCTGACTAAGGCCCCCATCTTGATCATCCAAGATTGGTCTATAGTTTCTCAAGTGCAGGGATGTTAGCTCAGCTAATCGTGGGTGTCATCCTCACCCAAACTAGCGAGGAATACCAAATGGATTGCCTTATCTATTACTATGCAAGGCACCTTCTCACATAGGCTAAGCAAGACTATGGCACCATAGAGTGGATAGGCCTTCCCATTGTCTATGCTTGCCAAAAATTTTAGCATTACCTTTTGGGCACCTACCTTGTCATCATCTTTGACCACCAAGCTTCAAAATACCTTCTTTATAAACCTCTAATGATAGGTTGGGTGTGGCGGTGCTCCTCTTCCAAGAATTTGATGTCAAAATCCTACTAAGAGCTAGAAAGGAACATGTCATGGTGGACCACCTATCTTGGATCAACACAAGAAAGCTAGCCACATGTATCAATGATGATCTTCCTGATAGAATGTTGTTTAAGGTGGATGTTGCCCCGAGATTGGTATGGGCATGTCCTTTTCTTATTGTCCATAGGTGCTTTTCCTATTGGTGCATCCCCCAAGGAAAAATTTCATCTTAGCCTTACCAACTGGTGGTTGGCTAATTGTACAAAGCTGGGAATGATGGAGTGCTCCAATGTTGCCCCCATGAAGTGCCTTATATCATTGAGGATGCTCACGCCGAGGTAGCTAGATGCCATTACCCTAGTTATATCACTATAGAAAGGATTTGTTTTCCCCTATATATTTGTTGAACTTGTAAAAAATGGTTGGCCAATGACCAAGAGGAAGAAGTGTATTCAAAATCTAGCTTGTAGGAAGATACTGTTGATTATAGATGTCTATCTTAGGAGCCATCCCCATTGAAAGAGGAACTCAATTTGCTAACTCCGATGGTAGCCCTCCTGTCTCATTATGCACATTCATTTCCCCCTCATCATAATAAAATCATACACCCAAGTGCCCAATATCTTAGGATTTGGCTTGACTTCCTATTTGGCAAGCTCTGATTAGCTCAAAATCTAGCCACAACCTTATGTCATGGTGGGAAACTTCAGTATCCCTATGTCCGAGGGGCTAGTAAGCCAAATTTGCAAAGCCTATGGTGCTTCATGCAAACTATTTGCACTAAATTGATCCCTTGATGTGCAAGTTTCATATAGTCTCTTGCAAATATCTAGACCTCTACTGACACCCATGTTACAATCAGCATGAAGTCCATTGCTTCTAGTTCAATCTCAATTAGAAGAAGCCACCCTTTTAGCATCTTTCTGGAAGTGGAAGTCCCTAAGTTAGGACTTGGTATCTTACCTATTAAATAAGATGTGTCATGGAAGCAATTTCGTCAATCACATGAAATAACCCTTGTGTAAATATATTTACATATGTATTTAAAAATAAACCTCTTATATTGCACTTACCTTACTATTATTAGCAAAGCCCGAATGATCGTTACATGAACTCAAAGAATTGAAGCCTAGAGAAGACTTAGCCCTCTCAAACGAGGGGATGGGGGACTAAATGACTGGGTTATAATGGGGTTGCATTTCTTCGAGAGCAATAATCCAACCTCACCATGAAGAAAACCAAAACCATTGAGGCAAGAACCAAGGGTCATGCTATCGTGGCCTAACCAAAACCATTGAGGCAAGTACCAAGGGTCATGCTATCGTGGCCTTCACCTTAAGGGAAGCAAGGCTCAAAATACTAAAGGAATCCAAGTTCTTAAAAGGTACCAAGATCTCGATAGTTGAAGAGCTCACATCTGCACATGTCTAAAATAGAAGGGAGTGGTATTGGTCAAGGTTCTTGAGGTTTGGAAGGCAAGCAAATGGGCAATGTTTCAAGAGGGAAGAGCCATCGTCCAAGAATTTATTATTTCCAAACCAACACTTTTAGTCTCTTAGAGTTGACGTAACTCTCAACCTTCATCCACCATCAAGTCCTTATTCAACTGGGAACATACGAGATTTTCTTTTTTTCTCTCTTATTTCTTCATTTTTACAGCTTGGGTGGCTCTTAGTCCTTAACTGATGTTGTGTGCTTGTGATGAATGTACATATTTACCTGTAGAGGTCCCATAGTCATATTTGACCTCTTGTGGGACATTCTTCATCCACCATCAAGTCCTTATCCAATTGGGAACATATGAGATTTTCTTTTTTTTCTCTCTTATTTGTTCATTTTTAAAGCTTGGGTGGCTCTTAGTCCTTAATTGATGTTGTGTGCTTGTGATGAATGTACATATTTACCTATAGAGGTCCCATAGTCATATTTGACCTCTTGTGGGACATTAAAATCCATCATTCTCTCTCTCTCTCTCTCTCTCTCTCTCTCACACACACACACACACACACACACACACACACACACACACACACACACACGTGCGCGCGCGCAGATGCACACTCACGCACACGCACACGCACACGCATGCACACATTCACACACACACTATACTTTGTTAAGGTTATAGAGGAGGCACTTATGCATCTCCCGCCATGGAAGTCACAAAATCCTTGAAGGAGCAAATAGATAAGTGTGGTTTTCAAAATTTCATGAAGAACATGACATTGAAAAGAAAGAAGAGATTTATCCCTTGGAATTTTCACTTTTAAAAGGTAATAGAGCTATTCCCATTGCATGCACCGGTTATACATAACCAACTTAAGAACTTACATAATAATCTAAGTTTTTGTACTTTTAAACTCAATGAACCAAAGCAATGTTGTTGAGAGAACGAAAACAATCTGGTGTAATGATCACGGTTTTATTGCACACGGTATGATAACAATGATAATCAGGTCTCGGAGAGTACATGGATGATGTAGGCAGTGTTCCCGTTGGGCAGTGATTGAAGAGAAGCATGCATGACAGTGTAGTTTGAGCACTCCAAAGCAGCGATAACCTTTGATAGTGTAAGACCTTTGTTGGGCTTATCTATGATGCATAGCCTGCTCTCTGCAGTCGGCTGTTGGGACACAGACTTTGTGTCACCTTTGTCAGTTTCACATCGCACAAGAAGGTCTTCTCTGTATTTTATCAGCTTCACCAATTCCTCCTTCAATGCCTCCACGTAAGACAGAGCTTCGTCCACCTGAATTATATCGGCCTGATGAAACAAATTAACGTAAAATGAACTACGAGATTAATACTCCATTGGATTAGCATTGCTTAATCAGCCCAAACACTATTAGATTGAGATAATCAATCAGCCTAAATTATACCCCAGTAACAATATTGATCAGGAATATATGCTATGTTATCTGCCTGATGAGACAAGCTTTGAACTAATTAATCTAGGTTAGCATAATGGATCAAATGGAGCTAATAAGAGTACACGCCTCAATGATTATATAAACCAACTACTATATCAGTCGTGAAATCTAAATTAAGACAAGGTTACCATGCTTAATTGTGAAGCAGGGATTATGGTCCTGATCGCTCGGGTACTATTAGAATATGGTTGCAGCAATCCAAGACAAAGTACTTAAAAAGGAAAAGCAAAACAGAGAAGACGATTAACGCGTGGACGACGCGGCCAAAAGATGTGGTCGGTTTTGTAAGAAAGGGGTGGTGGTGGTGGTTTTGTCTATATTTAGATCAGTGACATTTCATTATTAGCGCAGCGCATTTCTCAATCTGTCCAAAGTCTAGAATCTGGCCCACTTCATGTGTATTAGATTAATTAATAAACCTGCGAGAATTTCTGTGTAGGTTCACTTTGCTTCCTCAAGTTCACACCACGGATAAAAACAATTTTTTTCAGCCGGTTAAAATATACTAGTATTGCACCCGCGCATTGCTGCGGCAGACCAAGGTTCCAGAAAAGAACTATTCCCTTTCTACAACCCTCTCTCTCTCTCTCTCTCTCTCCCTCTCACACACACACATGCACATGCACAT
>NC_141077.1:1745000-1980000 GCF_041138505.1 Cibotium barometz | reverse complement strand
GGGAATTGGGATTTTCCAAACTCCCTAATATGGTCTTAGTTGTAATTTCCATGGCAAAGCCCAAGGCTTTACCATAAGAAGCTAATGGGATCAAGAATCGTTGTAGTTATCAAGAATCGTTGTAGTTAAATACCTTCAAGGACCATCAGAACAACTCTGCCTACATACTTCTTAAGGCAAGATAACCCCAAAAATAATGCCAAAGATCTTCATTTTGGATTTTCAACTTAGGCACCTATCAAAAGTCGTACCTCTTTTCATTACCTTGAAACCTAAGGGGAGAGGGGCCCCATACACAAAAACATATTTAGAGAAAGGAAAGCTTCCCACTAGACCTGCTTTTAACCATACTTGTTTGGGCCGCATGAGTCTCCACACATGTTCAAAAGATAACAGGTTACCTTAGCCTTTATCGAAACAAGTATCATTTTGACTTCCCTATGGCAACTTCTTGACATGGGTGTGCTAGCCCATTTGTCATGTTGTTGTCACTTCGTTGTTACACCAAAATGCATCCATGGCCATGGAATTGAAAGAAGATCTCTTGTTGCCTAAATGAAGACAATAATAGTCTTGATCTAGGCAAAGAGAGCTCTTCATGGTAGTTCTCTCTTTGCCTAGAGAATAGCCTTCACAGTGGTTCTCTCTCACAAGAGGTGGGTGGAGAAGCAGCTTGAGAGGGAGAACCCTACACTATTCAAGCAAGCAAACATCAACCATGCAAGAAGAGAATAGCCTTCACGATGGTTCTCTCTCACAAGAGGTGGGTGGAGAAGAAGCTCATGAGAGGGAGAAGCCTACACTTAATCCTATTCAAGCAAGCAACCCAACAATCCAACAAAACACAAGCAAGTAAGAGATTAAAGAAGGGAGAACTCACAAGAGCAGAGATTAGAGGAGAGTGAGCTCACAAGTATTCTATTACAAGGGAGTTTAACGAGACAAAATGGCTTATATACAAATGATTATCCGCAGTGCTCGAAATCGCCTGCTTTCTGAAAAACGGAGGTCGAGACACGCCCGAAATGCATTTTTGTCCCAAAAACTCTGTCTGATAGGACGGTATAGTTGCCCTATAGCTTTACTCCCGTGAAGAAAGCTCCTCAATCATAGATCGTTTGCCGGTGCCTCCTGTAGAGCTCCCGACAGGGTGTAGTTGTTGCCAACACAAATAGAGAAAGAGTAGTTGAAGCTCTTACCCTCGTACCGCTTCCTATGCTTCTCTTGCTTGCAGCTTAGCCCTTAGATGCAGGGGAGAAGAGAGCTTGAGCTCTTGCAAGCACACACACACTCACAAAACCCTAATAGAGAACACACAAGGTGAGAGGTTGGAAATCTTCTTCTTTTACTCAACATTCAACACACCATATACAAAGATAAGAGTACACACATATGAAAGATACTCAACCAAATACATAATAGGGTTCTCTATAGTGTGAACCCAACTAAATGAGCTGGCGCTATAACTATGCTAGTCTCTAGAATGACTGGCACACAGCCTGTCATCCCACTGGCCGCATATCACCCATGATCTCACCAACCATGCCAGTGGTATAAGTGTGGGGCCTTTCCCCTAGGCAGGTCATTAGTGTCCACCGCCTCACTAGATGAGCTCGATATCTCAACACCGCCTAGGGGATAGGCCCCACACTTACACCACTGGCATGGTTGGTGAGATCATGGGCGATATGCGGCCAGTGGGATGGCAGGCTGTGTGACAGCCATTCTAGAGACTGGCATAATTATAGTGCTAGCTCATTTAGTTGGGTTCACACTATAGAGAACCCTAGTATGTATTTGGTTGAGTACTTTTCATATGTGTGTTCTCTTTTAGGGTTTTGTGAGTGTGTGTGTGCTTGCAAGAGCTCAAGCTCTCTTCTCCCCTGTATCTTTTCAAATTTGGCCTAAAATGCTTCAAAACTCCAATAGGCCAAAGGGCACACTATCGGATTTGATGGTGTGCAATGTGAAATGCAATGACCCTTGACATGCTTATGAATCATATAGCAAGGAACTACAGGGAAAAAGAAGCAATGAAAATTTGTAAATCGTGTTGGATTTATTAAAAGATCTTTGCACATGGAAAAATTGAACATTTTCAATTTCTTCCATTCTAGGGTGAATCAAGATACTGATATCACCAACTATTAGTGTTTTAAGACCACCATGCACTAGTCCCACTAGTGTGGATTCCATTTTTTCAATCCGTTTAGGTTTTCAACAAACCACAAAAAGTTATGGAGCGTGCTCTCGAATGGGTATGCAAAATTTTCGCACAACATTGCAGGTCCTTTAAACCATACCAGATGTTCTCAATTGGATGGATGTGCCCTATGGTTGAGGAGAAGCACACATAGTGTACTTTATAATGATTACTTGGTTGCATGTATAGAACAAATTTTTGATGTTTTTGCATAAAGTGTTATAACATATGCTATTTAGAACACATGCCTCACATGCCACATCGAGCTTGTAACAATTTAATGAGATCAGATAAATTTTACTTCTGTGTTTTTTTGGTCTCATATTGAAGATTGAATAGTGTACTACTGTTTGGATACCAAGTTTGTCAAATTCCATTGAGCAATGCATAAGTTATGGGTCGGGCAATTTACCTATATACAAAAATGACCTGAACAATGGCTACACCCAAGCATGCATTGACCCTAACCAATTGGTAGAGGTGGAATATTTGAGGTTGTGGTTGAGGGGAATTTCCTTGCTCTATTGGGGAGGATTTGTGGTGGTCGAGGTCCTTGTCTGTGCACTGGGAACATGTCCCCTTGATTTCTCCTAGGGTAAGGAGAATCATACATCCCATGCCCACTCTCATTACATTTGTAGCACACATACTCCTGTGTTTGCCTCCTTTTCCCTCGGTTTACCTCCCTAGGTGGCTCATGTATTTGCATTAGGTTAAGAGTGAAGGGGGGCTCTAGTGGTTCGGTGAGCCTATGTAGAATATCTTGCTATGAATTCCCCATTGGATTGGGCATAGGTGCAACTGGGGCTAGTCGTGCCCCTTCATGTGACCCCTCATTCCCTATTTCTCTATCTCCCCTAATTTTTTGAGCTTGATACTTCAATTTTTATCCTTTTCCCTAGCTAGTATTTGAAGGGCTTCTTCAAAATTTGCTAGGAATTTGGATTCTACTTTTTCTCTAAGGGATGGAAAAATTAGCAAACCTATCTTATTTTAAGAAATTTGGAGTTGCTTCATTATTTTCTAAGGATGCTGCCCACCTCATTAACACCCTTCTCACTATTCACCAAAGTCCTTGCCTCTTAGTGATGGCATCCTTCTTAGGGGAGATAAGTCTCAACACTCATAGTGCTGGCTAAAGAACCACTCTTAAGAGATGGAGCTTGTAATGGTGGAAGTGAAGAGAGACAATCACCCCAATTTTGTGTTTGGTATTCACACACACTCTAGAAGCTACCAGTGAGCCACTAATGGAAGGGGGTAGGGTTGCTTAACATGTAGACTTAACTAGAGATATGGGGGCAAGGATTTTAATGATAAAAGGGAGAGAGAAAAGAGAGAGAGAGAGAGAGAGAGAGAGAGAGAGAGAGAGATTAGCACTAAAGAGAATCCAAATCTTACCTCCAAAATCTCTAGTTATTAGATTAGCATAAGGAATACCGTTTTCTCTATAAAGCCACAACCATTCACTGGTCAAGCCATGGCTATTCACTCCAACTCCACAAAGCCACTACCGTTCACTTGTCCATCTACAGTTATTTATTCCTGAAGCCACAACCATTCCTTAGTAAAGCTACAGTCATCTCTTTGTTTGCTAAATCCATGGTCATTCCTCCATAAAGGAACGAGTGTTCCTCTGTGAAGCCACATATGTACCTTCGTTGGAAATATATATAAGGGCCCACCCCCATTAATTTCCCTCACTTTTCTTGTTACCCTCTAGTCAAACTATTATAGTTTTCCAAGTGGTTGCAAGATTAGGGTGCCCAATTTTGTCCACTCAGGCACCCTGTAAACAATAAAAAAATTAGGCATTTGTTTACCTTTAGTGGCTAATCTCTCCTAGTAAATGAAGGAATTTCATTTCAAGTTCTTTTGTTGGAACATCATATTCAAAGTTGGAAATATAGTTGCATAATTTGATTAAGCATTAGATAGTCAAAAGTCCTCATTTTCTTAGGTACAAAGTCAATGTATACACCTTGTCCCAAATTTGAACTGATTCCATAAAATGCTAATATCTTTTACATATAAACTCATATGAGATTTCCACTTTGTACCTTAGATCTTCACATAATATGGAGCTTAACTTGATTTTTTGAGAAAATTTTAAGATATTTGTCTATTTTCTTTAAATATTTCAAGGTCTTTAAAGTGTTATAATATACGCCACTTTTTGTACCCACAATAGCTACCACTTAAAATCTTCAATCTTGTAGATCAAAAGAGTGGGTAGATACTGAGACATTAGTAGAATGTGGTGGTTAGTAAAAATTGCAAATCCAGTGGTTGGATTTTTAATGATCTCTTTTTCAAAATTCTTCCAGACTATCAGAAGAAGGCATGCAAATATTAATAATCTAATTAGTAAAATTACATTTTTGATGTGAATCATCGAAAACCTATAGAGACTAGTGTACTTGTAAAATGGTGCATCTATGGAAAAATAAATTGGATCACTCTAAGATGGAAAGATCATTTGTTTATCATTTCATCATATTTTTGATTAATTTTGATTAATTAGACTAATTTATATTAATTTAAGTTATATTGGGTTAATTTAAGGACAAGCGTATTTTCTATTATTTGCTTGATCTCATTTTAAGTACCTTGCCTCCAAAATCTGCTCTCTAAGCATTGTCCCAGTCCAGCATAAACAGGATAAAACTGGACACCCTGATCTTGCAACAACCCTTCCCCCCTAATTTTTCACTAATTTCTGCATGTTTGCTCATCCACATCTTTCTAAATTCGAGCATTTTGACTCCTCCTATGTCCCATAGAAGAAGATGAGGCATGCCAGCCACACTACTTTGAGGAATATGGGAATCACCCCACCTAGCTTTCCCACTTGGGTGAGGCACTCATGAAGTAGGCTGATGGCCACATAACATCCATAACCTCATGAAGAATACCCACAAGGTTGAGCAAAAGCTACTCTATTACATAGAGCCTTATTATCGGGCCATCATAGACCCTGCCATAGTCACCCACCACCTACTAAAATGCCTCCATTTCTTAGAGACCTAAAATGCCGACCAGAAAATAGGGCACGTCCTAGATAGTGAGGGAACTCCCCACATATTCATCTTAGCCTCGATCTCATCAGGGATGCACTTTGCCTCTCCCACAAGTCGAGCAACCTTATGTAAGATACATCAACGTCATGCACCACGTGTGCAATGCTTTCCAGGGTCCCACCACTAAGGATGGAGTCGAGTGGTAGAATATCACTTTTCCAAGAGCTTGTAATGCCTACCTGTGCCCTTTCCTTTCTCCTCACCACCCACTAGGCAAACAATTTTAACAAATGTAACCTTTTTACTCTAGCCAGCATCCACCAAGGAGTCATGGTCAATTGGGAGGAAGAGTACTTGCATAAAGAGCTCCATGCCATTTGCTCAAACCCCCATGGCAAACTTGTGACATCATCATTGCTAACCAAAGTATTACATCATGCCATTGGCTGGGAGGACCTTCCACACCCTGTTCGCCCCCCCAGACCAAGCACCTCCATTCCACCCCTTATTCAGGAACCTAGCCCTCACCCACCTCACCCTTTTCCAAATGCCACCATGTAGATTCTCAAGCAGAGAAGGAGGCACACCACAAAGTTGCAAAGGAGGAGGAACTTTGTTGCACCCCCCAGTTCCTCTAGGAGAACTGGGGGGTGCACCACAAAGTTGCAAAGGAGGAGGAACTTTGTTGCACCCCCCAGTTCCTCTAGGAGAACCTTCTCCAAACTCCTAGCCTAGGGAGCAAGGCCCTCCCTTCACCACCCCTCATTTTTCGAGAAAAAGGTCCCTTGGCATCTCCATCTACCTCACAATGGCACACACAATGGACACCATTTGTTGGGTCTAAGCAGGATTCTTTCACTCCCAAGGGGCCTATTCAAAAGGCATTAGGTCCTCCCACAACGCCCTTTCCAAATTTGTAGCGGGATTTTTGAACCTTGCCAGGGAGCTGGTCATGTCTATGACTGACTACATGTAGCGGCAACATAAACAAGTTATAGCCACCCAGCAGGCCATAGTCCTAGCTAGAGCAGATCAGCTGCAAATCCAACAAGATCTCCAAGTAGCCATCCTTGCCAACATGTGCTTGCAAAAGACCCTCGAGGATCACAAGACTAATCTTGCCATTGCCCTAGCTACTGTCACCTAGCTCCAACACCAACTCGAGGTGGCTAGGGAAGACACCTACACAGCCAACCATGCCCTCTCCCTCACCCAAAAAGAAGCCTAGAACCTTTGCCGTGTTGAAATTCATGGATCAAGCTCCCTAATGACAATCAACTATCTAATTAGATCCTAATCCTAATTTAATTAACATGTGATTAGTGCTAATCTGCTTGTGTGGGTGATACCTAATAACAAACATAATGGGTGAACTAAGCTAATTTAGCTTAAGACTCAAGCACAATTAGGTTACAAGATTGAGACTTGAAGTCATAGAGAGGGTTGAGAGCTTGCCACATTTTTCATTGCTTAAAATGGTCCCCTTTTATATGAGGAGGTGCACTCTTGGGCTTCTACATCAATGTGGGATAAGTCTCCATGTTTATCTCTAGCTTACATGTCACCTCAAATCTCAACATGTCGTAGAACAAACCGCCAGGATGGCTGCACCCTACTCCGTACCTCCTTTGAATCTTATAAATATGTGGTCAAGAACACCTTACAGTAAAAGGATGCCCAGCTATAAGCAATCGAAAGGCATGCCCTCCAACCCCCACCAGAAACCACATGGCAGACATCCACCAACACCATGGAGCGAAAGGTTGATGCTTTGATGGATGCTGCCACAGAGTTGTTGACTCTCTCCACACCACCCCAAAACCCCCCACAACTTCTCGACTTTCAATACCACGCTCTTCACCTAAACCTATAACATCTTCATTTGGGGTAACGACCCCCTCACATCCTCCACCCTCTCATACCTCCTCACCAAACTCCCCCACCATCCCTCAACCTTCTTGTCACACTATTTTTCCAAAAGATTTCTTTTACCAACCCCACTAACTTCATCACCCTTCCTATACACCCCATTGTGCGCCGCTAACCTCATCAATTGGGCCATGCTTCTAGAGTATGGGCATTCCATTGATGACACTATTGATATTTCTGCTCCCTATGGCATGTGCCCATACCCCTATGACTCCTCTAGATCCATCATTGCCCTCACCTTCATGGAGTAGCTCGGCTAAACTACCATCTTCTATGCTTAAAAAGAACTTAGTGCCCACAAACACTCCTTGGATACCCCACATTAGTGCCCACAAACACTCCTTGGATACCCCACCCTCCTTGCAAAAATCCTCTTGGGCACCGGTCTCCCTCCTTTCACCACCTTACCCTTTTTTCCCTCACCTTCTACAACCCCTGCTCATGTTCCCTTTCCACCTCCTTTACCCACACCACCATGACCACCTTCATCCCTCTATTTGGGATTGGGCTTTCCCATACAACCCCAAGATATTCCCTCTACATCAGCATGTCCACCTCCTTTCCTTGATGCCTCCCTTGGCACCCCCACCCCCTCTTCCTCAATCATCTGGCCAACTAAAACCAGATTCTTTGTTGTGTCCAAAACATGAAGTACATCTGCAAGGTACTTCAATTTGCCATCCTGCATAGACAATGGCACATCTCCAACATGGTCAATTGGATGAGCAGAGTGTCATCCCCTGTTTCCACAAAACCTAGTCTTTCAAGGTTTTTCATCTCCTTGAACCACTCCCCATGACTTGTCATGTGGTTTGAAGCACCTGAATCAACGTACCATACATCATCTTTATGTGCTGCTTCAACATTTTTAGACATGGTATTAACGACATGCTGCATAACAGACAACCTTTCATTATCCTCATTGTTTCTACTTGAGGATTCATAGTTGTTTTGTTGCAATTTTCCATTTTGCATGTCCCTGCTTCTTATAACAATCTGCCTGTACATGTCCAGTCTTACCACAATAAAAGCATCCACGTGTATCATTATACTACCTTTGCAAATTTCCACGACCTCTTTGACTCCCTCTATTCTGAATTGGCCTCTTCCACCTGCATGTTGTTGTTGTTGTTGTTGTTATGAATTCTGGGACTGTTGTTGGTGCTGCTGGCCATAATTCTGATTACCTGTTCGGCCACCTCCTTGACCGCGTCCACGGCCTCCTCTACCTCATCCTCTTCCTGAACTTGTGTAGAAGGCCTGTTGCTTAGAATTGTTTTTGTTTTGTGAAGACTGTTGGTCTTCACCCAAGCTCTTCTCTTCTATAATCAACATAGACACCAAATCTATAAAATTGGGAATGTTTTTCCGAGTTTGAATAGACGTCTTGAACGCCTTGTATTGTTGCCCGAGACCACGTAGACAGACTTCCACCTTATCATCATCATCTACTAAAACAATAGATGCAAGGGATTCCACAATACCCTTTATCTTCAATGCATAGTCATTCACAGACATACTCTTTTTCTCCAGAGTATGAAGTTCATTCTTCAATTGTATCTCTCGTGCCTTGGTATTTGTTTCATAGAGTTTTACGAAGGTGTCCTACGCCTCCTTGGGGGACTTGGCATCCTGTATGTGCCCAATCATGGTGTCTTGTATACTGATAGAGAGCCAATACATAACTTTTCTGGCTCCTTGAACTCTTTCACATCTGCAGTAGCAGTCAGATTGATCTCCGGTATCTCCGGTGCCTCTTCATGCTCACCTTCTATATGTAGTCCCAAAATAACCCTTTCCCATCAGGAAATTCGTCAACCTGGACCTCCAAGCATGGAAGTTGTTCTTATCAAGCTTCTCAGCAACAATTTGGTTTATGTCATTATTTGACATCTTGCGAGACACACAAATTTACCAAAAACAGCACTCTGGTTTGTTCTGCACAAACTGCTGTATTTTTTGCAGCGATATTGTAATACACTCAAATATCACAACCAGTGACCTCAATGTGCATACATACACTCAATGGCAACTATTGACCTCCTTGCAGCACACACAATGTCTGCACAACCAATCTGTCTTCTTGCAGTTCTTAAAACAAAGTTCTGCAGAGAATCGATGACTTACCCGCAGTGCTCGAAATCGCCTGCTTTCTAAAAAACGGAGGTCCTAACGCACCCGAAACGCATTTTCAGCCAAAAAAATGTGGTCCAATAGGACAGTATAGTTTCCCTATAGCTTTACTCCCGCGAAGAAATCTCCTCAATCAGAGATCGTTTGCCGATGCCTCCCGTAGAGCTCCCGACAAGGGTGTAGTTGCCAACACAAATAGGGAAGAGTAGTTGAAGCTCTTACCCTAGTACTTCTTCCTGTGCTTCTCTTGCTTCTAGCTCAGCCCTTAGCATGAACCAGGCTTTGATACCATGAAAAGATGCAGGGAAGAAGAGAGCTTGAGCTCTTGCAAGCACACACACACACTCACAAAACCCTAAAAGAGAACACACATATGAAAAGGTACTCAACCAAATACATACTAGGGTTCTCTATAGTGTGAACCCAACTAAATGAGCTGGCGCTATAACTATGCTAGTCTCTAGAATGGCTGTCACACAGCTTGTCATCCCACTGGCCACATTTCACCCATGATCTCACCAACCATGCCAGTGGTGTAAGTGTTATCCCCCAGGCGGGTCATCACAGTGTCCACTGCCTCACTAGATGAGCTTGATATCTGAATAACATTCCACTTGCTTGGGGGCAAGATTTTGCTGATGTGTATCGTCGGAGGTGTAAGATCCCTGTTCCCACCGAGCAACGGATTCGGGGTACTGGCAGCGGAAGTAGCGCTTCTCGCGCGGGACAGGGGTCCCACACTCGGGGCCTCGCCCACGGATATCTGGATAAGAGACTAATCCGTCGGTTATTCCAAAACCGAACCCGGAAAAACTTCCCCTACCGGAAAGCACGGGCGATTCCACCAGGATAACTTTTTACTCTAACGTAGTCAAGATCATTTCTGTTCGAGATGATCCGATTACATCTATAAGATACTTAGTCAGTTCAAGGAAGAAACTTGCACTTGGATCATTGGGATCAACGCTTTTTTCCCCATTCAAGAGGCACAGCCGTTGATTCCTATCCATAGAACAGTTTCTGTCCGGAATTTATTTTATTTTTTTTTCTATCGTAAAAACAAAAGTTTGAGTCTCGATTTACGGATCCATCAGTCCAGCCTAACCCCATCCAATCCCATGGGTTAGCCAACCGCCCAACCACTGTAGTGATGGGATCCAATTAAAAATTTGGTTAGGTTTTGTCCCGGGTACCAAGGAAAAGAGTTCCAAGGCCCCCTAGCCGGATGTTCATGCAAAATAAAACTAGTCACACCACTCACACACCCAATGTGAAATTGCCTTTTTCAACCAGATTCAACCAGTTTAAAACAATCCTTTAATAAAACCATAGTATCATTGATCACCATCTTCCAATTTATCCAATTGATTCTTAATTTCCCATCATTCCTTCATCAGAGTATCTATGGCATCATTGGCAACTAGAACGCTCAGGAGCCGTTTCGATAGTTCCTAGCCCATAATACTTGGCAATATAATCACTTAACATGATGGACTCTCGTTGAAGATCAGCAAGATCAACCAACAGATCCATATAAGGAGCCATGGACTCATCCATTGAAGACCAGCAAGGTCAATCAACCAGATCCATGCTCGATTTCAGAAAACAACTCCAACTCTGTTCCAATATCTTCCTCGACGCACGCGTGGGTATCCTAGGCAACCCAGAGCCCGAGCACCGTATGGTCAGCACCCTCTAGGATCCTTCGCAGGTAACCTAGCGCTTCACGCATAGGCCGCTTCCTTGGCCCCTCATCCACCGTACCGGAAGCTCACCATTTTAATCGCACCGAGGCTGGTCAAGACCTCGGCCGACCTTGCTACGCAAGACGTCCTTCATTGACTCCCCGTCAGCAGTTGCAACTTTACCATCACGACTTTAATCACAAGACGGTCAAAATGCTCCCCCCAGCATTCTTGACATAAAACAATCATTTACAAACAGCATTTACAAACAGTATTTACAAACAGTTTACAACACAATTTCTATTTTAACTTTCATTTTTCCACATTATCCCTCATCAATCTACATTACTTATTCCATATTCCATTTATATGTATACGCATCCCATCACATCATTTCTATCTCATCACTTCAGATTCCCTCACATCGCATATCGTATATTCACATCCATACATCCACATCTATATGCGTACATTCACATCTATATGCATACATCTACATCTCTATGCATACATCCATACATCCACATCTATATGCGTACATTCACATCTACATGCATACATCTACATCTCTATGCATACATCCACATCCACATTCACATTCACCTCCATACATCTACATCTACATGCATACATCCACATCTCCATTCACATCTACATCTATACATCTACATCTACATGCATCCATCTACCTCCACATCCACATCTACATCTATACATCTACATCTACATGCATACATCCACCTCCACATCCACATCCATATCTATACATCTACATCTACATGCCTACATCTACATCTCCATTCACATCCACATCTATACATCTACATCTACATGCATCCATCCACATCTCTATTTACATCCTCATCTATACACCTACTTCTACATGCATACATCCACATCTCCATGCATACATCCACATCTCCATTCACATCTACATCTATACATCTACATCTACATGCATCCATCTACCTCCACATCCACATCTACATCTATACATCTACATCTACATGCATACATCCACCTCCACATCCACATCCATATCTATACATCTACATCTACATGCCTACATCTACATCTCCATTCACATCCACATCTATACATCTACATCTACATGCATCCATCCACATCTCTATTTACATCCTCATCTATACACCTACTTCTACATGCATACATCCACATCTCCATGCATACATCCACCTCCACATTCACACTCATATCCATACATCTACATCTACATGCAAACATCCACATTTCCATGCATAATAAAATTCTTTTAATTAATCTAGGATGATGGTTCCTAGAATATAGTAGGAAGTCCTCTTTTTATGCTTTGAATGAATTTATTTTATGCGTAATTTCTATAAAAATTTTGCCATAGCTCCGCTACTATGACTGATAAATCTCAATTTTTTCTAAGGGATAAAGCTTATCATTAAGGAAATAATCAGAATGGTCTCTAATTGGATCATCAATCCATAATGGTCTCTAATTGGATCATTAAGAAAACAATTAGAATGGTCTCTAATTGGATCATCAATCCATAATGGTCTCTAATTGGATCATTAAGAAAACAATTAGAATGGTCTCTAATTGGATCATCAATCCATAATGGTCTCTAATTGGATCATTAAGAAAACAATTAGAATGGTCTCTAATTGGATCATCAATCCATAATGGATTGAATCATCAATGTGCATAAACTAAAAGCATAGCAAAAAGCCATTAATTTGGCCTCAAGCATAGCTTAATCTTGGATTAAGGAAAGGCTTTATGAAAAGCTTCATTTGGATTGAGAATGGGTCATGAGTATGACCATTTCTTGAATGAGAGAGAGAAATTACATAAAAACCATTAGAATTTAAACATAAATGGAAATTAACTTCAATAGCAATTAAAAAACCATACCAATTAAGCTTCTCAAGCTTGAGAGGGGTTGAGAAGAGAGAATCATTGAGTAATTATAGAAAAGATCAAAAATTCAATGTACTTACCTTATAATTTGCTTGATTCTTTATTCACGGTAGAGGCCCCCAACCAATCAATTGGTTTAGTATGTTGATGGAGCCACCAATGGGGATTGAAGAAAGAGAGAAGTATCAAAAACTAGTGAATTATTAAAGAATTCACAGTTCTTGGCTTAGGTAGAGTAGAGTAACAAGGCATAAGACACTATATATTTTAGCTTAGGTGGAGTAGAGTAACAAAGCATAAGAGACTATATATTTTGGCTTAGGTGGAGTAGAGTGACAAAGCATAAGACACTATATATTTTGGCTTAGGTGGAGTAGAGTGACAAAGTATAAGACACTATATTTTTTTCAACAAGGGGAGGCTTCTATTTATAGGAAAATTTGAGCTCCTAACCAAACAAACTGATTCTAGAATTTTCCAAGTCAGTTTGGTTGAATTTGGACTAGATTTGGACCTAGTTTGGTTACTTTTTGATTCGGTTTGGTTCCATTTTGATTTGGTTTGGTTCAAGAGAGATGAGAGATAAAAATATCACATTATTTTTGAGTTTAAAACTCATTCAAGCATGTGAAATATGCACCTCCTTTAAAGAATTCCCCTTTCTTACATATGTGTCAAAATTTTATTGCTCATAGTTTTTTACTAATAAACCTTGTACATTTTCAACTCTTCATCTTATGTGAAATATGCACCTCCTTTAAAGAACTCCTCTTCCTTACATATGTGTCATAGGTTTTTTTACTAATAAACCTTGTACATTTTCAACTCTTCATCTTATGTGAAATATGCACCTCCTTTAAAGAACTCCCCTTCCTTACATATGTGTTTATTTACTAATAAACCTTGTACATTTTCAACTCTTCATCTTATGTGAAATATGCACCTCCTTTAAAGAACTCCTCTTCCTTACATATGTGTCATAGTTTTTTTACTAATAAACCTTGTACATTTTCAACTCTTCATCTTATGTGAAATATGCACCTCCTTTAAAGAAGTCCCCTTCCTTACATATGTGTTTATTTACTAATAAACCTTGTACATTTTCAACTCTTCATCTTATGTGAGCATTTACTCATTTTTGGGTATCTTCTTTTACAAATTGGATTTATCTCCTCCCTACACATGGATTGATGCTATTGGCCCATAGGAACCTTAATTGGACCATAATCAAAAAATTTCTGAAAATCTAAACCCTTTAGACTAAGGTTCTTTATACCTATTTCCAATTAACTCCAATTGCACATTGGAAAATTCTTTTTGAATTTCTGTTTCAGGGGAACTTATTTTAATAAGATGAGTTATTTTTCTATCCAAAAATATTCATAATCTGAATATTCTCTCTCTAGAATAATTTTCTCTCTCTAGGCTAAAACAATTAGAAACAAGGTCTTTATATTTCTGAAGAGGGATTGATTACAGGGGAAGATACTAGACATCAAAAAGGGGTTGGGGGAGGAATCTTACAGGAGGGGGGAAACCATGGCGGGTGAAAATTTCAATACCCCACGGACTTTCAAATTTTCAAGCCTCTTGCTTAGGTGAATGTTTTGAATAAAGTACATAACCTGCCACGCTGTGTCAGAACCTACCACCTCCTATGTTGCAAGGTATTGTGTTTGTTTTCTTTGTCTTCTTTTCTTTGCTCTGTAGTAAGACATCTTCTTTTCTTTACTCACCTCACCAGCTAGCTGCTTTCTGTCTGATCGTCTCCATCGAAATGGTAAGATACAACTCGTCCCCCACCCTACAAGCTACATGATTTGGTGTGGCATTGTCTTCTTTACCCTGGTAAGTTGTCTTCTTTGCTTTGTTCACTTGATGAGCTCGGTGGTCTCTATCTAATCCTTTTGCTCTGCTGGCCTCACCAACTTGGTGGTCTCTATCTTCTTTGCTTTTCTCGCCTCTTAAGCTAGATGATCTCTGTCTGATCATCTCCATGGCAATGGCAATATGCAGGTCTTCATGGCTTGCAAGAGAACCAGACAAAGGCGGCGAGATAGGAACGCTAAAAATCTTGGTCAAGACACAAGGAGTAGATTGCAGGACGAGGAAAGAAATGGCACGGATGAGGAAACAAGCTCAAAGCGGCAATGCAAGACACTTTTGCAACGTATGCAGAGGGAGAAAAAAATGAGAAGACATAAGACTCCTTACAAAGCAGCAGCTGGAAACGGTTTGCAGATGAACGCATTTGAACATTGCCATCAGAGTGAAGAACACGACCTATGGTCAATTGATTGGTGGGAGAGCAACATCAGGCCATTCAGATGAGTACAAGTCTCGTGTCATTAGAAGCTTTACCTTGCACCCTAAAATTCATAGAGTGACAACCCTGCCAACACCTCAGGAGATGCATGCACAAGAGACACTGCTTTCTAACCTAAGAGATGGCCTATAGAAAGTGAAAGGGGTGCACAACTTAGATCAACTAGCTATAAAGAGGGTGACATTAGCTATGCTGGTATCCCCTGAAACAAAGAAGAAATGGCTTGAATGCACAACATCGAAGATGTTGTCAATCATCAGAAGGTCCAACGTTGATCCAATGGTTGGACGTAGAGTAAAAGTAATGCAGGATGATCCAAAATCGAAAAGTCTATGTGGGCTTCAACAAAACGCAAGAAAAGGAAAGACAGCCTGCTGACTGCGGAACTCACTGTTGGAGTGACATCGTACTAGCACACAAGAACATGAGAGTTTCTCCAAACAAAAAGGACATTTGCAAAAAGTGAACAAGATGCAAGGAGTTTGAGGAGCACATCATACACTTGCTTGACACAACCCAGGTTAGTGAGGATTGTCCTAACCAGGTGGTAGTCTGTGATTCTCTAAAGCTTTAGTACAAATTGTTTGAATTCTAAAGTGATTATCCTAAACCAGCCCAACCAGCCCGGTGCTAGGAACATCATGCAACACACCACTGAGCTGGTTTAGGTGTAACACCAATTATATGGTTGGAACAAAAATAAACAGCAATGCCACTGAACTAGTTCAGGTCAAACAATAGTAATGTGATTGTCCTAAATCAGCATGGTTGGATAAAAAATAAACAACAATATCATTGAGCTGGTGATGTTGTTAATGTGTAATTAGTTGATGTTCTTAATGTGTGTAACTGATTTGTTTTGATGTTCTTAATGTGATTATCCAAACCAGCCTGGTGGTTGGAACTGGAACATCAACAGCAATATAGTTGATCATGTTGTTCTAGACCAGCTCGGTGGTTGAAATTGTTTGGTTTTCTTGTAGTGAATAATTGTTTTGTTTTCCAGTAGTTGTTTTGTTTAGTTACTGAATTTCCAACTATAACAGCAATATATAGTTCACATGTACCTTTTTGTTATTAGTATTGATGGGTGGTGAAATTGATTTATTTTCTAATGATTGAAGGCAGTTGAAATTCTGATTGTCCTAAACCAACCCAGTGGTTGAAATTGTTTTGTTTTCTCGTAGTGAATAATCTAGTAGCTCTTTAGTTTAAGTACTGAATTTCCAACGGGCTGGTTTCGGGTTGGGTGAATAGACAGAGTTGTATCTCAAGTTTATGGCTCAGAGACCTCGCGTTTCGATTGTAAGCCATGGTATGTGAAGAAACTCAAAGACAGGAATGTGTGCTGTTGCAAAACACACATAGACTTTGACCTCTGGTCCAGCAAGGTTTGAATGACTTGAGATCTGGTCATGTTGGAAAATTGCTCCATGGAGATAGATGCTCATGTCTCCCAGATGAATGCTCAGTTTACAGGCCACTTGGATCCTTGTCATGTGTAGCAAGTGAGAGCAAGTTTGGCAGCCTGAGGTCTGTGTGGGAGGCAATGCTCTGTCCAAAGCCTGCAAACTCTCAATGGCACTCCATTGAATGCATTAGAGGTACATGCACTCGCTGTGGTGTGAAGAAGCAGTATAAATGAAATGAGGGTCCAAGAAAGCCTTGCTCTAAAATGGAGGATATTTAAAATGGGCAATGTTGAAGGATCCAAGAAGAAGAGATGGCTACTATCATATAAGAGCACTAAACCGAGCGAGCTTATAGATCACATGGTTGCATCCATCCCAAAATATGTGCCTCACAATTTCATGGCCAGCTGGCAAGATAAGCCATTTAGGATGTGCCTTGCCAATTTTCCACATGACACTATTGTCTCTGTCATAGTGTACTCTCATCATCTAAGAGCTATTAAGTTGGATTTGCAGGTAGTGCTTGGACGAAAGAAGGGTAAGACTGTGTTCAAAATGGATCTCGAAACGCATGAGCACATCATGGGTTGTATTGGAGACTAAGGAAAAAGTATTCTACTTATCCTGAAAAAAAGAAAATGTTTTTATGGTATTCATCTTGTACAAATGAAACATCGTGTGATTAGTGCGATACCGACAACCAAATGGTGATTACTTATCCAATACTACCACCGTTCTGGTTAAGATCCCTAAAAAGAGAGAGCAACCACTTCCTAGTACTACCACCATGCTGGTTACGGTCCTAAATTAGCTTAATTAAATTAAATATCACCGCGCTAGTGACTACCACCATCCTAAATTAAATATCGTGTGATTTGTCTACCGATACCAACCACCGTGCTGGTGATAACTTATCCAATACTACCACTATGCTGGTCAAACCACCATGCTAGTGACCACTTATCCTCCTGTACTACCACCGTGCTGGGTTAAGATCCCTAAAAAGAGAGACCAACCACTTCCTAGTACTACCAGCACGCAAGTTGCGGTCATAAATTAGCTTAATAAGGGAAAGTTAAACGTTGTGATCCTGGGCCTTAATAAGGGAAAAGTTAAAAGTTGTGATTTTGGGCAATAGTCGAAGGATAAACACTAGCAATAATGAATTTATTTCATAGATTGTACGCATCAATACATTTCAAAGACTATACATCTCCTTTCTGCTTTGAGCTCCCTTCACCAGATTGCCTTCCATGCTTGGGCTTCTTCCTTTCTTGCTCCTTCGGGTAGGGTGGGTTCTTTTCTTTGATTTCTTCGAGCTCCTTCAGCCTTTCTCGGGGTTCTCTCATGTTGGGCTGCATATGCTGCATTGATGGCTTTCATGTTCAGAGTTTTGATGTGCTTCTCGACTTGCTCAATGCATTTTTTGAGGTGATTCCCCATCAGGTACATTCCAACACTCATTGCTTGAGGTGACAATTGGGATTTGCCATTCAAGAAATTGTGCAAGTTAAGTAGCACGCTCTTGGAGATCGCCTTCGAGAAAGAGATCAGACGTTTATTCACTATCTCTACTGCTGCTTGAACATGCCAGATTTCACTATTCCCCTCGTATCAAGAAAGAACTGCCTTATTTTTTTCAACTCTTTGTGATAATCATCAGGCAAGCTCGAAACCTTGATTCCACCATCTACACTAATCTGAGTGTCGGGGAATAAATCTAAAACATCCTTCTTCTTCCACTTCTTCTCCAAGAATTGTGCTTGCAAGTTGCCTCCATGTTTTTAGCGCCTTTTCAATCAATCCTTCATCCATGTAACTCACAATATCAAGACCGGGGGGGGGGGGAGATCGTGTGAGAAGCTCTCAAATTGTGAAGAGAGGTTCTCAAGGCTGTGTGAGGAGCTCTCGGCCTATGCAAAGGGGTTTTGAAGGTCGTGTGAGGAGTTCTCAGTCTCTGCAGAGGGGACTGACACATTTTGGAGCTCGGTGCGTCCGGGGGGATCCATTGTGAGAGGGCGTAGAAGTTGCAAGAAGAGTGCAAGGGATTGTGAGAGGAGGGGATAGAAGTTGCAAGAATAGTGCAAGGGAGTGTGAGAGGGGATAGTTGCAAGAAGAGTGCAAGGGAGTAAGGAAATGGAAGAGTGGAGGCTTAAGTAGAGTGGGGAAGGTAATTAGGCCTTACCAACCACCGCGGTGGCATATTGAGGACAAGCCCATTGAATATAATTCACCTTGATTGAAGGTGAATTATATTCAGTGGGCGCGGTGGCATATTGAGGACAAGCCCATTGAATATAATTCACCTTGATTGAAGTCATGTGTGATCAACTTTCGCCCTCATGATTATTTGGATGGCTTAAGTTTCACTGCAGTGGCATCCGAGATTTAATTACAAGGCATGTGGCTTGGATTTGATTGATTTCATTAAGATTAGAGTGCCATTAATTACCAATCATTGATTAGTCACCGTGCTAGCATGTGAAAGTAAGTGGCGGCTTGGATTTTGAGTGATTGAAGGAAGACCACCAGGCTTGCATGCGATTAAGTTGAGTGCAGTAAATGACCAATCAAGCTGAGTGGCTTAAGTGCCACCGCGGTGGCATCCAAGACTTAATTACAAGGCATGTGGCTTGGATTTTGATTGATTTCATTAAGATTAGAGTGCCATTAATTACTAGTCATGATCATTGGGAGGGCACCATAGTTAGCGTGTTGGCATGTGAAATTAAGTGGCGGCTTAAATTTTGATTGATTGAAGGAAGACCACCAAAGACCACCACCGGGCTTACATGTTGCCTGGATTTTGATTGATTTCATTAAGATTAGAGTGCCATAAATTACCAGTCATGATCATTTGGAGGGAACCATAGAGTTGATTCAGTCACCGTGCTGGCATGTGAAATTAAGTAGCGGCTTAGATTTTGAGTGAACCAGACTTCACGTGGGATTAAATTTCATTTTTTTAAACCGTGTGAATTTCTGTTTTATGCCGTGAAACACTTTTCACGCGTAAACCAGACCTCACGTGCCATTAGATTTCGTTTTTATTTTTTTTACTGTGTGAACTTTTGTTTCACGTCATGAAACACTTTTCACGCGTGAATCGAACTTCACAATGTGGGATTATATTTTAATTTTTTTAAATTTAGTTTATTTATTTATTTATTTATTTACCACGTGAACTTCTATTTCACACCATGAAACACTTTTCATGCGTGAATCAAACTTAACGTGGGATTAAATTTTGATTTTAATGATTTTATTTATTTTTATTTTTTATTTTACCGTGTAAACTATTTCACGCCGTGAAACACTTTTCACCTGTGAAACGGGACTTCACGTGGGATTAAATTTTGATTTTGATTGTGTGAACCGGACTTCACGTGGGATTAATTTTTTATTTTTATTTATTTATTTTTTTGCCACATGAACTTCTGTTTCACGCAGTGAAACACTTTTCATGCATGAACTAGACTTCACGTGGGATTACTTTTTTTAATGTTTTTTTTTCTACCGCGTGAACTTCTGTTTCACGCGGTGAAACATTTTTCACTTGCAATTCAATTTTAATTTTGATTTTGATTTTATTTTATCTATTTATTTTTGCCACATGAACTTCTGTTTCACACCGTGAAACACTTTTCACGTGGGATTAAATTTTGATCTTTATTTTATTTTATTATTTATATTTATATTTATATTTTTACTAAGTGAACTTCTATTTCACATCGTGAAACACTTTTCACGCATAAATCGGACTTCACATGGGATAAAATTTTTATTTTATTTTTAATTTTTAGTTTTTTTTTGCCTGAACTTTCATTTCACGCCGTGAAACACCTTTCACATATGAACCGGACTTTACGTGGGATTAAATTTTGATTTTTATCTAGTTATTATTATTATTATTTTATCGCGTTCGTGAACTTCTATTTCACATGGGATTAAATTTTGATTTTTTTAAATTTAATTTTTTAATCGCGTGAGCTTTTGTTTTATGTCGTGAAACACTTTTCACGCATGAACCGGACTTCACATAAGATTAAATTTTGATTTTTTTAATTTTTATTTTTTAATTTTTATTTTTTTTTATCGCGTGAACTTTTGTTTCACGCCGTGAAACACTTTTCATGCGTGAACTGCACTTCATGTGGAATATTTTTTTTAAAATTTTTTATAACGTGAACTTCTGTCTCATGCCGTGAAACACTTTTCACGCATGAATCGGACTTCACATGGGGTTAAATTTTGATTTTATTTTATTTTATCTTATTTTATTTTTACCGCACGTCAACTTTTGTTTCACGTCGTGAAACACTTTCCACGCATGAATCGGACTTCATGTGGGATTAAATTTTAGATTTTGTTTTATTTTTTACCGCGTGAACTTCTATTTCATGCCGTGAAACACTTTTAACGCGTGAATAATACTTCACGTGAAATTAAATTTTGATTTTTTTTAATTTTATTTTTAATTTTTACCACATGAACTTTTGTCTCACACCGTGAAACACTTTTCACGTGTGAACCGGACTTCACGTGGGGTTAAATTTTGATTTCATATTATTTTTTCTTATTTTATTTTTTACCAGATGATATTCTATTTCACGCTATGAAACACTATTCACACGTGAACCGAACTTCACTTATTGGGATTTAATTTTGATTTTTTATTATTTTTAGTTTCTTTTGTCCCCCCTCAACTTCTGTTTCACGTCGTGATACACTTTTTACTCGTGAATCTGACTTCACGTGGGATTAAATTCTAATTTTAATTTTAATTTTTATTTTGTTTTTTTTAAAAACTGCGTGAACTTCTCTTTCACGTCGTGAAACACTTTTTAGACATGCACCAGACTTCATGTGAAATTTTTATTTTTATTTTATTTTATTTATTTGTTTATCGCATGAACTTCTTTTTCACGCCGTGAAACACTTTTCACGCGTGAACCGGACTTCACGTGGGATTAAATTTTGATTTTAATTTATTTTGATTTTATATTTTTTTATTTATTTTATTTAATTTTTTGCCGTGTGAACTTCTGTTTCACACCGTGAAACACTTTTCACACATGAACTAGAGTTCATGTGGGATTAAACTTTGATTTTTATATTTTTTATTTTGCCTCGTGAACTTCTTTTTCACGTCGTGAAATACTTTTCACGTGTGAACCGGACTTCACGTGGGATTAAAGTTTGATTTTTATTTTTATTTATTTTGGTTTTTTTACCGTGTGAACTTCTGTTTCACGCCATGAAACGCTTTTCACTCATGAGCCGGACTTCATGTAGAATTAAATTTTAATTTTATTATTATTATTATTATTATTATTATTTACTACGTGAACTTTTGTTTCATGCCATGAAACACTTTGCACGCATGAACGAGATTTCACATGGGACTAAATTTGGATTTTTATTTTTATTTTACTACGTGAACTTCTATTTCATGCCATGAAACACTTTTCACGCGTGAATCGGACTTCACGTGAGATTAAATTTTGATTTTATTTTATTTTTTACCGCTTGAACTTTTGTTTCACGTCGTGAAATCTTTTTCATGCGTGAACCGGACTTCACGTGGGATTAATTTTTTATTTTTATTTTTTTATTATTAATATTTTTTTTAAACTACGTGAACTTATGTTTCACGCCGTGAAACACTTTTCATGCATGAGTCGGTCTTTAAGTGGGACTAAATTTTGATTTTTATTATTTATTATTTTTGCTTCATGAATTTCTCTTTCACGCCATGAAACACTTTTCACGCGTGAACCAGACTTCACGTTGGATTAAATTTTATTTTATTTTTGCCACGTGAACTTCTGTTTTATGCCCTGAAACACTTTTCACGCGTGAACCAGAGCTCACGTGCGATTAGATTTTTTTAAAAAAACCGCGTGAAGTTTTGTTTCATGTCGTGGGATTATATTTTAATTTTTTTTAATTTAGTTTAATTTTTTATTTTTATTTTTTGCTGCGTGAACTTCTATTTTCCACCGTGAAACACTTTTCATGCGTGAATCGGACTTCACATGGGATTAAATTTTGATTTTTATTTTACCGTGTGAACTTCTATTTCACGCCGTGAAACACTTTTCACCCGTGAACCGGACTTCATGTGGGATAAAATTTTAAATTTGATTTTTATTTTTATTTTTTTTAATTTATTTTTTATGGAGTGAACTTTTATTTCACGCAGTGAAACACTTTTCACGTGTGAACCGGACTTCACGTGGGATTAAATTTTGATTTTGATTTTTATTTTTTATTTTTATTTTTTACCGCGTGAACTTCTGTTTCACGCTGTGAGACACTTTTCACGCGTGAACCAGTCTTCACGTGGGATTCTTTTTTTATATTCTTTATTCTTTATTTTTATTTTTTATTTTTTTTCTACCGCGTGAACTTATGTTTCAGTCGTAAAACACGTGGAATCAAATTTTGATTGTGATTTGTATTTTATTTGTTTATTTATTTTTGCCACATGAACTTCTGTTTCACGCCATGAAACACTTTTCACATGTGAACTGGACTTCACGTGGTGGGATTAAATTTTGATCTTGATTTTTTTAAAATTTTCTTAGCGCGTGAAATTCTGTTTTACATCGTGAAACACTTTTCACGCATGTGAACCTCGTGGGATCAAATTTTTATTTTGATTTTGATTTTTTAGTTTTTTTTACCACGTGAACTTCGGTTTCATGCCGTGAAATACCTTTCACGCGTGAACCGAACTTCACGTGGGATTAAATTTTGATTTTTATTTAGTTATTTTTTTTTGCCACGTTCGTAAACTTTTGTTTCACGCCGTGAACACTTTTCACGCGGGAATCGGACTTCACGTGGGATTAAATTTTGATTTTGATTTTGACTATTTATTTATTTATTTTTTACTGCATGAACTTCTGTTTCATGCATGAACCGGACTTCATGTGGGATTAAATTTTGTTTTTTATTTTATTTATTTATTTTTGCCACGTGAAGTTCTGTTTCACGCCGTGAAACCCTTTTCAAGTGTGAATCGGACTTCACGTGGGATTAAATTTTGATTTTATTTTATTTTTTACTGCGTGAACTTTTGTTTCACGTCATGAAACACTTTTCACACATGAACCAGAATTCACGTGGGAATAATTTTTTATTTTTATTTATTTATTTATTATTGATAAAACTTTTCACGTCGTTAAAAACTTTTCACGCGTGAACCGGACCTCGCGTGGGCTTGAATTTTGATTTTGATTTTGATTTTTTTTATTTTTTTATCGCGTGAAATTCTATTTCACGTCGTGAAACACTTTTCACACGTGAATCGGCTTTCATGTGCGATTAAATTTTGATTATTATTATTTTATTTTTTTTTGCCTTGTGAACTTCTGTTTCACGCCATGAAATACTTTTCACGCGTGAACTCCGTGGACTTTAGGACGTGGGATTAAATTCAACTTTTTTTAAAAAAATATTTTATTTTTAATTATTTTTTTACCTCGCAAAATTCTGTTTTACACCATGAAACACTTTTCACTTGTGAATCGGACTTCACGTGGGATAAAATTTTGATTTTGATTTTGATTTTTTTTTGCCACATGAACTTCTATTTTACGTCATGAAACACTTTTTACCCGTGAACCAGACTTCACGTGGGATTAAATTTTGATTTTGATTTTGATTTTATTTGTTTTTTTACCGAGTGAACTTTTATTTCACCCCATGAAACTCTTTTCACGTGTGAACCAGACTTCACGTGGGATTAAATTTTGATTTTTATTTATTTTATTTTTTACCTCATGAACTTTTGTTTCACGCTGTGAAACACTTTTCACATGTGAACCAGACTTCAGGTGGGATTATTTTTTTAAATGTTTTTTTATTTTATTTTTTTTTCTACCCCATGAGCTTCTGTTTGACGTGAAATTAAATTTTGATTTTGATTTTGATTTTATTTATTTATTTATTTTTGCCACATGAACTTCTGTTTCACGCCGTGAAACACTTTATATGTGGGATTAAATTTTGATCTTTATTTTATTTTATTATTTTTTATTTTCTTTGCGTGTGAACTTCTGTTTCACGTCATGAAACTCTTTTCATGCATGAATCGGACTTCACATGGGAATAAATTTTTATTTTTAATTTTAATTTTTAGTTTTTTTTTCGTGTGAACTTTCGTTTTACGCCGTGGAACACCTTTCACATGTGAACCGGGCTTCGCGTGCGATTAAATTTTGTTTTTTATTTAAATATTATTATTATTATTTTACACCTTCATGAACTTCTGTTTCATGTGGGATTAAATTTTGATTTAAAAAAAATTTTTTTTTAACCGCGTGAGCTTTTGTTTCACGTCGTGAAAACTTTTCACGTATGAATCGGACTTCACGTGGGATTAAATTTTGATTTTTTTATTTTTTATCATGTGAACTTTTGTTTCATGCCAACACTTTTCATGCGTGAACCGCACTTCACGTGGAATAAAATTTTAATTTTAATTTTTTTGATTTTTAAATTTTTACTGCGTGAACTTCTATCTCACCCCGTGAAACACTTTTCACGCATGAATTGGACTTCACATGGGGTTAAATTTTGATTTTGATTTTATCTTATTTTATTTTTTACCGCACGTCAACCTCTGTTTCACGCATGAACTAGACTTCACGTGGAATTGAATTTTGGATTGTTTTTATTTTTTGTTTTCATTTTTTGCTACGTGAACTTCTGTTTCACGCCGTGAAAAACTTTTCACGCGCGAACCGGACTTCATGTTAAATTAAATTTTGATTTTTTTTCTTATTTTATTTTTAATTTTTATCCTGTGAACTTCTGTCTCATGCCGTGAAAGACTTTTCATGCATGAACCGAACTTCACGTGGGATTAAATTTTGATTTTATTTTATTTTATCTTTTTTTGCTACGTGAAATTCGGTTTCACGTCGTGAAACACTTTTTATGTGTGAATCGGACTTCACATGGGATTAAATTTTGATTTTGATTTTGATTTTATTTTATTTTTTACCACGTGAACTTCTGTTTCACGTTGTGAAACACTTTTCACGCGCGAACCAGAATTCACATGTGAATAATTTTTTATTTTTATTTATTTATTTATTATTAATAAAACTTTTCACGTGGTTAAAAACTTTTCATGCGTGAATCGGACCTCGCGTGAAATTAAATTCTGATTTTGATTTTGATTTTTTTATTTTTTACTGCGTGAAATTCTATTTCACGTCGTGAAACACTTTTCATGCGTGAATCGGCTTTCACGTGCAATTAATTTTTTATTTTGATTATTCGTTATTTTTTGTTTTTGCCTTGTGAACTTCTGTTTCACGCCATGAAACACGCGTAAACTCCGTGGACTTTAGGACGTGGGATTAAATTTAACTTTTTTTTTAAAGAAATATTTTTTTTAATTTTGTTTTTTTACCTCTCATGAACTTCTGTTTTATACCACGAAACACTTTTCACGCGTGAATTGGACTTCACGTGGGATAAAATTTTGATTTTGATGTTGATTTTTTTTTGTTTTTGCCACATGAACTTCTATTTCACGTCGTGAAACACTTTTTACCCATGAACCAGACTTCACGTGGGATTAAATTTTTTGATTTTGATTTTGTTTTTGATGTTGATTTTTTTTTTGCCACATGAACTTCTATTTCACATCGTGAAACACTTTTTACCCGTGAACCAGACTTCACATGGGATTAAATTTTGATTTTTATTAATTTTATTTTTTGCCTCATGAACTTTTGTTTCACGCTGTGAAACACTTTTCACATGTGAACGAGACTTCAGGTGGGCTTATTTTTTAAAATGTTTTTTTTAATTTTATTTTTTTTCTACCCCATGAGCTTCTGTTTGACGTGAAATTAAATTTTGATTTTGATTTTGATTTTTTTTTTGCCACATGAACTTCTGTTTCACGCTGTGAAACACTTTTCATGTGGGATTAAATTTTGATCTTTATTTTATTTTATTATTTTTTATTTTCTTTGCGTATGAACTTCTATTTCACGTCGTGAAACACTTTTCATGCATGAACCGGACTTCACATGGAAATAAATTTTTAATTTTAATTTTAATTTTTAGTTTTTTTTTTCATGTGAACTTTCGTTTTACGCCGTGGAACACCTTTCACATGTGAACCGGGCTTCGCGTGGGATTAAATTTTGTTTTTATTTAGTTTTTATTATTATTATTTTACACCTTCATGAACTTCTGTTTCACGTGGGATTCAATTTTGATTTTTTTTAAATTTTATTTTTTAACCGCGTGAGCTTTTGTTTCACATCGTGAAACACTTTTTACGCATGAACCGGACTTCACGTGGGATTAAATTTTGATTTTTTTATTTTTTATCATGTGAACTTTTGTTTCATGCCAACACTTTTCATACGTGAACCGCACTTCACGTGGAATAAAATTTTAATTTTTAATTTTTTTAATTTTTAAATTTTTACTGCGTGAACTTCTATCTCACCCCGTGAAACACTTTTCACGCATGAATCGGACTTCACATGGGGTTAAATTTTGATTTTGATTTTATCTTATTTTATTTTTTGCCGCGCGTCAACTTCTATTTCACGTCATGAAACACTTTTCACGCATGCACTAGACTTCACGTGGGATTGAGTTTTGGATTGTTTTTATTTTTTATTTTCATTTTTTGCTACGTGAACTTCTATTTCACGACGTGAAAAAGTTTTCACGCGCGAACCAAACTTCATGTTGAATTAAATTTTGATTTTTTTTCTTATTTTATTTTTAATTTTTATCGTGTGAACTTCTGTCTCACGCCGTGAAAGACTTTTCACGCATGAACCGAACTTCACGTGGGATTAAATTTTGATTTTATTTTATTTTATCTTTTTTTTGCTACGTGAAATTCGGTTTCACGCCATGAAACACTTTTCACGTGTGAATCGAACTTCACGTGGGATTAAATTTTGATTTTGATTTTGATTTTATTTTTTTTTCCGCGTGAACTTCTGTTTCACATCGTGAAACACTTTTCATGCGTGAACCAGAATTCAGGTGTGAATAATTTTTTATTTTTATTTATTTATTTATTATTAATAAAACTTTTCACGCGTGAGCCAGACCTCGCGTGGAATTAAATTTTGATTTTTATTTTTTTTTATTTTTTTACCACGTGAAATTCTATTTCACGTCGTGAAACACTTTACACGCATGAATCGGCTTTCACGTGCGATTAAATTTTGATTTTTATTATTCATTATTTTTTATTTTTACCTTGTGAACTTCTGTTTCACGCCATGAAACACACGTAAACTCCGCGAACTTTAGGACGTGGGATTAAATTTAACTTTTTTTTAAAAATATTTTATTTTTTATTTTGTTTGTTTGCATCGCGAACTTGTGTTTTACACCAAGAAACACTTTTCACCCGTGAATCAGACTTCACGTGGGATAAAATTTTGATTTTGATGTTGATTTTTTTTTTTGCCACATGAACTTCTATTTCACATCGTGAAACACTTTTCACCCGTGAACCAGACTTCACGTGGGATTAAATTTTGATTTTATTCATTTTTTTACCGAGTGAACTTTTATTTCATCCCATGAAACACTTTTCACGTGTGAACCAGACTTCACGTGGGATTAAATTTTGATTTTTATTTTTTTTATTTTTTGCCTCATGAACTTTTGTTTCACACTGTGAAACACTTTTCACATGTGAACCAGATTGTTTTTTAAAATGTTTTTTTAATTTTATTTTTTTCTACCCCATGAGGTTCTGTTTGACATGAAATTAAATTTTGATTTTGATTTTGATTTTTTTTTTTGCCACATGAACTTCTGTTTCACGCCGTGAAACACTTTTCATGTGGGATTAAATTTTGATCTTTATTTTATTTTATTATTTTTTATTTTCTTTGCGCGTGAACTTCTGTTTCACGTCGTGAAACACTTTTCATGCATGAACCGGACTTCACATGGGAATAAATTTTTATTTTTAATTTTAATTTTTTGTTTTTTTTCGTGTGAACTTTCGTTTTACGTCGTGGAACACCTTTCACATGTGAACCGGGCTTCACGTGGCATTAAATTTTGTTTTTTATTTAGTTATTATTATTATTATTATACCACCTTCATCATGAACTTTTGTTTCATCTGGGATTAAATTTTGAATTTTTTTAAATTTTATTTTTTAACCGCGTGAGCTTTTGTTTCACGTCGTGAAACACTTTTCACACATGAACCGGACTTCACGTGGGATTAAATTTTGATTTTTTTATTTTTTATCCTGTGAACTTTTGTTTCATGCCAACACTTTTCATGCGTGAACCGCACTTCACGTGAAATAAAATTTTAATTTTAATTTTTTTTAATTTTTAAATTTTTACTGCGTGAACTTCTGTCTCACGCTGTGAAACACTTTTCACGCATGAATCGGACTTTACATGGGGTTAAATTTTGATTTTGATTTTATCTTATTTTATTTTTTACTGCGCGTCAACCTTTGTTTCACGTCGTGAAACACTTTTCACGCATGAACCGGACTTCACGTGGGATTGAATTTTGGACTGTTTTTATTTTTTATTTTCATTTTTTGCTACGTGAACTTCTGTTTCACGCCGTGGAAAACTTTTCACGCGCAAACCGGACTTCATGTTGAATTAAATTTTGATTTTTTTTCTTATTTTATTTTTAATTTTTATCGTGTGAACTTCTGTCTCACGCCGTGAAAGACTTTTCATGCATGAACCGAACTTCACGTGGGATTAAATTTTGATTTTATTTTATTTTATCTTTTTTTTTGCTACGTGAAATTCGGTTTCACGCCGTGAAACACTTTTCACGTGTGAATCGGACTTCACGTGGGATTAAATTTTGATTTTATTTTATTTTTTACCGTGTGAACTGTTTCACATCGTGAAACACTTTTCACGCGTGAACCAGAATTCATGTGTGAATAATTTTTTATTTTTATTTATTTATTTATTATTAATAAAACTTTTCACGCGTGAACCGGACCTCGCGTGGGATTAAATTCTGATTTTGATTTTGATTTTTTTATTTTTTTACCACGTGAAATTCTATTTCACTTCGTGAAACACTTTTCACGCGTGAATCGACTTTCACGTGCGATTAAATTTTGATTTTTATTATTCATTTTTTGTATTTTTGCCTTGTGAACTTCTGTTTCTCAATGGTCCAAGATGGTTAGCACTAGAGAATCATGATGGAAAACCACACGAGCACAAAATCTAATCAAAACAAACCCTAAAGGTGATATTTTACCAATGTTGGATGCATGGGTAGAAGGAAAAAATATTAGTAAAGTATATGTCGATGTTGGTGCTCAAATGTACATCATGATAGAGAAAACTATGCATAAGTTAGGGATAGAAGTTAATGCACCATCACTTTCAAAGCCAAGCTTGCCAGCAATGCTACTATCAAGTGCCTAGGAGTAATTAAGGATCTAAAGGTGGTTGTATGTGATGTATATGTAATTATTGATATGTATGTATGTCTGACAATCAAAAGGGGAGGGCTATCCTATTATTTTTGGTAGACCATGGTTGATGAGGGCAAATCAAAGGTGGTTAATCACCTATGAGGGCATATCAAACGTGGTTGATCACCACCATGAGGGAAGATTGAAAGTAGGGAACCAACATATTGGTCCTAAAGCATAAAGACAAAGAAGGAACTAAGTCAAGGAGAATCACTTATGATATGAGGAGCAGGAGGAAAATGAACATGTGGTGTGAGATCAATGTGGACGAGGAGAGCATGGCATACTACTCAACTTCTGATTTTGAAGCATCAAGCAATGAATATGAAGAATCATCATTAGCCATGTTGGGGTTATATTCAAGGAGGCCAAATAATAAGCGGAAGAAATCTAGGCATGCCACAACCACTCACCATAAAAAGCGAGCCACAAACTTGAACAAAGATTGAAAAAGATCTTGGCAAAGGATCTCACCCTGCAGGAAGAAGCATCATACATCAACATCCTCAAAAGTTACCCCATACCTTTTATTACTGACTATACACAAATAAAAGGAGTAGATGCCATACAACACCATATAGCTTTAAAACTCGATGCAAAGCCCAAGGTATAGCAGCTTAGGAGATTAGGGGTGATCCAACCAGAATCCTTGTTAGCCGAGGTAAATAAACTTCTGAAGGAAGGCTTTATATACCCTATAGACAATTCTTCTTAGGTTTCTCTAGTAAGAGTAACACCAAAGAAAAATAGGAAATTGAGACCATGTGTATACTATAAACTTTTAAATGTAGCCACTAAGAGAGATCATCCTCTTGTTATTTTACATGTATTTTACTCTTACGTAACTGGTCCTCATATTGTTATATTTTTATGAATGTCTTTGGCTGCATAGATTTATATCATGAAAGAAGATTGCCCCCTCATGCATACCAGTCGCTCATCTAAATGCAATAGAAGGTGTATGCTTGATTGAAGAAAGCTTCCCTCAAACAATACTAACTTCACAAATGCATGTTGTGGTTCACTTTGTTGATGAAGTAGAACTTTGTGGTGTGGCTAATAGTTTGTTGAAAGGTTTATGGAAACCTTAAAGGGGTTTGTAAAGACAAAGATCAAGGCAAGAGAGGAGAATGGTGGAGGGATGGTTGATATATATCACGAGCCACCTCTCTCAAGTAGATCCTACTATGCCAAGGTTATGAACCAATTAAGAGAACAAGCAAATAGTCTCAAAAGATGAATGAAGCATTAAGGAAAAATATCAACACATTTTGCATCCTCCATAGTTCCGTAATGGATAAGTGGATCCAAAGATACAAAGAAGGTAGAAAGAGGCAACAAGAGGAGAGGAAATATTTCAAGAGAGAAAACCAAAGGGTGCCCTACCCTGATCACCTAGCTACATTAGCAAATGAAAAAATCAACCTTGAATGGCTACATGAGGCACTTGCATAATCTTTAAGCAATGAAGAAGAGGTCGTCCAAAGGATGAGTGGGAGTATGCACGATGTTAAAACACTACATAGAGACATCCACAATGTCGATGCTGGCCACCTTACCATCTTTAACAATTTTAGCCAAAGTGGAAATATTGGATTTCATTGGAAAATTCTTATATTATATTATTTTTCATATATGATCACCTCTTGTCTATTGAATGCATACCACGGGATCTTAGGTGGAGAGTACTAGTTGTGGATTAAGTGTTCGCAAAAGCTAGAGTGGCCGAATGAGCCCTATGACCTAGTTTTTAACTTTTGCCACCCAACCCCAAAAGCCACACATAAAAGGCAAACTGTGACTCTCACCACTTTTTATCCTATGCATAATATAAGTGAGAGTGCTCTTTTTCTCTCCTCTCTTGCTTATCTCGTGTGTGTTGAGCTCTTGTATGCTCCTCTCTTGCTTATATATCGTGTGTGTTGAGCTCTTGTATGCTCCATTGTGTGAGTAAGTGAGTGTGTGTGTGTGTGTGTGTGTGTGAGAGAGAGAGAGAGAGAGAGTCAGTGAATAAGTGAGGATCAAGCTTGAGTTGGAGTGTAGCGATAAAGCAGAGTTTTTGGGTTTGGCTCCATAGCAATAACACTACCTACTATGAGAATCCCAAGTGACCTGTGTTTACAAGGTGTGGGTGACACACCTTGACAGTGCATTTGTGTACTAGGCCAAGACTTGTTGGGTTCTCAATTGGGGTATTTTTCTCCTAAGTGAGTGTGGAAGGGCAAAGCACCATGACATGTGGTTACACCCTACACCCTTCCCATGGTGCTAGGGCTTTCCCCATGAGTGGCATTGTGATATCGAGGAATATCCCCACCACCTAGCCATTGTGATATCTAGGAATATCCCCACCACCTCATATTCAGTCCTTAAGGATCCAAGCACCTCCACATAGAATCCAATGCAAATAATATTTTGGATATGTGGCTCAAGAACCAAAGACAAAATTATCTTGATCTCCAAACAAAGCAACACTAGGAACAAGATGAAGTATGTGATATTTGTGTTGTCTTATGACTAACCTCAAACCCATCCCAACCATACAATCAAAGTAGAACAAGTTTTGAACTCACTCTAACTTGGGGCAAACACATGCCATCCCTCCAAGAAAACCAATTCAAACTCCCTTTGACTCACTCTCTAACAAGGATACAATGATTTTACAAAGTGATAAAAGGGTTATACAATGATTTTAGTGTGTATGGTTTTTACATCTCACAAACTCTCGCAAAAAGAGCTGATGACAACAAAACAATACCACATAATGTCCATAACACAAAACACAAGTGTTAACCACGCTAGTTAATAACATAATGTTAACCACATTGGTTAACATCATTTTTAAGCATGGTTACGCTTCTTTATCTCATTATTATGTAACCATGCTAAGAGCTTCATGAAAAAGATATATGGGATGACGGAGCTTACAACTTGTGTAATGCCGGTCTCACATCAACATGCCTAGGTGTACATAGAGCTAGGAAATCAGTTTTGGGCCCCAATTGTTGAATGGGTGGGCGGCCATTGTAAAAAGTGAGCTCATGTATATAAGTGACTTATGAAATATGAAAAGCGAAAATCCCATTATCATAATTTACTTTTGCCTTCTCTCTCTCTCTCTCTCTCTCTCTCTCTCTCTCTCTCTCTCTCTCTCTCTCGGCTATGGTGGTAAGCTTGTGTTTAATGATGCTTGATTGCTTGATTGTGGTTGTGTGCATGTGGGCAATGGTTCTTGTCTTGCTTCCTCTTCTCCATCTCCTTGTCTTCTTCTTGAGATCACTCTTGCACACACCTTCCAAAAGGCCTAATGTGCATGGCGTAAGGAATATCTTCAAAAATTCCTTGAAGTCTTCATGGATGGCCTCTGTGTCAACTCTACTTGGAAAGCACATTTAGATTGTTCTAGAGAGATGCCGACTCTACTGTATCTCTCTCAATCCTCTTAAATGCCAATTTTGGGTTCAGGACAGACTAATTTTGGGACACATTGTCTCAAAACAAGGAATCTCCACAAATGACAGTAAGGTACGACTCATTCTTGAGCTGCCACCACTGACAAATTTTAAAGGAATCCAATGCTTCATGGGACATGTCGGGTATTATCAATGTTTCATCTTCATGTATGCTGACATTTCTCATCCCCTCTATGGACTTCTAATCATTTTTTAATGGAAAGAGGAGTTCCAACATGCGTATAATACATTGAAGAAAGCCTTAGTGAGCACTCCCATCTTGAGGTCTCCCAATTAGGACGTCATATTCCATGTTCACATTATGCCTCCGCATTTGCAATTGGGTGTGTACCAACTCAACCCTGTAAATACAATAAGGATTTCTCTATTAGCTTTGCTAGTCACGCCAACTAAACAAGGTAGAAAAAAAATACATGACCACAAAGAGAGAAGGGTTAACTATGGTTTACACGGTTAAAAAGTTTCACAATTATCTTTTAGCACAACTAAGTTCATTTTCTTTGTGGACCATCAAGCTCTCCTTTACCTTAAACCATGTACCACCCCAGTAGAATCGATCACATTGGGTAGGCACTCATCATTATTGGCTTTGTTGTGCTTAGGGGGTTACCTAACCTTGGCCGTTGGGCCTTTTGTCATAGCTCCTTGGAGAGTTGTTGTGGTGGAAGAGCACAGGCTGCATTCTTTGGTAGCCAAAGGCGAGTGTTTATTTCATGGAAGCCTTGATCTTTAAGCATGTTGGTAGGCACCCAGCGATGTTGCCTTCAATGTGCTTGGGGTTGGCTAACCTTTGGCCATTGGGCCTTTTATCTCATAGCTCATTGGATAGTTGTTATGGTGGATGAGTACAGGCTACATTCTTGGGTAGCCAGATGCGAGTATTACCTTCATAGTAGCCTTGTTCTTTGAGTAGGCGGCTGGGGATGACGAGCCAATAATGAAGTTTTGGCTTAGGGTTAGCTTTTGTTAGCTTTGTTTTCTTTTTACACTCGTGTTTCTGAAATGGCCATTTTAGGATCCATAGTTTTGTGTAGCCATCGACAGAATCCTTAAGCTACAAGAAGATTCTTGCGCACCCACCATTTATTGTCATGATAATGGTAAGAGATCAAGGTGCTTATGGTGCAGGTGGTCGAGGAGGTAGAGTTGAGGGTGATTGTCAAAATGAGACAAGGCTTGATTATCAATGTGGGATGGTCAACTGTCATGCCCTTTCTACTGGCTTTGGTGAGGCACGAGGTGTGGTAACAGGTGAGACTACTAGTGATGAGGATGGAACTTGAATTTGGAGGGTGGTCAAGGGTGAGGCTATGTGGATGATTTCCTCTTAGGGACACAAGAGGATTGTGGCTTTTTTGTCGTTGAATTCCATGGTGGCTGTCTCTTCTCGCCAATTGTTTTGGCAATGAGTGGCATCAATCCACTCTTTTCCAATTATAATTCATGCTCATGCATCTATGACATGAAATCTACACTCAAACTGGTTATTTCTTATAAAAATTTTAGGAATGAAATACCCAACACTCTTTAGACGCATTTCATGTGAAATTTGAATATAAGTGTTTTCTTGTGTAAGTGTGGGTTTTCCAAGAGTTTTCCATGCCTCCAAGAATATGAGATTCTTGCCACCATTGTAGACCATTCACAATCGGGAGTCCAATCCATATTCTTGGTGGGTTTTAGTTATGGTGGTAGTTTGGGGGTGGTGGAAGACTTACAAATTTTTAGGGGTGATAAAGTACCCTCTGTGGAAGCAGTTGGTGCTGGGGCAGAGAATTAGATTTGGTGCACTCCTCCTCCTAGAGGATCATTATTACCTTGCCCTTGGGAAGCTTGAGGTTAGCTATGTTATCAGCTGAGTTGATTGTACATGTGGCATTCTTGACCCCGCTCCCTCCAAGAATGACTGCTTCTTTGGTCTCACATGTGGGAACCACATAAAACTTACAAGCCAATGGATTGGATATAGTATGTACCATTTCTGTAAAAGGCCCAAGTCTTTGTATACATTTTCCACTAGGTAGATGAATTTTTGGCATGAGCATTATGAAGAGATGGTTTGCCTAGGGAGACCCATGTTTCCCATGGCAAAAGATTGTGGCTAGCTGTGGGAGACAACAAGGCACACTTTCGTTGCATATTTCTACCAAAGGGGAAATCTAATCGTACCCAAAAGGTTTCCATTTCATGTTAGGGAGATACGCTTACACTCAGGGTGTTAAGTGAGGCAGAGGCCTCGTAGGGGTCATGAAGGTACTAGCTAGTTGGGACCACAAATTACGTTTTGAGTTTGCGATTTGGAAGTGCATCAAGTGTAGCTAGGATTTTCATATGGTTGGCTTCATCTTGCGCGTCATTCATAAAGAATTTGATGACAAACTTTACAAACAAAGACATCATTGGTCCTTGTTGTGGTCACAAAATCTTCAACGAAGGGACCTCTGATCATTGGATGTGTCTGCTAGGTATGTAAATTCACTTTCAATGTTTGATCCCCTTTGTGGAGGTAGACATGGTTTCTGTCCCAATCATGGACCACCAGTCATGTCAGTCTCATGAAGGGTCTTCCCAGGATGCTATCATAGCTACCATGACGAAAGTCCATAACTACAAATGTGTGTTTAAAGATCAAGTCACTAACTCTAATCTTGAGGTCCTTCACTAGGCCAAGTGGTGGTGCAGATGTCTTGTCTACAAGCCGGATCTTCAATTGGGTGGGATCTAGGGGTGGTTTTCCCCAAGTTTTCTAGTACATTCTTGTGATGATTCTTATTGCTAGTACCCCCATTTAGAATGGATCTAATTGCATGTCCGTCATAGGAAATGGGCAAGGTTTCCTTTATATCATCACCTTCAAAGTAGTGGCCCAACACATTTATTCAAATTGTTAGTGTGCCTTTGGGTTGTGGGTTGTATTCATGGAGCAGTTTAGGATGATGATGGGGCTCATATTCATATGAGGAATCAAGGTTATCTCTCTCCTCTACGAAAGCCTATAGTTTTCGTTCCATCCAATCCCTAACATCATTCCATGAATTTGGATTTCCTTTAAACAAGGTTCCAATGGGCATTTGGATTTGGGAAGAAATAAAGGTTGTTAGGAAGAAAGGTCATGTTGATGAGGAGCTTCCACATGTTCAGATCTTGGCTCATAGGGTGGACTTTGATATATGGAAGTTCAATTTGGTCCTTATTTGGTGGGGGGTTGAGGTTGAGAATTGGGTGCCATGGGGGAGGATGGGTAAAATACCTCATCAAATTTTGTGTGGACACCTTGTGAGTCATTGTCTGACTCTGTCAATGTTTTCATTGAGTTCCTTGATGTGGACACATAAGATTTGGTCTTCACCACTTGTGACATAGGCAATAGAGGATTAGGAGGCACATGTGGGGCAAGATCTTCATTTGTTAACATCATGTTAGTGTCTCGAGCATAAGCTGGAGCTCCTACCTTACCTGGTAGGAAAGTTTAGCTTCTTATCTTCTTGGACATTGAGTAAATGGGTCTACAATGAATCGCCTTTCATTGGGTGTTTGTGCATAGGCCACAAATATGGGTGGTTCCTCGAGTTAAGCCTGGAAGTCTTGTACTAGTGCTTGGGCCTGCTAAAAACTGTAAGATTCCTCTCCAGCCTCTCAAGATGTCCAGCATCTTCCCCTGTAATCAATTCCCTCTTCAGAAATATAAAAGATCTTGTTTCTACCTGTTTTAGCCTAGAGAGAGAAAATATTCTAGAGAGAATATTTAGATTTTGAATATTTTTGGATGGAAAAATAACTCTCCTTATTAAAATAAGTTTCCTTGAAACAGAAGTTCAAAAAGATTTTCAGAAGGTGCATTAGAAATTAAGTATAATCTATTCAAGAGGCATTATCCTGGGGGTGAAGATTTTTTCGAAATTTTAAATTAAGGTTCCTATGGACCAATAAGATTCATCCAAATGTAGGGAGGAGATAAATGAAGAAATAAAAGAAAAATCTCCCAAAAATGAGTAAATACTCACATAAGATGAAGAGTTGACTAAGGACAAGGTTAATAGTTAAAAAGGGGAGATATTTAGAAGTAATGATGCATGTTTGACACCTCTGCATGGGGGATTCCCCCTCATGAATGAGGCACCTACTTCACATGTGCAATTGAGTTTTAAATCTTTAAAAATTGAGATATTTCATCTCTCCTCTCTCCTAATTCAAGTCTAGTTCCAAAAAGTTAGCTTAACTGACCTAAAAATGGTCAACTATTGACCAAACTGATTTGGAAAATTCTAGAATCAGTTTGTTTGGTTAGGAGCTCAATTTTTCCTATAAATAGAAGCCTCCCCATTTGTTAAAAAACAATAGTGTTTATTCACTGTTACTCTACTCCTCCCAAGCCAAGAACTGTGAATTTATTAATAATTCACTAGTTTTTGACATTTCCCTCTTCCAAAGATTGGTGGCCACTCTTGTTACAAACAAGAGTAGAACCCTCAAACCATTAAGCCAAAGAAAAGCTCCAAGAAATTATGTAAGTAGAGATCTTGTAATTTTCTTATTGATTTTTATGCTTTCCTAATTTTTATGATTGTTTGAAGTGATAAATGGACGCTATGCCTTGATCAAAAGGCTTTTCCCCTCTCTCTTCTTAGAATCAACCCTTCTTTATCCTAGTTAAGTGATAATTGTTGGAATTAAACTTTTTATAATGTTTTCTCTTTTATAAGTGAATTTTGATTAGTATAGATTACTTTAAATCAATTAGAGTTAATTTTTAAGACAAATTAAGTAGAAAAATTTGAAAAATGGTCAGCCATAAAAAGGAGGTTATGGCAAATTTTTTTAGAAATAAATATTATCTTTTATTATGCTAAAAGAGTATTCCCTATCATTTCTATACTCTAAAAGTGTCATTTTCATGCATAGAAGATGCATATTGTTTATTATCAATTAGAGTTAATTTTTAAGACAAAATTAAGTAGAAAAAATTTAAAAATGATCAGCCATACAAAGGAGGTTATGGTGAAATTTTTGGAAATAAGTATTATCTTTTATTATGCTAAAAGAGTAATTCCTATCAATTCTATACTCTAAAAGTGTCATTTTCATGCATAGAAGAAGCATATTGATTATTATTATTTTTTAGGCATAAAGGAATAATTTTCTTTTTATTATGAAAGTGTTACTTTCATCTAAATAGATTTTTATGCATAAAGGAATAATTTTCTTTTTATTATGAAAGTGTTACTTTCATCAAAATGGATTTTTATGCATAAAAGAATATTTTTTTATTATAAAAGTGTTACCTTTATCATTATTGAATTCTATGCATAAAAGTATGCATAAAAGATTATTTTTTTATTATAAAAGTGTTACTTTTATCATTATTGAATTCTATGCATAAAAGTATGCATAAAAGATTATTTTTTTATTATAAAAGTGTTACTTTTATCATAATTGATTTTCATGCATAAAAGTATGCATAAAAGATTATTTTTTTATTATAAAAGTGTTACTTTTATCATAATTGATTTTCATGCATAAAAGATTTTTTTTTAATTTTAAAAGTGTTACTTTTATCATAAATGATTTTTATGCATAAATGGGTACATAAAAGATTTTTTATATATTAAAAGTGTGATTTTCATCATAAAAGATTTTTATGCATAAACATATGCATAGAAGATATTTTTTTTATATTAAAAGTGTGATTTTCATCATAAATGATTTGTATGCATAAATATATGCATAAAAGAAATTCTTTCATGTTAAAAGAGTGATTTCCATCATAAATGATTTTTATGATGATAAAAGTGTGACTTTAATCAGAATTGGATTTTATGCATAATTAGATGCATATAGAATCTTTATAATTAAATAAGGGTTCTCTTTAATCTTCTGTTAATTTTCGTAAAAAAAAAATTTGAAAAAATGAATAGGTAGATAATATGTGAGAGGAAATTCTACCATTTCATATTCACTAAGATGGTAATGAGAAAGTTCAATTAAACTATCGAAGTCGGAGATCGAGATAAATGATTTTTTTATTCCTCATAAGAAATTCATGTTTTAGAAATCTGTAAGTAAATATTCATCGAACAAAATTTAGAAAAAGAGAAATTGAAATAGTACCTTTCGAGAAAGATAGTTTAGGAGGAACCTTTACAGACCCAAACTCAGATTCAGACTATTGACCAAGACCTAATTCCTTCGTCAAATTCAATCAATGACGATGTGCCCAGTTCAGAAAAAATGTACTCAAATCCCCCACCGGATCTGAAACTAAGTTAAGACTTTTGATTTTGATCTGAGGATCAATTTAACAGAATTCGAGTAATTCTGTTTGGAATTCAGACCTGGATCTAGAAGTATTGGGATACGGATTTAAGATTATTCATGGTTTTCAAACAAAATCTAAACTGAAAACTTGCATAGAAACCCCGTTTTCTTAAAAGGACTGTCTTACGCCAGAATGCTGGAGGGAGCATTTGGCATTTATGTTTTCTAAGGGAAGTTCGGTTGCAACAGCTAGTGGGGAGTGTTCAAGGGATAGCTCACGCGGCAAAGCCTGCCTAGGTCTTGATGACCAGCCTCGGTATGGTTAGAATGGTGCGCTTCCGGTACGATGGACGAGGGCCGACGAAGCGGTCCCTGAGTGAAGTGCCAGGACACCTAACTTCTAAGGAGGATCCTGGAGGGTTCTGACCAGGAGATGCACGGGCTCGCGGTGCCGAGGACATCCATGCGTATGTCGAGGAAGATATTATATGATGGACCTATGTTTATTGTAATCTATCACTGGATCTCGTTGTTGACTCGCTGTTCTCAACGGAGAGTCCAGAGTGATACTGTTTTGTGAGAAACAAAGACTCAATGGAAATTTTAAAGTATGACATGTGTAACCAAGAAATTGTTTATCAATGGATTGTCTTATAGATTAAAGTTTTAAAGAGGAGTATGTGTGTATCTGTTTTCTAAAGCTAAAGTTAAGAATGGCATTTCAATTATGGGTGGGTGAGTGCTTGTTCGGTTCCACCGATTCCAGTGGTAGGGTGGTGGCTAACCCATGGGCCGGATGGGGTTAGGCTGGAATCAGTGGAGTTTTAATAATCAAACTGAAAAATCTTAGGATTACGCTAGGATTCGAGTAGCTAGTCAAATTCCCTGATAAATTTCTCAAATGAGTGGATCAACGGCTGTGCCTGATCTTGATCAGGAAAAAAGCGTTGAATTTACTAAAATGATCAAATTATATCAGTGATAGTTTTCTCTATCTGGTTTATTCAGTTGAAGGATAGCTTAGAATTGATCACGTTAGGAAAATTCGTTAAGAAAATTCAAAAAGGTGGAATCATCCCCGCTTTTCGGGCATGGGAAATTTTCTTGGTTTTGGTTTTCGGAGTGACCACCAGCCTAGTCTCATGCCCGGACATTCGTGGGCGAGGCCCCGAGTGAGAAACCCTACCCCGTGCTTGAGTGGGCTGCTTCCGCTGCTGCTGTCAACTAAACCACCGGGAGTCCGGTGCGTGGAGGGGGCATAGGGATCTCACAAAGATGTTGCTTCTCGATGATGGGATTGGGATATGCGACTAATCACTTTTGTATTCCCCACTAATTTGACACTCAAATGGCATCCAAAACATAATTTTAAACCAAAGTGAAACCCTTATCAATGCACATGAATCCTATGTATCACAAGTCGACAAGCAAAGCAATTAAATGTGCAGCTAACATCCCCTCACATTCCTTTTGCTAGCAATTTTAAGAAATCCCCAAATACGATGAAGTTAACATATATTCTAGTATTGAAGCATATAATTAATTTGCACTATGTTTGCACTATATATTCTCCCAACACCCTAATGAAGACAAAGTATATATGCTCGCAAGGTTTATATGATTGCTTCTTCACATCCCTCAGAGAGAAAGCTGGACAGGAGCACGTAGGAAACTGGCATATATTAACTGCATTAAGAGACTCTTGATTCCCTCGACTCAGAGGTGGCAACCCAACACCCTAATTAAGACAAAGTATATATGCTCGCAAGGTTTATATGATTCCTTCTTCACATCCCTAAGAGAGAAAGCTGAACAAGAGCATGTAGGAAATTGGCATATATTAACTGCATAAGAGACTCTTGGTTCCCTGACTCAGAGGTGGCAGCCCAAAAAATATGACTCTCCTTGGGACACAATTGACTCATGCACCACCTCCCCTTCCAAAAGATTAGCCTTGCTTATGGATGCTTGGGCCTCCTTGCTTATCTTCTCCTTCCATCTCATGACATGTCCATCCCCTCTCTTGGTTTCTCACACATTGTATGGTGTTTCTCGTATAGATTAACAAAGTGGGAACAAAGTGACCACCATTCTCCTAGCGTAACATCCATTTTGAAATGAAATCTATGCACTTCCCACCAAGAAAGCCATGTATCCAATCAAGGGATGTCCTCCTCTCGTGCATGCCCCAATCTCCAGAATGAGACAAGTTTGTCTTTTGATGTTTCTTCAACAACCTCTCTTGGTGCATCTCTTCATTGCCTAGTCAGTTGTTCCTCTTGATATTGTGGCTTTATACAATTAGCATGATCCAACGTACTCTTCTCCCAATGAAACGAGCATAATCTTTCTTTGTGTAGCATAACATTTTTTTCACCTCTATTGAAGATTGTCTAAAATGCCAACCAATTGGCATGTGCTTCATTAGCCACATAAAGCCATTCAACTGGGCAGCCCCATAACCACAATGTCGCTGCATAGTGTCATTTAGAATTGTCCAAAACACCACTTGTGCATTTTTTTCTCAACCTTAAACTCTCTGATTTGCAATAATAAGCAGCTCATACATAAATGGATGATAAACATGTGCACTCATAGTCATCCAACCACTACAGCAGTGCACATGATCAAAGTGGACCCATTGGTTTTCAAGAGGGCCTCCTGGTATCGTTTGGTTCACCAAGTCCACCCCACTACCAGGTCCAACCGATGGAACTTTAAATACATGGGGCTCATTGCTACTTCCCATCTGATGGGGAAAAAGGATGCTGTGGAAAAAAGGGTAGCATTTACTGGTCTTCTCCTTCAAATCAAGAAGTTCCTCCAAACCCACAGCACTTCCTTTGACATTATAGCGTGCAATGTGCATCGACTTTTAAATCCTACATGCAATTTATTTTAATAATTGAAGATTATTTCATAGGCCCTATATACAAGGTATAACAAAACCAATACTCAAAATGACAATACCTCTTCCTTTGGACTAGCAGTGTAACCTTCTCCAATAGTTTCTCGACAATAAGCTCTCCCTCTTTAATATCAACCTCATTCTCATCAACCAGTATTTGCATAATTATATCTTGCGCAATGGAGGTCTCAATTGATTACATTTATCTTGAACATTGTGGATGGCCTTCTCTCGCACTGGCAAAGAGTCAACAAATTCCTCAGCAACCCTAGAAACCCCCTCAGAGACTAGATGAGAGTGATGCCCTTGGTGGATAGCACACCTTGTTGTGTGAGCTCTATCACTTGGATAGCAGTAATAGATGCAAAATTCACAAACCGTTAGGCACAATAGAGAGGATGAACAATGGCGACACACCAAAGTTTCATTGTCAAGGGTTAGCAAACCAATGCATGGTGCTTTCCTCAGATTACCCTTCCATTGATATTGATTGTATTGTTTTGTTCTTTTAAAGAAAGGACACTTCACATTGCAGCAACACAAGTGACCACCACAGAAACTTCTTTAAACAACACCTATGAGTTGTTCTTTTGTGCAAGTCTTATACTCCACCTAGACATGGCCATCATATCTTTGTTCCATACCGGCCATTGGTTTGCCATTTGGTGATACTGGTAGATCAAAAACCACATTACCATCATAAAGTTTTGGAAGCTCCTCAACTTGCTTCATGTCAGTCCATGAGAGCTAGAAGTAAGGAATCATTCAAGGGAAACCTTCTAACAAGAGTCAAGATGCTATGAACTTTGTCTCCAGGAGATGGCACATCAAAGGTTTGGTAAGACTTGGTGGAGTGTTAATCAAGGGATTCCCAAGGTGTTCAACTTCGTGCTCCAAATATAGGTCAATAGCGTGCTTGCTATATTCTCCAAAACTAAACTTAGGTAAAGCAAGGCCTTCAGAGGTAAGCACATAGTCTGTGCAAGAAGAAACTAATGCATTATTCAAGGTGGAGATTGCATACTCTTGACACAGAAGGGCATAGCTTGAATGCATAAACACCACTTGGTAGTTGAATCCCCTCCACATAGTTGATGGGACCAAGATTCTGGTAGCCTATGGATAATTCTCTTGGCCCAACAGAGAAGTAATCTTGAAGTTCTTTCTCAATCACTATGATTTCTTCATCAGAAAAATGCAGCAAAAGAATTTGTGAAGACCCAAAATAGAGAACATCAATGACATGCAACATTACTCTATCCTAAGCAGCGATTGGGATTGCATGACACACGAGAAAATATCTATGTTGTCAAAAGACACATCGTCATTTTTATTAAAGCACCACACATCACAATCCTATATCGTTGTAAAATATCTTCTTTTATTAGAAGAATATATTTATTTAATTAGGTTTTAATAACCTTTCTTGAAATCATTTGTTCTAAAACACAACCATTTGGCACATCCCAATGCTCCATCAATGCCTAGAGATGATCCCTATCACAATACCTCCTATCCTTAAATGCCTAAATTAATGGAAAGGTTGTAGATCTAACTACATGAGGCTTATGTTCTAGAGAGAACTCTCATTATGAAATTACATGAACTTTTTTGGGGTATAGTAATAGTTATGTATTTATAAGCAACTATCCTTTTTAAAAAGATCCTCTTATAACATACCCACATCCTTAGTAATCCTAGTCCCAATTGAGACGATACTCCTGTGCTACACATTCTTGACTGGGTAGTTAGATGGTCAGTCACACTAGGGCTAGTTAAAAGGCCAGTCACTACTAGGTCAACAAGACACTTAGGGTTGTATCTTATCCTTTCATTGTGCACCTCCAAATCTACAAAGTTTTATTTTTAGAATAACAACGTGCAAATCTATGAATTTTAGTAAGCCCAAGGCTCCCAATCTTCTTTTTCTTCCATCTTTGTTTTCTTCTTTATGTTGTTGTGTCCGATTGTGTGTCATTATCCAAGAAGAAGATCGTCGTGTAGTGCACATGGCTACTATGTTGGCTATGGCTGCAACAAATCCATGGTGTGCCATGGTGCGTGGTTGTGGCTGCAAGAGAGCCATGGGCTACCATGGTGGCCCAAGCACTTGAACCCTATGCGCTTGGGCTACCATAGTGCCCCTTAGCCCAAGCACCGGCACTTGGGATAACTCAAGCAAAGACATGAGAGACAAGAAAAGACATGGTGCCCCTTAGCCAGCACTGGTGCACAACATTATACAAAAATCAAGCGAAGACATGGTATCCAATATGCACCACGCATAGTGCATCAAATCTACAAATCCAATAAATCCAGTAAATCTGTAAGCCTTTTTTCTTCAATCTCCATTTTCTTTTGGCTGAATGAAATTTTTTGACTGCCATGTCTTCCGGCTCTTTAGAGAAGAAGACATGGTGTGCTTGAGAAGAATACATGGTGTGCCCACCATGTCTTGGCTAACATGGTGGCCCTTAGCCCAAGTGTCACTGTTTGGGCTACCATGGTGGTCTCATTAGCCCAAGCGTCAATGCTTGGGCTAAGGCAACAAGTGCAGAGATGAACATCGATGCTTGGGCTAAGGCAAAAAGTGCAGAGATGAACATCAAGCGCACAATGCATCAAGTGCATAGCGCATCAACATCATGACTGCATAGGGCATCAAGTGCATAGCTTTGGCCCCACAATCACTTGGCAACACTTCAGGGTAGACTAATTATTGATTGCTAAGGGAACGATGTGCCATGAGAGCTTGGGAAATCATCACTTAGGCTCTCAACCGTGATGGCCTGAGCCTGCGTGATGGCTCGAGCCCAAGTGCCGGAACTTGGGCTAACATGGCCTTGGTGCATAGGCTTTCAACCATGATGGACCACCAACCCCAGGTGCACAAACATGGGCCAACATGGGCTCAGTGCATTGCCATGAGATCTTGCGAAATCATCACTTGGCCTGATCTCAACCATGATGGCTCAAGCCCAAGTGCCGGCACTTGGGCTAACATGGCCTTAGTGCATAGGCTCTCAACCAATGGTAGAACTTGGGCTAACATGGCCTTAGCGCATTGCCATGAGAGCTTAGGAAATCATCACTTGGGCTCTCATGGCCCAAGGCCAAGTGCCATCACTTGGGCTAACATAACCTTAGTGCATAGGGCACTAAGTTGTGCCCTATGAACTTTAAGCTACAAGCATGCCTCTCACACTGCAACCATGATGGTCCAAGCCAAGGCACCAACCATGATGGTCCTCAAAGGAGCAACCATGATGGATTTCTCAACCATGTTGGCCCAAGCCCAAGCACTGGCACTTGGGCTAAGATGGCCTTAGTGCACAAGAATTCACATTATGCTTGGGTTGTCTTTGCTATATGAGAGTGATAATACATGGTCTAGAGTGGTTGTAAATACATGGTCTAGAGTGGTTGTAAATACATGGTCTAAATACATTGTCTTTGCCATCTATGGTTTGCTTTAATAGGAGATCATCATGCCAACAACGTAGAAGAGACAAATCAAGAAATAGCTTCAAATGGAGTCATCAATGGCTGTGAGTGAAAGCTTATAAGGCACTAATTGTATTTCAAAGAGCTCTTTTAGATGATTTTCGTTCATTACATGTTGCTCCAATATCCCACGTCTCACCTATGCAAGTATTCTATCAGCAACAAACCAATGCCTATGGCTTGTAGAGTTCTAAGTTGCAATGTAATTTTAAATATATAACCTAAGTCTAATTTTCTTGCAGAAGTCTAAAAGAAAAATAGGAAAAAGAGTTTTATCCAAGACAAGAACAAGAACAAGAACAAAAACATTGTAGTCCATGGCTACTGAGGAGGAGCTTGCAACAAGCACTACATATTTAGAATGTTGAGATTATGAAAGATGGTGTCATTCTCTCTTTGGTTAGGATATTGGATGTTTCAAAATGTCCACCTTTTCCCCTGTGTTGCATTTTTGTTTATGCAGGAGTTCATGGGCTTAGGTGTGATCTATCTCTTCTCAAAGTAACATTGGAAGGAGAAACTTATTGTGTCCAAAGAATCAGTGCAATCAGGTTACAACTCCATTTTTGTGGTGGTTACAGGTTGACCAAAGTTGCCCATCTGATTCCACTGAAAGAAACATACTCTACAGGATGTTGCCAGAGTTTTCCTTAAGGAGATCTTCAGATTGCATGGTTTACCCAAGAGCATAGTAAGTGACCGAGATCCCAAATTCACATTGAAATTCTGGATTGCATTCTTTGAAGTAGTAGGAACTTTCTTGGATCTCAGCAAGCCTATCACCTCGAAACTAATGGCCAGACACAAAGGGTTAATCAGGTAATAGAAGATATCCTTCGGTCATGCTGGAAGGGAACCCAAGAAGTGGTTAAGTCATCTGCATTTGGTCGAATTTGCTTACAATGCTTCTTATCATTGGAGCATTGGGATGAGTCCTTTCAAAGCTTTGTATGGACAAGATTGCCTTACACCGTTGACTTGGTGTGACCCATTGATCAGAGTCAAAATGTCCAAAAAAATGCTTGATGACATGGACCAACAGATGCAATCAATCCATAAAGATATAAAGGTAGCCCAAGACAAGCAAAAGCAGTATATGCAGATAAAAAGAGATCTGAGAGAGAGTTCGAAGAATCAGATATGGTCTTCATTCGAGTACGACCAAAAAGAAGTTCCTTATCCTTAGGGAAGTACAAGAAGCTCTCTCCCAGATACTGTGGGCCGTATGCTGTCATAAAGAAAGTGGGCGATCTAGCCTACAAGCTTCTTTTGCCTCCCCATCTCAAGGTACATGATGTATTCCATGTCAGTTTGCTTAAGAAATATCTACCTAGCCCAAGTCACGTGCTTAAGAAATATCTACCTAGCCCGAGGCACGTGCTTGATGATGAGCAATTGATCATCGACTCAAGGCTAGATGGTACTCCAACCTGAGGAAATCCTTGATGTTCGGGAGAAGATTCTTAGGAGCAGAGTCCTCAGAGAATTTTTAGTAAAGTGGAAGTTCTTCCCTCTAGAAGACGTCAACCTGGGAGAAAGAAAAAGAGTTGGCGAAGGATTACCCCCACTTTGCGAGATGAGGACATCTCGCATTTTTCAAGTAGGAGAGGATGTAAGATTCCTCCTTAGGCTGAATATTGATTAAGCCTCTACTTCAATCCCTTGTAATCATTCTATGTTTCTGAATAAAAGAAAATATTATTTTTTCCTTGCTTTGCCTAGTGAGATAAAAATTTCTAGAGAGTGGTAAATCAATATTAGGATATTTTTAGATAAATAAATTCTACATATATCAAAAAAATGTTTCCCTGAAACAAAAAATCAAAATAGATTTTCCAAGGTGAAATTGAAATTAATAAAAATTGATTTAGAAGACCTTAGCCTTAGGGTCAAGAATTTTGAATTTTTTTTTAATTATGGTCCAATTAAGGTTCCTATGGACCAATAAGATTAATCCAAGTGTTGGGACAAGATAAATCCAAAGAATAAAAGAAAATACCCAAAAATGAGTAAATACCCACATGAGATGAAGAGTTGACTAAGTACTAGGTTTATTAGTTAAAAATTATGAAGTATTAATAAAAAAATGAGATATTTTGGAGTAATCATTCATTTTTGACACATGGGTAAGGAAAAGGGGGCCCTTCAAGGAGGCGCCTATTTCACATGTGTGGATGAGTTTTAAACTCAAAAATAATAGGATATTTTTATCTCTCCTCTCTCCTAAATCAAACCAAATCTAAAAGGGAGCCAAACTGGTCCAAAACTTGTCCAAACTGAGCTGGAAAATTTTAGAACTCGGTTGGACTCAGTTAGTGGCCTCCGTCACCTATAAATAGACCCTCATTCCTTTGTACTCTCATCTGTGAACTCAACTATGTCGGTATTACTCTAAGTTAAGCTTATTTTCTATTATCCTCTAAAAACCCTCTACAAATTGAAGAGATTGGAGCTTCTCTCTCTCTTAAATCTTCCTTGGAGACTCCAACAATATACCAGGCCAATTGATTGGTTTGGGGCCTCTACTTTGATCAAACAATCAAGTAATTTAGGAGGTAAAGTGTGGATTATTGTCTTCTTTTTCTTAAATCTCCAAATGTTTCTCTTCTCAATCCCTTTCAAGCTTGAGAAGCATTAATTTGAATGGCTTTTGAATACTATTGAAGTTCTTTAATATATTGTAATGAAGAAACATATAAATTTTCATTTATGCTGCTTAATTTATAATGGTTTTTAATCATTTCTCTCTCTCCCCCAAAGAATGGTCATTCCTATGACCTATTCTCAAATTTGAATGAAGCTTCTCATGAAGCATTTCTCTAATCTAAAAGTAATTTCTATGCTTGTCTAATTGGAGGCCAAAATAATGGCTTTTTAATACTTTTATACTTTTTAATTTATGGTAAAATTAAGAATCAATCCATAATTGGATAATGATCCAATTAGTGGTTATTCTAATCACATGAATAATACTAAACTTTATTCTTTCAAATTTATTGAGAATTACCAGTAATAGTAGAGCGAAGCTATGTAAAATTTCTATAAAATTAACACATAAATCATTTTCATTCATAATATGAAAAGAGGACTTCCTACCATATTCTAGGATTAATCATCCTAGATTAATTGAATGATTTTCATTTTACAATCATGAAAAATTTAATTTTGCATAGATAAATTTTTAATGATGAAAGAGGAATTCCCATTATATTGGAATCCAAATATTTAAATGAGAAAAGTGTAATTCCTAGTGTAAAGGAATCAATGAAGATTTTTATTTAAATTTTAAGAGAAAATTTAGTTAAATTTATCTTTTTGTATAGATAAGATTAAATGATGAAAGAGGAATTTCCACCATATTGGAATTCAAATGTTTAAATGAGAAAAGTAGAACTTTTAGCTTAATGGATATTTTTATGTAATTTTTAAGAAGAATTTTAAGTAGATTTAATTTATGGTAAAAGAGGAATTCCCATGATAATTGGATTGCACTCATTGAAATGAGAAAAAGAAGGATTTCAAGTTTATTCTAAAAAATAGGTATTGATATTTTAGTTAAAAGAAGAATTTTTATGATATTTAAGAAAAGATGTTTTTGAATTAAATTTTAGTATCAAAAGATGAATTTCCACCATAATTCTACCTAATGAAATAAGGCTGAGAAATTATGTGGCATAAATAATATCTTTGGATATTTTAATTGTTAAAATCACTAAATTGATATTTACCCGAAATCTAGATGTTTAGTTAAAGGGAATCCTTGTAGAACTAAACCGAATGAATTTGGTTAGACTACGTGAGGGACGGACAGTAAACCTAATTGTCCTTCGCTTGATTTGAATCAGACAAAAACTTCGTGACCAATTCCAGTTACTAAATCCAAAGAATAGACTACCGAAACTAATCTAGTTTTTCCTTGAGCAAACTCACCAAGAATCTAGATGGACAAATGGACAAAATGATGGGTAGATTACCCTCATGAGAGATCAAGGATCCTCATTATGAAACTGGGAATTATGGAAAAAGGGTTGTCGAAACCAATCTCAAACTGGAACTTTACTTACATTGGAACCTCTATTTTTTCATTCAAAGGACTATTTTATGCCAGAATGTTAGAGGAAGCATTTGGCTTATGTTTTTCTAAGAGGAGGTTTGTCAAAATAGCTGGCAGGGAGTCGTCAAGGGACGTTGCTCGCGGCAAAGCCTACCGAGGTCTTGACTAGCCTCGGTACGGTTAAAATGGTGTGCTTCCGGTACGATGGGCGAGGACCGACGAAGCGGTCCCTAAGTGAAGTGCTAGGACACCTAAGGAGGATCCTAGAGGGTTCTGACCAGGCGATGCACGGGCTCGCGGTTGCTAGGACACCCATGCGTACGTCGAGGAAGATTTCAGTTGGACAAAAAGGAAAGATTTTTGGGAACCAAATTTTGATACTGGATCTCGTTGGTTGGCTAGCTGGTCTCTTCAACGAAGAGTTCAGAGGATACATTTTTGTAATACAAAATGGACTCAAAATTTTGGATAATAACGATAAAAAATATAATGATTTCTACTGAAGGATTGTTTTTAAACCAATCGAATCTGTTATAAATGGCAAGTTCATATTGGGTGTGTACGTGGTATGCCTACCTTGATTCTTGCATGAATCGCTGGCTAGGGGGCCTGGGAACTCTTTTCCTCGATACCTGGGCAAAAAAAACCCAACCAAATCTTTATAAAGGAATCACACCAATTCAGTGGTCAGGTGGTTGGCTAACCAATGGGCTGGATGGGGTTAGGCTGGATTGGAGGATTCTTGAGAAACAACTAGATACGATTAGTTACGTTATTTAGTTTTAAATCTTGAGAAGACCTTGTTCTGTGGGAGGGGATCATCGACTGGGCCTCGTAAATGAGGAAAAAAGTGGTGATTCCATGGACCAAGTGCAAGTCTCTTCTTGATCTGACCATGTGACTTCAGGTTTGGTCAGATCAGTTTTTCTAGTTAAGACTTGACTCGTTAGAGTAATTCCCCCATTAGAAGATTTTTCCCAATTAGCAGAATCACCCGTGCCTTCCGAGCGAGGGGAGTCTTCCAGGCCCGGTCTCGGAGGGGCTGCCTGGGCTAGCCTCTCATCCCAGACATCTGTGGTGGGCGAGGCCCCGAGTGTGTGGACCTCGCTCCGCGCGGGAGGCCGATTCCACTTCCACCGTTGGCAAGAGCCCTGGAGCGGCGGGCGGGGACCTCACAAGAATCTTTATGAAACCTTGCCCCCCGACAAACTCAACAGATTTCCCTCCTCACTACATAGATACAGGCCCCTCCTCTCCTCCTCACTCTTCTCATTTTAATACATTGGAGACACTTCGCTATGGGAAAGAGCATGAAGCTTTAGATCCAGTGAAGCCTGTGTAAAGACTGGCCATGCTGCACATGGGCATCCCTAGGGTTCTCTCTCAAATGACAGACTATATTTACTGCCAACAAGAGGTTGCAACCATAGCATGGTGGGAATTTTTTCTGGCCAAAGCTCAAGAGAGGCAAACTGCTGAAGATCTATACACTACTAACCTCAACAACCTCCAAATCTAGGAGACCATGATCAATGAGAAGAAGCAACAGCTCATGCAAGAAATCTCCACCATCTCAGAGCTCCAACACCAACTCGAGCAAGCATAGGAATCTACAAAAAGGGCCCACAACAACCTCTCTTTAGCCCAAGCCATCGCAAAGAGATTAAAAGCATCAAGCTACTATTGCGAATGAGGCCCTGAGAAAGGAATAGCTTGATTTCCAATGCTATCAAGAAATCTTGGAGGAGGAGACACTCCATGACAAGGAGGCCTAGTTGGACACAATAGAGGCATGAGCAACACAACCCCCACCAACACCATTTGCCCCCTCCTCCAGTGCCACACAAAGGAAGGTGGATGCCCTCTTGGACACTGCAACAACAGAGCTACCCCTCCTCGTCACCCCCCCACAAAACCCCTTCTAGCTCCTCGACCTCCACTACAAGAGTGTTCCCCTCAACCTGCTACAGCATGACATTTTTCTGGACGAGCTGCTCTCCCGCACAACATACAATTATATCCTCACCAAGACCCCACTCTCCAGCATCGCCCTCCTTCCTCTATTCTTCTTCCAAGGGCTCATTTCCTTCCCCCACTCCAAGATCTTCTTTGACCTCCCTACCCACCCTCTCGAAGCCAACCTCATCACAGCTGGTGCCACCTACTCTACTTCGGTCAGCCCACCAAGACAGCTGATCCCATTGATCTCTTGATCCCAGATGGCTTGTGTCTGTACCCTTACTCCTCTCAAAGGATAGATGCTCTTCAATATCTCCATTGTAAGGGTTGGCACATATAGTCAATGCTTCCTACCACTCCCTCTGCCCACCACGACGAACTCCCTCCATACTCTGCATAGCTTGTCATGAGAATATATTTTAAGTCCTCTAGAAAAATATTATTTATCCCCTCTTGAGTAATTTGGGGATGCCTAGATTACTCTTGCGTCATGCCGGCTAGGTTAATATCGTGGGTGATACCACTATAAATATTAATACGTGCGGTATATGACGTATGTTTGAGGCCACCTATGATTATTTCAGTTAGGTTTGAATGGCAGGGTGATTCCTGGGGTACTTACGCCTGGTAGTCATGAGTTGGTGATGATTTGTGCCTGTTTAATATTTGTGGGATTAATTTAATAATTAATTGGGCTTATATTTTCAGGTGATGAAGACTATGAGAATTGAAGAGTTTACTTTGGAAGAAATGTCTTGGTTCATCACATTTCATTTTTGGCAAGCATAGTAGCTTGCAACCTTATCAAATGATTTTTCCATTTTGAACTTTAGGAAAGATACATTTATTTATGTGGAATTTATTAAAGCCTATAGCTTTACCCTAGTACCAATTTGACACTCTATTTTTGTTAAAGAAGAGTGCCGTGCTCTCTAAAAAGCACATCTTGTATATTTTGGGGGCTATGGCCTAATTTTGGTGAAAAAGAAAGCTAATAAAGAAATACTCTTGTGTGGGGAGAGGCCACGCACAAGAGGGGGGAAGATTGCACCCAATATGGACTATTGAGCTAAGTATTTTAATTTTGTTTAAGTGTTTAAATTTCAATTGATTTGATTTAGTTGAAGCTTTCAAAGCAATGGTTTCTATGGTTGAATTAATTCTTATGAATTCTCTACTCTTCCACAATCAATTCCTAGAATAAGATTCCGGTTGCAGTGGTATCAGAGCTTGGGCTAGGAGATTTATGGAGAAGGTAGAAAAGGGCTTCAACTTCTCAAAAAATCAAGAAAGTGTAGGAAATTATCTAGTGGACAGAAGGGTGTTTTGTAGGTCTTTACCCAAAGGTCAAAGATTCAAAACTAGATCTACTCTCAAACCCACTCACCACCCTGCAAAACCATCCCTCTCTATCAAAAAGTGGTTTTTCCAAATACTCAGTGAAATCAAAATCTGACCGTATGGATGAAATCCTCATAGCCAAAAACCTCACGGGATTCTCTCAGAAATCAGAAAGCTTCAAGCATGAGTAAATCTATAATGGACGGAGGAGGTAAATCAGTGTAAAAGCTATTCAAAAAAAAAATCATCAAAGAAATTCATGGAGAAGAAGTGCATGGCGGCAGCCTGCCGCGCAAAACGGCGCTTGGGAGTTGATTACAAAAAAATCCAAGTGCTTAAACCCACAAGCCTAATCAAGCTTAATCTTTGTTAATCTACTCTTACTTTTTCCAATCCCCATACAAGTCACATCACTCCTTTTTGAACCTTTACTTTTTCCTATTTTCAAATTTGAAGAGAAATTCAAAGGTTTCCAAATCTGAAATTTTTGGGTGCAGAAAAGTGATTTACAGGTTTTAAAAGGCTTGAAAATTGCCTAGAAAAGGCCAGAAAATTCCGAAATCGTTTCTAAAAAATTCTAAAAAAATTTCAGAAAATATTACAGAGATTGGGCAAGGTTTACAGGACTGTTTCAGCAGGTTTCAAAGTGCAAAAAAATTATTTCTTCAATAATTCGACTAGCCCAAGTCTCTTGAATCACGCGGAGTCGTTCGGGATTTGTTTGAGACGACGAGAATTCAATTCAGCCATTGAACAGCGTCTTTGTTCAGCTTCAACCAAGATCAAATTGTGGGAGAAAAACAAGATAAGTACTTACTTTTGCTTTATTTATTTACATCAAATAAAGTAAAATTTTATTTATCTACATCATTTACACAAGCACTATGGCAGATTTGCCTATCTCGCCATCAATTCAAGAGCAACTCCTTTCTTTACAACATCAAATTGTAGAAGAAAGAGAGAAGCATATTGAATTGGAGAGACAGCTCACGAGTCGTAGACGCAAGCGTGACTCTTCGCTATCTTTTGATGACGAGGATGACACTATTCAAAGGGATGTAAATGCTACATTGCAAGCACAAAGGTCACAAAAAGAATCCAAGATTAGTCAGAAAGCTTTCACATTTCAAAATTATGATGGAAAGAAGGATGCTAGGGTCATTTTAGCTTGGCTTAGTCAACTAGATGACTATTTTTCTGGAGAAAAATTTTCAGAGAGTGATAAGATTAAATGTGCAGTCAATCATTTGGTAGACAGTGTAGCTTTATGGTGGAGTGTAATAAAGCAAGGTCGTGACAAGCCAGATTCTTGGAAAAGATTTCAACGGCTGGTTAAAAAGCACTTTTTACCCTCACAATTCAAGTCCAAAGTTAGGCACCAATGGGACACTTTGCATCAATTGAAAAAGGAAACTATGTCACAGTATGTAGAAAAGTTCTGGAATACTTTATTACAGGTGCAGGTTGTGGATAGAGTCAGCGAGAAGGATCAAAAGAGGAAGTTCATATCGGGCCTTAGATCTACCATTAGGACCGATGTGAATATGTTTCGACCTCATTCAATATCTTCTGCAATATCTTTGGCAACTAATTCAGAACGTAAAAATGGTTTTCCCAAAGAGATTACAGCACATGAGGGTACTTCTTCTAAACCATTTACTAAATCTTTTTATGCTTCAACGAAGATGTATAAACCAGGTTATGACAAAGGCAAGGACGAGGCTAAAGGCAACATGAGTATCAATAAGAAAGTCAATGGTGGCAAACCGAAGACATCTCCTATCAAATGTTTCAAGTGCCACAAAGAAGGTCACATAGCACCGAATTGTCCAGAGCGTACCAAGAATTCAACACCAACAGCAGCAGCAGCTCGAGTCAATATGATTGAAGAAGACGACAATGAAGAAGAATCATTTGAGCAAGAGGGTAATTCCGATCCAGATTACTCAACAGAACAAGAAGGTAAACCTCATGTTCATTCTTTGCTTAAAATAAAAGGAACGATAAATGGACATGAAGTTCTTATTTTGCATGATGATGGTAGTACACATGATTTCATTTTCGAAAAGGTACTTAAAGCATTAAATCTTCATTCTTCACCTACGCACTATAAAGTCAAAGCAGCATTTACTGGAACAAAGTATAATTGCATGCAAGAGGTGAAAAGTTTGGATTTATGCATCAAGCCTTTAACAGAAAAGAGAGATTTCTTAGTTGCACCTTTACAAGGGGTAGATATAATTTTGGGTATGCCTTGGAGACACAAATACAATCCTATTATAGACTATGACACTCATAGCATTTCTCTAAGGAAGGACAATGAAAATATTATCCTCCAAAGGAGAAATGAGTCCTTTGTTGAGTCACACTCAAGCAAAGAGAGCTCTAAGAAAAAGAGACAAGACTTATATGGTATGGGTTAACCAGCTTGATGCTGAGTCTGACACATCCAAAAGTCCAAAGTTTGATCTCTTTATCTCCAAATTTAGTGACTGTTTTATGGAAGATCTACCTCCAGGATTACCTAAGTCTAGGCCTGAGGATCATAGTATTGACTTATTGCCTGGAAATTCCCCGCCTTGTAAAGCTCCCTATAGAGTCAACAATTTAGAGCAAAGAGAAATCCAAAGCCAAATAGAAGACTTGCTAGAGAGAGACCTTATTCGACCTAGTAGTTTACCTTTTGGAGCTCCAATACTTCTTGTTAAGAAGAAGAACGGAACTTACCGAATGTGTGTAGACTACCGTGCATTGAATAAGATTACTGTCAAGAACAGATATCCTATTCCTAGGGTAGATGATCTTCTTGACAAGCTTAGAGGATCAAAGGTCTTTAGCAAGATTGACCTAAAGTTTGGGTATCATCAAGTTCGTATGGCTCAATATGACATTTTCAAGACAGCTTTTAGAACCCAAACTGGTCATTATGAGTTTTTGGTTATGCCATTTGGTTTGACCAATGCTCCAGCTACTTTCAGCCGTATGATAAATCGTATATTCCTTAAGTTTCAAAGTTTTGTTATAGTGTTCTTTGATGACATTCTTGTTTTCAGCAAGGATCGACAAGAGCATGAACAACACTTGGAACAAGTGTTCAATCTTTTGAGAGAAAATGAATTGTATGTCAATCCTGAAAAGAGTTCTTTCTTTCAAGAAGAGATTGAATACTTAGGTCATATAGTGTCGGCTGAAGGGATTCGTGTAGATCCTAAGAAAATTGAGTGTATTGCTTCTTGGCCTACGCCTAGAAACATACATGATCTTAGATCTTTTCTTGGCCTATGTAGTTATTATAGGAAGTTCGTCAAGAATTTTGCTTGTATTGCTCATCCTTTGACTGAACTCCTTAAGAAAGCTACAAATTTCAATTGGACTGAAAAGCAGGATAAATCTTTTGCAACACTCAAGAATGCTTTAACACAAGCACCAGTTCTTACACTACCTGATTTTCAAAGACCATTCTTTATAGTAGTGACTGTTGCTAGTGGCAAAGGATTTGGAGCTGTTCTTATGCAAGACAATCATCCTATTGCTTATCAAAGTAGAAAGCTTAAGCCTGCAGAGCAAAATTATAGCACATATGACAAGGAATTAGTAGTAGTAGTGCATGCTTTGAAAATCTGGAAGCATTACCTAATGGGTTCTGAATTTCTCATCAAGACAGACCAACAAAGCATTAGGCATTTGCTTACGCAACCTCTTATTTCAGACAGGCATATCAACTGGGCAGCTTTCATTCAAAGTTTCCAACCTATGATTTAATACCAACTTGGAAAAGAAAATGTTGTTGCCGATGCTTTGAGTTGAAGACCAAATATCAACAACATTTCCATTATTGAAAGTGAACCATTTGTACTTATGAAAGAAACTTATGAAGTTGATCCAGATTTTTCTGAAATATGGATCAAATTGCGTGAAAACAATTGGACGCCTCACGGAAGTTATTCTCATAATGATGGCTATCTTTTCTTTGAGAAAAGATTGTGTGTTACTCAACCTTATAGACAACTTGTCTTGGAAGAGATGCACCAACCACCATTTGTGGGACATAGAGGAGTTTCCACAACACTTCAAGTAGTTTCTCGAGAATTCTATATGCCTCATTTGAAGAATGATGTAGCTAAATTTGTAGCTGAATGTAACATTTGCCAAACAATTAAAAGCTACAAAGGCAAAGCTTTAGGATTGCTTATGCCTCTACCTATTCCTGATAGACCATGGGAACAAGTGTCTATGGACTTCATTACTGGCTTTCCTACTACTTCTAGTCACCATGACATGATTTGGACAATAGTGGACAGGTTTAGTAAGCAAGCCTATTTCATTCCATGTAAAAAGACACTGACTTCTCAGCAAACCGCGAACATATTTGTTAAGCAAATTTTTGTTCATCATGGACTACCCAAAGTGAGTTTCTGATAGAGATTCTAAATTTTGTAGTCACTTTTGGGTTGCTCTTTTCTCAAACTTGGGCACTAAGTTAGATTTTTCCACGGCTTTCCATCCAGAATAGAATGGACAAACCGAAGTTACAAATAGCACTATCTTAGATATGCTTAGAGCCTATGTTTCCCAGCAACCTAGTGCATGGGATAAGTACATACACCTACTCCAATTTGCTTATAATAATACTCCTCATACTGCTACTGGTCGAGCACCATTTGAGATTATCTATGGAAGAGCTTTGCCCATTCCGGCTACTAGACTCTCTCATAAAATTGAAGTTGCTGACCAATATGTTAGAGACTTTGATCGCATTTTATCTGAAGTGCGTGATTTTATTGCAAGAGCTCAAGAGAAGTATACATCTCAAGCAAATAGGAAGCGTAAAGATTTTTCATTTCAAGAAGGTGACTATGTACTTTTGAGAATTGAAAAACGGCGATTAAAGAGTGTGGAAAAATTCCCTGCAGTGAAGCTAGCGCCTAGATATTATGGGCCATTTAAAATCCTTCAAAAGATTAATGATGTGGCCTATAGATTAGAGCTTCCATCTGATTGGAATATCCACAATTCTTTTCATATCCATCTCTTGAAACCTTTTCGAGGAACACTTCCTACTCACCCACAACATATGAGGAACCACCTCTTATTGAAGGAGAGGAAGAAGTCCTAGTACCTGATGCTATCATTGACCAAGAGATAACAGCAACAAGAACAGGTAATCAATACTTCAAGTATCTTTTGACTTTCAAGAATCATCCTCAAGAAGATGCTAAATGGATGCCTGAGAAATTTTTCCGAGTTTACCCTGAAATTCTTCATTCTTTTCAGCCTAGCAAATCCGCAATTGAGGACAATTGCAAACTCAAGCAAGAGGGATATGAGAATATATTTTAAGTCCTCTAGAAAAATATTATTTATCCCCTCTTGAGTAATTTGGGGACGCCTAGATTACTCTTGCGTCATGCCGGCTAGGTTTATATCGTGGGTGATACCACTATACATATTAATACGTGCGGTATATGGCGTATGTTTGAGGCCACCTATGATTATTTCAGTTAGGTTTGTATGGCAGGGTGATTCCTGGGGTACTTACGCCTGGTAGTCATGAGTTGGTGATGAGTTATGCCTGTTTAATATTTGTGGGATTAATTTAATAATTAATTAGGCTTATATTTTCAGGTGATGAAGACTATGAGAATTGAAGAGTTTACTTTGGAAGAAATGTCTTGGTTCATCACATTTCATTTTTGGCAAGCATAGTAGCTTGCAACCTTATCAAATGATTTTTTCATTTTGAACTTTAGGAAAGATACATTTATTTATGTGGAATTTATTAAAGCCTATGGCTTTACCCTAGTCCCAATTTGACACTCTATTTTTGTTAAAGAAGAGTGTCGTGCTCTCTAAAAAGCACATCTTGTATATTTTGGGGGCTATGGCCTAATTTTGGTGAAAAAGAAAGCTAATAAAGAAATACTCTTGTGTGGGGAGAGGCCACGCACAAGAGGGGGGAAGATTGCACCCAATATGGTCTATTGAGCTAAGTATTTTAATTTTGTTTAAGTATTTAAATTTCAATTGATTTGATTTAGTTGAAGCTTTCAAAGCAATGGTTTCTATGGTTGAATTAATTCTTATGAATTCTCTACTCTTCCACAATCAATTCCTAGAATAAGATTCCGGTTGCATAGCTGGCATACTCATCTTTTACTAAAGATTCCATGTACAACTGGAGGTGATGGAAGCCATGGGCATCATCCAATTTGATGACTTGCATGTGGCATTCTTGATGGAGTGTACACCTGCGGAAGCTATGGAGGCAAAATCCTATTTCATATCACATGGCCATGAAGACTTAGATGAAGATGATCACGACAGTGACCATGAAGGCCATGATGGAGGAGACGATGGTGGCCAAGGAGCACAATCACCTGCCACCACCACCCTTATCTCCCCCACATCAACCTCCACCCCCCATCCCCTCTCACCCAAGCATCAGCAAACCACCGCCACCCCCACCCCCATCTGGCACCTCAACCCTCCCCCTCTTCCCCTCCCAATCATCTCCACCACCACTCCGTTTTCCCACCCCACCTCCTTTGTTGAGATATCAAGCTCATCTACTAGTGAGGCGAAGGACACTGATAACCCGCCTGGGGGATAGGCCCCCCAATGGGATGATAGGCTGTGTGACAGCCATTCTAGAGACTGGCATAGTTATAGCGTCAGCTCATTTAGTTGGGTTCACACTATAGAGAACCCTAGTATGTATTTGGTTGAGTACCTTTTCATATGGTATACTCTTATCTTTTGTATATGGTGTGTTGAGTGTTGTGTGAAGAAGAAGAAGATTTTCAGCCTCTCACCTTGTGTGTTCTCTTTTAGGGTTTTGTGAGTGTGTGTGTGCTTGCAAGAGCTCAAGCTCCCTTCACCCCTCATCTTTCCATGGTATCAGAAACCAAGTTCATGCTAAGGGATGAGCTGCAAGTAAGAGAAGCACAGGAAACGGTACGAGGGTAAGAGCTTCAACTACTCTTCCCTATTTGTGTTGGTGACTACACCCTTGTCGGGAGCTCTACGGGAGGCACCGGCAAACGATCTCTGATTGAGGAGCTTTCTTCGTGGGAGTAAAGCTATAGGGCAACTAAACTGTCCTATCGGACTATATTTTTCAAGCGCCAAAAATGCGTTTCGGGTGCGTTATGACCTCCATTTTTCAGAAAGCATGCGATTTCGAGCACTGCAGGTAAGTCATCGATTCTCTACAGAGAACTCTGTTTTAAGAATTGTAAGAAGACAGATTGGTTGTGCAAACATTGTGTGTACTGCAAGGAGGTCAATAGTTGCCATTGGGTGTATGTATGCACATTGAGGTCACGTGTTGTGACATTTGAGTGTACTACAATATCGCTGTAGAAAATACAGCAGTTTGTGCAGGACAAACGAGAGTGCTAATTCTGGTAAATTTGTGTCTGGCAAGATGTCAAATGATGGCATAAACCAGATTGTTGCTAAGAAGCTTGATAAGAATAACTTCCATGCTTGGAGGTTCAGGTTGACGAATTTCCTAATGGGAAAGGGTTATTGGGACTACATATAGAAGGTGAGCATGAAGAGGCACTGAAGATACCGGAGATCAATCTGACAGCTGTAGATGTGAAAGAGTTCAAGGATTGGATGAGCTGAGAACTAAGCTGGATCCAAAAGCTGAAAAATGTGTGCTTATTGGATATTCCCTTGAGCAAAAGGGATACAAGTGTTATAACCCTGCTACCCACCATGAGTTGAGGGTAAGCAGGGATGTTTTTTTTTATAAGATGAGTAGTTGGTATGCTGCTGAAAAAGAAGCTATTGGGGCTGATGTGAGTGGAAATGTGGTTGCACAAAATGCAAGTCAGCAATCACAGTCTTTGAGTGGACCAAGAGAGTATATATCATTCTTAGGGGTTGAGGTATGGCCCTCACTTCTCTATTAATTGTTAATAGTGATCTATTTCGTTGATTTACTAGTTAAAGGTTATATTCTTTTAAACAAGAGCATATGCCTTAATAAAGAATGTCATCGCTCACAATCTCAAGTTGAAATGCTAAAATCTTTGTGAAATCATCTAGTGGTTCAGCTGATAGACCATGGAGTGGCAGGCTACATCATAATACCAGTCCTGCAAATGTGATTAGTGCATCACACAAAGGTAAAGAGAAAGTGGTTGAGCCCCTTAGTATGCCTGACATTTCTACAGGGCATTCTCATGTTGATGGAGAGTCTAGTGGTTCAGAGATGAGCCTTGATGTGAGGAACTTGGGATACCAGCTATGAGAACACCTGGTGTAAAGAGGGTATGGAAGCCATGAATGCAAAGCTACAAAGATCTAGGAGAGTGAAGAATCTTGTGTAGAGGTTTACCTATGATGGTTATGTGGCACATCACTATGCATACATGGCAAAAGTTGTACAGGTTGTAGAGCCCACATGCATTGATGAGGCTATTGGAAATGTGTGTTGGGAGAAAGCTATGCATGAAGAGATGGATGCATTATATGGAAATGAAACTTGGGCTTTAGTGCAATTGCCTCAAGGCAAGAAAGCCATTGGATGCAAGTGGGTGTACAAAGTAAAACATAACAGTGGAAGAATAAGCAGATACAAGGCTAGATTGGTAGCCAAAGGATATGTGCAGACATGTGGCATTGATTATGAGAAAACTTTCAGCCCAGTTGCCAAGATGGCAACAGTGAGAGTTGTGATAGCAGTGGCTGCGTCAAAGCAATGGTCTTTACAGATGGATGTAAAGAATGCATTCTTGCATGGGGATTTGCAGGAAGAGGTGTATATGTTGCAACCACCTGGTTATGAAGATGTGAGTCACCCCGAGCATGTTTGTAGGTTGAAGAAAGCCTTGTATGGCTTAAAACAAGCACCAAGAGCATGGTCTGACAAGATTTTTGAATATCTTGTCACTATTGGCTTTCATGTAGCCAATGCAGATTTCTCAATGTATGTGAGACACAGTGAGATAGAGGGGTTGTGCTTGTTGTCATCTATGTAGATGACCTAATCATTATGGGGGACCATGATGCAAAGATCTTTGGTGTAAAGATCTTGCTCAGACAGAAGTTTGAGATGAAGGATCTGGGGGAGCTCAGATACTTCTTGGGCATTGAGGTGATTAGGTCACCACATGGTATTGGATTACTGCAGAGACAGTATGGCTTGGACATGTTGTCCAAGTATGGTATGACAGGCTGTAAGCCTATCTCAGTGCCATTGGATCAGAATGGCAAGTTGTGTAGATTCAGGAGAGATTTTGGAGGATCCTACTATGTATAGGTGCATAGTAGGAAGCTTGATCTACATGACGATCACCAGGCCAGATTTGAGCTATGCTATTGGGTTGGTGAGTCAGTTTATGCAGGTTCCTTGGAAGCCACATTTGGATGCATTGAGATGCATACTGAGGTATGTGAGGTCTACTTTGCATTGTGGACTATTTTATGAAACTGGGACAGAGATATGTGTACATGGGTACACAAATGCTGATTGGGCCGGTAGTATCTCAGATAGAAGATCTACTAGTGGCTTCATGTTTTCTTTGGGGAGTGCTGTTGTGACTTGGAGCAGCAAGAAGTAGCCTACGGTGGCTCTATCCAGTTCTACAAAGGCCGAGTACAGAGGTGCTGCTATGGCAGCATGTGAGGTAGCTTGGTTGAGAAAGCTACTTGTAGATTTGGGTCTATCAGTGGATAGACAAGTTGTCATTTTTTGTGACAACATTAGCAGTATACAGTTGGCCAGGAACCCAGTTTTTCATGCTCTCACGAAGCATATAGAGGTCCACTACCATTTTGTCAGAGAGAAGGTTTTGGCAGGAGACATTGACCTTGTTTATGTCAGCACATAGGATCAGGTTGCTGATATCTTCACCAAAGCATTGGGTACAGAGAAGCTACGCAGATTCAAGGCTTCGCTTGGTGTACATGATATGGAGTTGAGCTCGAGGAGGAGTGTTGAGATATCGGGCTCATCTAGTGAGGCAGTGGACACTGATGACCCGCCTTGGGGGATAGGCCCCACACTTACACCACTGGCATGGTTTGTGAGATCATATGCAGCCAGTGGGATGACAGGCTATGTGACAACCATTCTAGAGACTGGCATAGTTATAGCGCCAGCTTATTTAGTTGGGTTCACACTATAGAGAACCCTAGTATATATTTGGTTGAGTACCTTTTCATATGGTGTACTCTTATCTTTTGTATATGGTGTGTTGAGTGTTGTATGAAGAAGAAGAAGATTTTCAGCCTCTCACCTTGTGTGTTCTCTTTTAGGGCTTTGTGAGTGTGTGTGTGCTTGCAAGAGCTTAAGCTCCCTTTTCCCCTGCATCTTTTCATCCCTCACCAACCCCACCCTCACCTCCAACCTTATCTTTGAATTCAGGCATTCACACAGCCCTAACAGATTTACCTTCAACATGAGCAAAGCCTCCCCCCATGCTTCATGACAACCTCACCATGGGTGCCTCTTCATTTCCTACACCTCCACCCTCATCACGGCCTAGACATCCCTCCCCCCACCATTGGAAGAAGGTAAAATTCCACCGCTGCCACCACTCAAGCATGAGGAAGTAGACCCTCTACTCAATCCACTCAACTGGCATGACCCTCTCAACAGAACGGAGTTTGAGCAAGCCATCAAAATCCTGCTCGGTAAATAACTCTAGGTGGTGCCAATCACACACATTACGGATTGCATGGACATCCATGTCCTGCATCCATACATCGACACGAAGCATCACACCTAGTGGCTTAAGAAATTCCCCCCAATAATGAGAGGAGGCTCTGCCAATGGCCACCACCGCTACTCAACCCATCACTTTCAATCTCACGGGCGAGCAGCCCCTCCTTTTTACTGAAGCCATTCATTTGGGAGGCCTATTGCCACCATGCCCCCTCTACATCAACCCACTACCATACCTACCAATCCAAAGACGGTGGGCTTGGAACCGCTTCCGTGAGGAGCAACAAAAGAACCCAAAGCTATAGTCAACTTCCCGTGTTTTGCTCCTCCGATGCCCCAGCGGCCCTACATTGAAGAAAGCATCATCAAGCGCTTCCATGACTTCATTACGAAGATATGATTAGGTTCTAGACCCAGCCGTGATTGCAACAATCAGATTCTTCAACTTGATCATCATCACACTGCTAGAGGCATTCCCTGACTTGGACCACTACCACAAAGGGACACAAGGATTGGCCTTTGACATCAACAAAGGGCCAACGCTCAAGCAAATTTTTGGCTACTATGAGAGCATCATATGGATGCCCGCCTGGTGCCTCTAGACATTTGAGGACACGATGGAGACTACATTCTGGACAACCTATCGAGTCTTCCATTAAGCACCCCCCTACTTCTACCTCATCCCCGTGAATTTATCTGCACCTATTTGATCTACTACTGCTAGATCCGACCAACTCCAAGGATAGACTTGAATTAGGGAGGGGTGTATGTTAACCACTCTGGCTACAATCATTGTAACTTATCTTTTGTAACCGTGCAAAGTAATGATAAAAGATACATGGGATGACTGAGCTTACGGCTTGTGTAATGCAAGTCATAGGAAAGCATTGTACATAGAGCGAGGAAGACTAATTTTGAGCCCCCAATTGTAAATGGGCGGTCGGTCATTGTAAACTAAGAGCTCTTGTATATATTACATTTTATGAAATATGAAAAGGGACAATCCCATTAGTCACATTTGAGTTTTTTCTCTCTGTCTCTCACACACACTCTAATGAGCTTGTGGATGCATGCTTGCTTGTGGTTCGCTTGCATGCTTGATTGTTGTTGTGTACGCTTGTAGGGATGGTGATCATCTAGCTTCTACTCTCCTCTCCCCTCTCTTTTCTCTCTATGTAGGTGCCTCTTGCATGCATGTGGCATGGAGTGAAGGTTTGGCTTTCCATACCTCCCTCCTCCTTGCTCTCTACCTAGCTCTTGAATCTCCACTTGGGTGACACAAGTGGAGGTGGAGTGAGCCCCCCTAGCGGCCTCACATCAAGGAGTTAACCCTCATTAGGGTTGGCTAAGTGCACATCTCTGACCTCGACCCTTACATGGTTGTCTCTCGTTCTTATTTGCCTCTCTTGTGTGCAAGGTAGTATGTTAGGATTAAAAGGAGATCTTGTGCCTTCTGCTTCTTGATGCTAAAGCAGTAATCATAAAAATAGCAAAGACTAAACTCAGCAAGGTCTAGGACCAATCCCTACTAAAAATTTAGAAGCAAATGTCTTGCAAGGCTCAAAATTTCATCCATGACCTAGACGAAGATGATGACACAGACAAAGAGTAGTATTAAGAGTAGAGCCAACAAGAGCAATAGTAACAACAACAACAATATCATCCAACAACAACAAAAAACAACCAACAACAACAACAATAGCATCCAACAACAATAGCAAACAACAACCAACAACAACAACAACATTAAAGGGTATCAATAACAATACCAACAACAATAACAACAACAACAACAACAACAATAACAACAGAAACAACAAGAGTAGTAGGAGCAGCCTACAGGAGGGTAGGGGTCCCCCAAACCAAGCACTTGTGGAAAGGACAAGCAAACAGAAGATGAGGACTAGAACTTGGTGATAGCCCTGAAGGCCACCACTTGAAAGGTAGCTCACTACTAGGAGAAGGAGGCTAAAAAGCTACCAGAAAGAAATAAAAAATTACACCAATGTCACACCCTCCCAGAAGTATGCAGATATCTTGAGAAAAATCATGAAGGATAGAGACAAGTCCAAGACACAGGCAGAGGACTACAAAGAAAAGCTCAAGAGGAGCACCAAGTTTGAATTTGGCATAATTAATGAACTAAATGCGCTAGAATTAGAGATGTATTGCTCAACTCAGAAGAGAAAGGCCCGGATAATGGATAGAGTACAAGAAGGCACTCCAGAAGCAAATAGAGGAGGCACGTCTAGTGGTGGAAAGGGTATGGCAGACCCAGAAAACCAAACTGCACTGGGTGTTGAAGCTGCATGAAGCAAAAGAAGAGGCCGCTAGGCTACAAGAAGAACTCGTAGAGCGGTGAAGGCTGATGTGGAATTAGCCCCACGAACAACCCCAAGATGTTGCTGGCCGGTGTGCCAAGGAAAGAGCACAAAGAGCTGTTGGTTGAGGCTCATAAGCTACAGGATGCCAACCAAGCTCTAAATAAAGCAAATGTGTGCCTAAAAGACAAGCTAGCAAACAGTTTAGCAGCCTTGTGGGCCAACACAGATAACCCCTTCTTTGAGGCCTCCCATGTCATGTTCTCATAGAACTATTAAAGGTTAACAAAGAACTACCAACATACTTTCAAAAGGGAGGCAAAATAAGGTTTATACTAACTAGGAAACCCCTTCCTCTAGAGCATCCATGCTCTTAATACTTGTTCTCTCAGATTCCAGAGGGAAGGAAGATGTTGCTACCAAGGATATAACCACCAACCAGTGCCGATGTCTAGAAGTGGGGGCATCGGACATCTAGATGCAGAAAAGACACAAAGCCCATTTGCAAAACATTCGACAGAATATAAAGAAGCCGCATCAATCAAGTGGAAACCTACTATCCCCATGGAAAAAAAGGAAATTTTAAGGCAGATCCCACTCCAACTAGTGGTGAGAGTTTTTGACCCGCAGACTCTACAGACGGAGCAACAAAGGTCTTGGGTGATCAAAAGGGTAGGCAACAAGGCTAAAGAGGATGCAGAAGCATGCTACTTACTCAGATAATGTATACATTTCAAACTGTACTCCTCCAGAAATGTTCATAAGGTTTAAAGATGAATTTATCAAGGGAAGAGGTTCTGGAAGTAGAAGCTCCAGCACTGTGCGTGCCACGTGTTGCACCCAGTGGCTTAGGCGACAGAGTGTACAGCCGGACCACTTCCCATGTTGTGAGTAGCACCACCTTGGTACCACTTCATTTGTGAAGGTGGCGCGCTGTAACCACACGAATAGCTATTGCCAAGATCGAGAAGCCAAAGCTTAAAAGGGTGGTTGATCACTACTGTAAAGAGCTTGCATGAGGTTGCACACTGCTAATAGATTACAGCTAATAGTTGACACCCAGTAGTGAGAAGTAAAACGTGGTCATATTCCTTAAGAAGTAATAGTTTCTGTGTTGAAATGTTGCTTTGTAATGATCCTGCAAAGACATGTTGTGCACCAGAGAGAGAGTGATAGAGTTATGTAGTAGTAGAGTGAGATCAGAGTGAGAGTGTTTGGAGTTCTAAAGAGGAGCGGTGTCCTGAGTGTCCCCATGACCACTCTAGAGATGGTGTTCAAATCCAAAAGCTTTGGCGGGTGGCTAACCACTTCCCATGGCATTTCCTAACTGGTATGTTAGTTTAGACTACTATCTTTCCATTACACCGAGAGGGAAATTGGTGAGAAACAACCCTTTAATGACCACCCAATTTTGGCAATATGGTCATATAGGTCCTCAAGTGCAAAAAACGAGCGTTATCGCACACTCAAACCCCCATCCATCCTCTTATGACCATGAAAATTGATATGAAACTTGGAAAGTGGATAATAAGAAAGACAATGGACCCACTTACCAAGTCTTATGGCCATCGGACATTAGATGGGGGTGGCCATGTGTGAGAACTCCCACTTTTTGCAATATGGCCATATTGAGCCGTGAGCACAAAAAGTGGGTGTTCTAGCACACTAAAAAATCCCATCTGCTCTCTAATGACTATAAAAACTAGAATTTGGGGTGTTAGTGAGCCCCATTTATACGTTTGCCAAGTTGCACGGCCATTCCACATTAGATCAGCATGGTGGCATGCTAGAACACCCCTTTTGGCCATATAGGTCTCTGAGCATACAAAATGGGCATCGTGGCATGCTAGAATGCCCTTTTTGCCCTTTTTGCCATATAGGCCCTTGAGTGCAAAAAAAGGGAGGTCTAGCACTGCCATCTCCATCAACCCTCTAATTACCAGGAAACTTTTTGAATGGAGGGAAAGAGGCCTCCTTGATCCAATTGCCAATTTCCTTGGCCATTTGACCTCAAATGGGGGTGGGGATGTGCTAGAACACCCATTTTTTCCACATGGGCTTTGCAAAAAAAGCAAGCATTCTAGCGCACCTCCAAACCCATTTGACCTTTGATAGATATGAAACTTGGAATTTAGAGGTAGACTAAGCCCATAGTAAGACTTTCCAAGTTTCATGCCCATTGAATGTTGAATGGGGATGAGAGTATGCTAGAATGCCCATTTTTTGCCATATAAGCCCCTATTTGCAAAAACTAGGCATTCTAGCACACCGAGATACCCATCGGACCTTTGATAACCATTAAACTATGCACATGGAGGTAGAGTGACCAAATTGATACACTTGTCAACTTCCATGTCCATTGCACCTTGTATGAGGGTGGTAGTGTGCTAGAGTGCTCACTTTCTGTCGTATCGCCAAGCCGCCCCCTAATCGCAAAAAGGGGGTTTTCTAGCACACCACCATTTAAATATGCCTCCATGAAACAAGGCAATTGTGGGGAGAGTGACCCCTCTAATCCAATTACCACATTTCATGGCCATCACATGCTAGATGGGGGTGGTGGCATGATGCCAGAATGCCCATTTATCGCCACATAGGCCCCCAACCATAAAAAGTAGGTGATCTAGCACACCAACACACCCATCCAACCTTTGATGACTATGAAACTTGCAAGTGGGCGGAGAGTCAGCCATCTACCAAGTTTCATGGCTATTGGAGGTCGAATGGGTGTGGTGGTGTGCTAGAATGCCCACTTTTTTCCATACAATTTATAGGCCCTACTAGAGCAACCCTATGGATCCAGTTCCCAAGTTTCATGTCCACCAAAAAACTGGATGGGGGTGATGGTGCACTACAACACACACTTTTTGCCAAATACATTCTCAAGCACAAAAAGTAGGCATTCTAGCAGTGCCACACCCATCCAACCTTTTATTGCCATGAAACTAGGAAGATGAAGGAATGAGCCCATTTACCCACTTTCCAAGTTTTATAGTCATTAGGCTTTGGATGGGGGTGGAAGTGTGCTTGAATGCCCATTTTTTGCCATATAGGCCCTCGAACATGTAAAAAGTAGGCATTCTAGCACACCACCGCATCCATTTAACCTCAGATTGCCATAAGAATTGAATTTTTTATGAATCATGGCCATTAGACAATGTTGGATAAGATGCGATGCACAAGAATGTCTACTTTTTTCCATATGATGATATCGCAAACAATGGATGTTCTAATACACAACCACCTCCATCCAACCTATGATGACCACATGAACCTTGGAAAGTGTAGGTATACTGACCATGACCATATATTAATCCACTTACCAAGCTTCATGGTTGTTGGACATCATATAGGGGTTATGGTGTGCTAAAACACCATTTTTTGCCATATAGGTCCTTTAGTGCAAAAAATATGTGTTCTAGCACACCCCCTAAACCCATCCTCAATCCATTTGACCTCCAATATCCATTCAAGTTGTGGAAAGTAGGAGTAGAGTTACCCCATGTGCCCACTTTCCAAGGGTCATTGGCCATTAGATGCAAGATGGTGGGGGTGGTGGTGTGCACGATTGCCCATTTTTTACCATATAAGATCCTCATAGCACAAAATGTAGGCACTCTAGAAAACCATCACACCTACTGGACCCCAAATTTCTATAAAACCTGGAAAACAAGGGAGGGTGAGACTGTAGATCCACTTGCTAGGTTTCATTGACATTAGATGGGGGTTTCGGTTGTGTAAGAACACCCACATTTTGCCTTATGGCCCTTAAGCACAAAAAGTGGGCATTCTAGGACACTAACACCCACATCTGACTTCATATGACCATGAAACTTGGCAAGTCGGCACTTACTTACCCCATGGATTTATGTCCCAAGTTTTGTGGCCATCAAAAGTCGGATGGGGGTTGTAGTGTGATGGCCATGAAACTTCACAAGTTGGTCCATAAGTTCACTCTCCTCCCACTTTTCAAGTTTCATTGCTACCTAAGGTCATATGGGTGTGGTGGTGCACTAGAATGCTTACTTTTTGTGATCGTGGACCTATATGGTAAAAAATGGGCGTTCTTGCCCATCGCCACCCCTGTCCGATGTTTGATGGACATAAAACTTTGAAAATGGATCAATGGGAAAACTATCCATCCACTTGCCAAGTTTTATGATCATCGTAGGGTGGATTAGGCTAGCAGTGTACTAGAATGCTTACTTTTTGTGTTGGGGGGCCTATATGGCAAAAAGTGTGCATTCTAGCACTCCACTACCCGCATCCAACATTCGATGGCATGAAGCTTAGAACCTGGAGGATCAATGGGATCACTCTCCATCCACTTGTAATGTTTCATGGGGTCATCGCACACTACCACACCGATCCGACCTTTAAATGCCATGAAACTTCATTGCAAGTGGATGTAGAGTGACCCCATTGATCCACGTTCTAAGCTTCATGGCCATCAAATGTTGGATGCTAGTGGTGGTGTGCTAGAATGCCCACTTTCTGCCATATAGGCCCCCGAGCACAAAAAGTAATTATTCTAGTACACCGCCAGTTCCATTCGCCCTATGATGACCTTAAACTTGGCAAGTGGATGGACATTTTTCCCATTTTCAAAGTTTCATGTCCTATCAAACATCAAATAGGGGTGGCGGTGGGGGCGAGAATACCCATCTTTTACTAATATTGTGGAGATGTCAAGCTCAACACGAATTGACACTCATGAAGTGCTTGGGTGACCATTTGGTACCTGACACAATGGATCTTTGCCAATGATTTTATAGCTAGACTACACCTACCTTGTCCACTCGAGTTATGGCATGCTTATTTTACCACCTCACCTACTACTTAGCGTTTTAACACTATGGACCACTTCTACATAATACTCTAGTACTTATGTTGGTTTTCACTTATTTTTATAGACCTCTTTTGAGTAGAACAAGAAAAGGAAGATTTTAGTCTTCCATCTCTGTGTGTATTGTTGTCGTTCGGTCAAGACTTGCGACACTTCAATGGTTTTGGACCACCTAGTTGTCTCCTAAAGAGCAACGACTATCTCTAATGTACCCAATATGATAAGCCAATGCTGACCATTGAGGTACTAGTTTTCTCATGCATACAGGAGCTAATAGTGGATTATGTGTGGGTTAGCTTCCAATTCATTCATGTCTCATGGTGGTTAACATAAAGATGGACATTCATGTAACACAAAGGATAATAAGAGAGATAGAATTAAGAAACATAAAATAGAGACAAGAGAGATGGCCAACCTTGAAGACATTCTCCTTTCCACATTAGCTCATACTCACATTCACACATAGCATACTAGCACATATCACCCATTTCCCAAAGAGTTCCCTTTCTCTCCCTACATCCATATAGGTACTACCTATTTCCAAGAAATTGTTACAAAGTTGTTACAAAACAAGAAGACCCGACTCATGATGAGTCTATTATGCAAGGGAGGAACCTTGGTGACGGCCAGATGGACTAATCGGCTGCTCTAAGACCTGTTGGAAATCACAGTGGATGTTGTGTTAGTAGAGCAAAGCCCAACCTTTTCCTAATGGCATTCTAAAACATTTCCAGATCCAGACTATGTCTCTGTCTATATACTCTGTTGTCTAGACGCTTCATGATGAGTCCCACCCTACTTCCTCCAGGTCGAGATAAGCGACGGTGCCCTTGGATACAAACTGAATGGTTCTTTTTTGGTTGTACCAAGGCATAGGCTCTTTTTTGACTTCTCTCATTGAATCATGTCCTAGCCGAGTTCTCTCATCAGTGCTCCTGAACCATACCTCAATAGGCCGTGCTTTTGGGTACTTGGCCGTTTCTCTTGCCCTGCAACCATTGCCATGTTAGATGCAAAAGCATGGGGTTTTGTGTGTTCCAAAAAGATGCCATCATCTTCAAATATTGTCTGTTTTAGTTCTCTTGTGACCCTTCTACTACCCTGGATCCACAACGTACTCCATTGTTGGTGAGGGACACTGACAATGTTTCTCTTTGCTTGAGTTGTTGCCTCCTCACTTGGATCTGCTAGTCATAATTTCCCCCACTCCGCCGCATAGCTCTAGATCTAGATTTGCATTCTCAACTAGGGATGGGCTTGTGTCCTTGCGGCCTAATCTAGCCTCTGCAGGTGCTTCCAACTTAGTCTCATGAAATTAGATATGCCGTTCTAGTTGGAAGGCCTTCAGGTTCATGCTTGCTATCTAGTTGCTGCATACATTATAGTGTTGTTTCCCTCCAAGCACTTAGGCTTTTCTACCCCAATTCTTCTTGCCGCTTTAGTTGTTTGCCACTCTTCCCCCTTAGAATTTTCCTCTCGGTTGGCCCAACCTTGTGAATCCTGAATCATCTTGTTCTTGGACTGTAATTCCTTAGCATGAACTTTTCTCACATCATCCATTTCTTCTGCTCTCTTCTTGATTTTAGAATTGGCAATTGTCAATGCCATGTTAAGCTCATTGATACTCATTTTCCTTGCTTTGCCCCTTGTCACCCTTGTGGGCGTGGCTACCTCTACCTCCTTCATTAAAGTTTGATTCTCTTGCCATCTTTATTCTATTGTTCATTGTACTCCTCGATTAGTGCCTCCATAGAAAATCAAATATTGAAGATTTCAATCTAAAAACTCTAGAGATCAATATACTTGTTACCATGAATTTATTTAAAAAATAGCTTAATTTGAGTATGGGAAGGTCCATTTTTAATCCTCCCAAGTGAAAATTCCCATATTGTGTCCACTCTCCCCTTTTCAATTTTAAAACCAATCCTAGTTAGATTTGGAAATCTAGGCTTGGTAATCTTCAAAGCCTAGATACCATGCCATGTGTGAGACTTGGGTAGGCGCACAAATCTTATATATGCATGCCACTGTATGCCCACATCATCTTCGAGAGGATCCACATGCGCACCTTGCCACCTCCACCCATGTCAACATGGTCAGCCTAGTTGACTTCCCACCTCATCATCCTAGTCATCCATTAATGCCACATCTTCTTGTCACCTTTGCATGCCACCTCGCACTTGATAACGTGGCATGCCACATTAGCCATAATAGTGCCACATGTCAAGAAAATGCCACGTGGCATCTCCTTTCCATTTTTCTCAAGAACATATTTTTGAAAAAGTTAATTTAGTATATTTTTAGTATTTTTTAAAAAAAGAGAAATAAAATATAGAATTTTAAATAATTAAATATATATAACTTATTAATATAAAGAATTTAAAATGACTAATGTTAAAGGATTATATTTTTAAAAAAAATTTATTTAATTTAAAAATTTAAATTTTTTTAAATTTACTATTTCTTGAAAATATTTTGTGTAGGAAAAACCTTTGAATAAAATTTGAAAAAAATACATTATAAAAGAAAATACAGTTATATAATTATAAAATAAAAGATAAATTTTGAGATAAATTTATATATCTAGTAATGATAAATATTTAGATTTATAAATACTTTTTATTAATAATATTAATTTTTAAGTAGATAATAGTTTTCTTCTTATCTTTATGTTTATCTTAATTATCCAATCAATATTAGATAAGAAATACAATGAGATTTGAAGTGGATAATATTAATAATATTAATTTTTAAGTAGATAATAGTTTTCTTCTTATCTTTATGTTTATCTTAATTATGTTTAATCAATATTAGATAGGAAATACAATGAGATTTGAAGTGGATAACCAATTTTTCCTATATAAACACACATCTCTAGTACTATCTCATCATTGAGCCTTCATAATTTTTTCTCTCTTAGCTTCCTTTGAGAATGGGTTCTCAAAGTCGTAGGAGTCGGAAACGTGATAGAACTAGACTTCCCCCCATCCACCAAGTTCAAGAGGAGGAAAGGAAAAGGGTAGCTTGTGAGACAAAGAGAGAGTGGAGAGCACGTCAACGAGCAACACCTTCCGTTGTTGACGATGATCCAAGCCTTGCTCCTTCTTCCTCTCCCTCTGCCCTCTTCCCCCCAACTATCCCTTAGTTTAGATAATCCACGTGAATCCGCCCTTCCTAAGCCTCCTTCTCTTTCACAAGAACCCATCCCCCTCCTTTGGGCACCCATAGTGTGGATATGAAAGAACTATCAAAGTCAAGGGCACATCGTGCCCATGCAATTTTCCAATCCTATTTCAAAGACCTCACACCTTCATCACACACATGTGGCTTGATGCTCTGATCGATCTGCCTAACATGGCCAACTGCAGGGCGCTTTCTAGCATTGGAGGTCGAAGAGAGAGGAGAGTTGGCATGGCAGTGCTACCAAGTGTTCATCGTTCTTATACAGTTAACAAGAAGAGGAACTCTGCAGACACTTTCGCTGCTCGACGGGCTATTGTAGTAGCCATAAGTAGCTCCCAAATGAAGTGTAAGGTGAGTGCCACATCTCGCATCCTTTCCATAGCACCACACACACTTAGAGTTGGGTCTATTAGACGGAAAAGTTTAGATGCCAATAAGGTTGGTGCTTTGTGGGCGAGTAGTGGTCATGTAGCTAGGCATGATCGCCTACTGGATGGAACCACTAGAGCCTTGATAGAAAATTGTCATGCCTCGCCAGTGTTCATTGAGCACCGTGCTTGCTTTCTTGAAATGACCCAAAGAGAGTTGTATTCTCAGTTTGTGGAATCATATCTAGACCTTAAAATTGGGCAAAGGTCATTTGTGGGGTGTAAGCCGGTACTCATGAAAGCGTGACACGTTGTTGTTGTCGCTACAATGTCGAGTTCCAACCTTTTTATGATGTGTTCCGTTCTCTTAACAAGCATAGAGAGTTGCCTCGTAGTCCTCGTGATTTCATCCACTTGTGTGCACACACGGAGGATGCCCATTTCCATATATGATGCCTTGTGTGGAGAGCAATTGCACATCATGTGGTTCACTTGCACATCTACAGATGCTAGATCTTGATGCAAGTGACCAAGAGATAGTGCCATCGCGATGTTATGAGTATGTGACACACCAGCTCCAAAGTGGTGAGAGCATTCCAGAAAGTTGCATAAGTTTTGTGCAAGGATGTTCTATCTCAAGGCAATTAATGATGATGACTTTGATTGACAATGTAAGGCCTTTGTTCAAAATGCAAGAACTTTGTTCAACATGCAAAGACATCATTTGTCCCAAGAATTTAATCGATTACGACCAATGTTTGTAATATGAAAGAAAAGAAAAAATAAATAAAGAAAGGCCCAAGCTCCCACCTCAACACGTAGGTGTGACTGAAGTCGAAGAGGCGAAGAGGGAGGCAATGCAAGGAAAGTGCGATTGCGTTTGTACACACGATGAAAGGTGATTGCAAAGTGACAAAAAAAGAAAAGAATCTCAAATTTATGGTGCAACCGTCGGACTGGGTGGCTGCCTTAATGAAGAATGCCATGTGTTGTCCTACAATTGGTCCAAAAAAAGTAACCGTTTCACGGCGTGAAGCATTTTGGACCAATTCACAACATGAACTGTTTTGGATTAGTTCACGGTGTGAACTGTTTTGCACCAGTTCACGGTGCGAACTATTTTGGATTTGTTCATGGCGTGAACGTTTTAAGATTGGTTCACGGTGTGAACTTTTTTGTACCAGTTCATGGCATGAACTTTTTTGTATCATGTGTGTGCAAGATTGATACCTTCTATTTCTCTTCATGCTCAGACATTTAAACATGCATTTAAAGGAGTGAACAATACCCAGTTCTACCTTGTATTCATTTTGTGACTAATGGATACCTTCATCTTTTTATTGCCATGGAAACCAAGGTAGCACTTTGGCACTTCTAGGTAGGTGTTGTTTGCAGGCATTTTAACTCCATGTGGGAGTGCTTGATTCTTCCCTCCACCCAATTGAATAGTTTTTCTACTGAGTCCATTTGTTGAACCTTCTTTTTTCTCCTTTCAAGGTCCTTGTCCAGCTCCTTGATTAAGGTGGTTACAGGTATTGGTTTGGCTATATTTAACTCACCTTGTTGGGTTGGCTATATTTAACTCACCTTGTTGGGTTGGCTTCTTTCTCCACACCAGTGTTTGTGCACTTTTAGCATTGGTTTTAGTTTTGGGAGTTGGTTCTGAATACCTTTACTACCCTTTCCTTTGTATTCAGAGGTGTTTGCAACAACGGTGGCCACTAGGTGGGGTTTGGGCGCCCATACTATCGTATTGCCACCTTGGTAGTAACCTTGTGCCACTAGCAAGTCCTTTTGGACCCATTGCTTACGTAGTACCATCAACTTACCTATGAAGACCATTTCTATTCCTTGTCTCCCTTTTGAACCCTTCTTGTTGATTCCTTATTGACCCCTTCTCCTCCTTGTGTGGAGCTGGTTTCTAAGTTGACCCGTAGGCACCCAATGTTGTGTACCATGTGACTTGGGCTGCTTTTGCCCTAGGGATTGTGGAATTGCTGCCTTTTTGTCTTCATGAGTTGATGTCACCATGCTTGGTGTTTCTATCTCCTCAATCATGGCTTACTTCCATGTTTATCGAGCTCCATAAGGGTATGGATATGACATTGTTGCCCTCGTTCAGTAGTGCTTTCCTCTTCTCCCATTAGATATTACAGTTGCTGGCACAAATCCAAGATCATCCTAGGATCATTTCCTCTTCCATGGAACCTGCAGGGGCATGACAACCACCTTCCCAAAAAAGGAATTATTTTTAATAGAAATGTTAACACTTAAAAATCCCTCAGCTTTTGTAGTTGTCAAGTGCACACTGCGTACTTGTGCGTTGGTGGTTTCAAGGTACGGTTTATATAAGGCTACCCATGTCTCATATGAGATCAGGTTACCAATGCAAGTGTCATTAGATGCTAGAAATGTGCTCATAAGCACTAATCATGCTTTTAAACACTAATGGTGATCTTAATCACCAAACAAAGTATTCTTTGACACTAATGAAGCTCTCCCCATTAGAATTAGGGGCCTCATATACTTCAACCACCCCCATGACTTCTACACGCTCCCTCCCCACCCTCTCCAAGCCATCTTGATTAGGGCACAAACCCTAAGTGCTAAACCATAAGTTTCACCATCTTAATCTCCTTTTTATGCAACATCCTTGGCTTGATTAAGGGTTGTTGCACTCTCATAAGCCTTTCTCTTTCTACTTAAGCCAAAATATCAAAATTTTTGGTTTTTTCTTCTTCCACACTTGGCAAGTTCTTGTCAAGTACAAGATGATGTCCAAAGGTTTTTGGCCATTCATCTCCGGCACTAAGGTTATTGATCGAACTAAGGCTGAAGATATTGAAGATGATGAGAGGGCACAAGCCATCATCATGCTTCATCTTGATGAGGCTCTCATTCACCATGTGGACCAGCTTCCGACTGCAAAGGAGAAATGGGATGAGCTTGATAAGCTCTATGGAGCTCGTGGTAAGAATTCCAAGATCTCACTCAAAATTAAATTTTTTAGCTTGGAACTCAAAGAGGGAGACGGCATTGGAGCCTTCATCTCTCACTTGAAGGGCCTTATGGCTCAACTTGCATCAGTGAATGCCAGAATGGATGAAGATGATGCAGTGGCTGTTTTACTAAAAGCAGTCAAGAAGGTGTACCCCACCTTAGTCACCACCCCCTAAAGAACATACCTAATCCCACCCTTGAAGGAGTCATTCAATGAAACTTAATAAGCAAGATATTTTCTTGTATTTTGTGAGTCTCTCTCCTCCACATATTTGATCTAGCATGAGCACCACGAAGTTATAACAATACTTGCATCTAGCTTGAACAATCTCCCTTATTTTTTACCTTTGGAAATCAATTTTCAGCCATGCTCAAAAAAACATCCATGCTCATTAAATCTCACTGTAATCCTTATTCTACCATTTATCCAACAAATTCCAAACTCTTTGTAATACATACACCTCCTCATACATAGTTTTTACTTTACCATCATGCATCCTCAAGGGTACACTACCAACATGTGTAATAGGATATTGAGTATCATCACCTGTAGCAACATAACCCTGAGTTTATGTAGGCATCATGTTATCAAACCATTATCCATGTTTAATGCACCTAAATTCATATACCATGTTTCATAACTCTCTTTGTGCGATATCATACTACCCATTACATGATACATGGCAAAAAAATGATCTATATGCCCTTCATTACTAGATGATACATAATTGCCATGCTACACTCTACTTCCACCAATATCATTTTTCTTTTTGTAGCAATCTATAGCCATATGTCCAAGTTTACCATAATAATGACATGCAATGCCATGTATATTCTGTTGTGGTTGCCATGACCTCTACCATGAGATCCAGACCTCCCTCTAGCATAAGGGTAAAAACCTCTACCACCACTTGCAACGATGGTTGTGAATCCTATTGTTGTTGTGGTGTCCTATCCTGCCACCACGTCCACTTGCACATCCTCTCGAACTAGATATCCCCCTGGCCCTAGCACCACATGCACCAAATGATGGATGTGAATCATGTTGTTGTTGTGGTGGCCTATCATGCCAACCACGTCCACATGTACACCCTCTTGAACTAGATCTCCCCCTGCCTCTAGCAACTCTGTGAGTATAGGCTGTGTGGTCTCTTGCATGCCCACTGGTACTAGATGAAGTACCTATACCAAGTTTCATCTCCTCCATAATAAGCAAAGAGAATAGCTCATCAAAATCTGGGGAATCTCCACCGCTAACCCTAATAGAGGTTTCAAATGCCTTGTAGTCTTTGCCCAAACCATTCAATGTAATGGCAACCAAAGCATCATCTTCCATAGGAGCACCAATAGATGCAAGTGCATCTGCACATTCTTTAATCTCCTGCACATAGTCATTGAATGGTTTCTGTTATTTCAAGTCACACTATGTATCTTTTCCTTTAACTGCATCTTTTTTAGTGTAGTTGTATCATACAACTTCACTAATGTATCCCATGCATCATTGGGATTATTTGTATCCTGAATATGGCATGGCATCTCATCTGTCATACTAATCAAGAAATGATGTAGCACTTTGTATGCCCTCTCTGTTCAATTGCTGTTTGTTGTAAGCTAAGCTAAAGTTGCATTAATTGGTGGAACCCTTGGCTCCGTCTCCTCACTTGTCACCACCAAATTCCAAAGTCCTTTGCCTTTTAGAAAGTTCTTCATGCAATACTTCCAAATCCGAAGGTTGTTTCTATCAAGATTTTCCCCAACAATCTTACCTGGAACCATTACTCATCTTGCTACCCACAATGTTCAATCAATAGTTCTACCAATCAACTCAAATACTCATACATACATGTGCTTGATCACCAATGTTATCCACACATTCCATAATTTTTATGGCGACTAAATTTAAAACTCAAAACCACTGTTTCCATAGGATGCAAATCACTTGGTTCCGCTCACAAATTCTAAGAAACACATCCAAAATAGTCATCCACTTTCCAAAACACTCTAGTGTACTCAAACAAGCTCAATCTTAATGCTTTAAATCCATTGTACTTGCTAACACACTGGTTACATTTTATCATATGATGAACCACATATTCTTGAAGCACAATAATTTCATGGGGTGGTTTGTTTGATGACATCTTGATCTTTATTTAAAAATGAAGATGACCATAAAAAACACCTAGAGATAGTATTCAATCTTGAAGAAAATCAACTTTATGCCAATCCAGAGACAAGAGAGATTTATTTCAAAAAGAAATTGAATACATTGGGCATATTATGTCTATTGGTGGAATTCGTGTCGATCCTAAAAAGATAGAGACTATTAGATTGTGATCTAGACTAAAGGACATTCATGAGTTGAGATCTTTTCTTAGTCTACGTTCTTATTATAAAAGATTTTTCAAAACTTGGTTAACAAGCACATTACTTGTTGATTAAATTGTTGAAAAAGGCTACAGTTTTTTATTGGACTAACATGTATGATAAGTCTTTCAATTCTCTTAATTATACACTAACCCATGCACTTGTTTTAACATTAGTCGGTTTCCTTTTACCATTCTTTGTGGTAGTGATTGATGCTAGTGGGACATGGTATTGGTGTTGTGCTTATGTAAGATAATCATTAAATTGCTTTTAAAAAGTAGTGGACATGGTATTGGTGTTTATGGAAGATAATCATCTAATTGCTTTTGAAAGTAGAAAATTGAAGCCATCTGAGCTTAAGTATAGTACTTTTGATAAATAAATAATTGTTGTTGTTCATGCATTGGAAATTTAGAGACATTATCTTATGGTTTCTGAGTTTATTATTAAAACTAATCCAAAAATTATTAAACATTTTCTTTCTTAACCTTTAATATTAGATAGACATATTAAGTGGGCATCTTTTATTCAAATCTTTCTTAACCTTTAATATTAGATAGACATATTAAGTGGGCATATTTTATTCAAAGCTTTCAGCCACCAGCTATTCAATATACACCTGGCATGAGAAAGTTATTGCTAATACTTTAAGTAGGAGACCTAGAATTAATAATATATTTGTTATTAAGGGGATTTCTTTTGATAACATGAAAGGAACTTATTGAAGTGATTGTAATTTTTTAGATGCAAATAACAACATGAAAGACAATGATTGGTTACCTCATTTAGATTATTCTTTTCTTTCAAAAGAAGTTATGCATTACTAGAACATTTAGGCAGGCTATTATTAAAGAATCTCATCAAACCACCTTTTATTGGTCATAGAGGAGTTTTATCTACTTTGAAAATAGTTGCCAAAGATTTGTTTTGGCCTAATATGTGTAGAGATGTTGTAACGTTTGTGTCTAAATGTGTAATTAAGAGTCATAGTAAAGGAAATAAATTTGGTTTTCTTATGCCATTACCTATTTATAATGAACCATGTGAATAAGTAAGTCTAGATTTAATTACTGGTTTTCCTTTGACTACTAACAAGAATGATATAATTTGGACTATCATAGATAGATTTAGCAAACATGCTTATTTCATTTCTTGTAAAAATCCATTGATTTCTTATCAAGCTGTAAATGTTTTCATCAACAAGTGCTTGTGCATCATGATTTACCAAAGATCAGTTTTTTATAAAGATAGAAAGTTTTGTAGTGAATTTTGTACTAACTTTGTTTGATAATCATAGAGAAGTTTACTTGATTTCTCTACTTCTTTTCATCCTGAATCAAATGGGCGAATTGAAGTAATAAATAGTAAAATTCTTGTTTTTCTTAGACCTTATGTTTCATCTCAGCCTAAGTAGTGGGAGAAGTATTTACACATTTTGTAGTTTGCGTATAATAATTGTCCTCACACTGCTACTAAGAAAGCACCATTTGAGATAGTCTATGGTACGGCTTTGCCCACTCCTACTGTGACTCATCTTTCACATTCTATTGAGACTATAGATTCTTTTGTTATCTAGACTTTGTCCACATTCATGAGCTAGTAAACATGCTTATTTCATTTCTTATAAAAATCCATTGATTTCTTATCAAGTTGTACATGTTTTCATCAACAAGTGCTTGTGTATCATGATTCACCAAAGATCAGTTTTTTATAAAGATAGAAATATTTGTAGTGAATTTTGTACTACTTTGTTTGATAATCTTAGAGAAATTTACTTGATTTCTCTACTTCTTTTTGGACTTGAGTATGTGAAGACCTGGAAGACCTTTTAGAGGCCCTCTACCTTCTTATCCTATATTAGAAGAACCTCCTTAATTAGTACATAAATAAGAACATCTTGTGTGCCTGAGCCTATCATTGGCCATGAGACAACTACTACACACACATGAAACACTTATATTAAGTATCTTGTGACTTTCAAGAATTATCCTATTGACGATGCTAAATGGATGCTAGAATTTTTTTTTGTTCTTCCCCAGTGATGTAAATGTCGAACGGTCATGTACGCGCCTCGTGAGTGTCGGCTCTCTCATGTTAAGCGTGACATCTCAACATTCCCCCTCAAGCTCAACTCCAGCTCATGAACTCCAAGCATATCTCAAAATCTGCGAAGCTTCTCAGCTCCCAAGGCCTTTGTAAAGATGTCAGCGACCTGATCCTGTGTGCTGATGTAGGCCAAGTCAATGTTGCTTGCCAAGATTCTCTCTCTAATGAAGTGGTAATGTACCTCAATATGTTTCGTCTGTGCATGAAAAACTGGGTTCCTGGCCAATTGTATACTGCTAAGATTATCACAATATATAAAAACCTTTCTCTCCACGTGCAATCCCAAGTAGCTTGCATAACCAAGCTACCTCACATGCTACTACTGTAGCTCCTTTGTACTATGCCTCTGTACTTGACAAGGCAACTGTGAGATGCTTCTTGCTGCTCCATATCACAACAACACTCCCCAATGAAAACATGAATCCATTGGCAGATCTCTTATCTAAGATGCTACCTGTCCAATCTACATATGTGTATTCATATAGCTGCAATGGTACACCTGCTGCATAAAACAATGCATAATCAACAGTGGCCCTCAAATACCAAAGTGTGCGTCGCACACTATCAAGATGTGGTATGCGCGGAACCTGCATAAATTGGCTCTCTAAGCCAATAGTGTAACTCAAATCTGGCCTGCTGATCGTGACATAGATCAAACTCCCCATAATCTCCCTGTACATAGTGGGATCCTCCAACACATAATCTGCATCCGCACTAAGCTTGCCATTTTAATCTAATGGCACCGAGATTGGCTTACAATCAGCCATCCAATACTTGGACAACATGTCCAATACATACTGCCTCTGTGACAAATACCCTCAGGTGTGCGAATGACCTCAATTCCCAAAAAGTAGCATAGATCTCCGAAATCCTTCATCTCAAATTTCCTTTTGAGAATACTTTTCACATGCTCAATCTCATCCAAGTTGTCACCCCCAACAATAAGATCATCTACATATATGGTGATGATCACAATACCTTTATCACTCTTGCGCACATACAAAGAGTGATTTGCATCTGCCATATGAAAACCAATAGTGACAATATACTCAGCAATCTTGTCATGCCATGCTCGTGGAGCTTGCTTCAGCCCATACAAAGCCTTACAAAAGCTTACATACATACTCTAGGTCACCTATATCCTCAAAACCTGGTGGCTAATCCATATACACCTCTTCTTGCAAGTCGCCATGCAAGAACGCATTTTTTACATCCATCTGATGTAAAAACCAGCCTTTAGCTGCAGCCACCGCAATCATAGCTCTCATAGTTGCCATCTTTGCAACCCAGGGTAAATGTTTCCTCATAATCAATCCCATGTGTCTGTGCATATCCTTTGGCTACCAATCTAGCCTTATACCTACTTATGCTGCCATCACTATTATGTTTCACCTTATACACCCACTTATAGCCAATAGCTTTCTTGCCTTCAGGCAATGGCAACGAATCCCAAGTCTCATTTCCATACAATGTATCCATATCCTCATCCATAGCTTTCTCCCAACACACATTTCCAATAGCCTCATCAAAACATGTGGATTCTACAACCTGTACAACTTTTGCCATATAAGCATAGCGATGTGCCACATAACCATCATAAGTCAACCTCTGCACAGGGTTTTTGACTCTTCTAGATCTTTGTAGCTTTGCATTCATGGCTTCCATCACCAGAGGTGTCCTCATTACTGGAATCCCAAGCTCCTCATCAAGACTCATCTTCGAGGCCACTAGAATCTCCATCAACAAGAGAATGCCCTGTAGAAATATCAGGCATACCAAGGGGCTCAACCACTTTCTCTTTGCCTTTATGTGATGTACCAACTACATTTTTAAGACTGGTATTATGATGCAGCCTGCCACTCCATGGTCTATCAATAGAGCCGTTGGATGAGGACTCTTCTGGTCCACTCAATGACTGTGATTATTGACTTGCATTCTGTGCAACCACATTTCCACTTACATCAACCCCAACATCTTTTTCAGTAGCATACTAGCTACTCATCTCATCAAATACAACATCCCTGCTTACCCTTAATTCATGTGTAGCAAGATTATAACATCTATATCCCTTTTGCTCAAGGGAATACCCAATAAACACATATTTTTCTGCCTTTGGATCCATCTTAGTATGCAACTCATTTGGTACATGCACATATGCAGTATATCCAAAAACTTTCATGCGAGACAAATCAGGTTTCTTTGCCAGTAAACTTATCCTCTAGTATTACATCATGTATGGCTGCAGTAGGAGTCATGTTCATGATATAAACTGTTGTAGACACGGCCTCAGCCCAATAGCATATTCTTCTCTGCCATCAATACTCATGCTATCTTTGCAATGTGCCTATTTTTCCTCTCTTAGCAACTCCATTTTGCTGCAGAGTGTTCTACATCTAAATTGTCTCTGAATGCCATTATTTTGCAAGAATTCAGAGAACTCATTAGAGAAGTATTCTCCCCCTCCATTTGACCTTAGGCACTTCACATGCTTTCCTGTCTATTTTTCAGCCCATCACTCTGAAATTCTAAAAATGAGAGAACACTTCACTCTTCTCCTTCATAAAATACACCCACAATTTCTTCATCGTGTGGTCATTAATGAATGTTACGTAGTACCTGTAGCCACCCATAGACATAGTCTTCTCGCAGGACCCCATACATCTAAATGCACAACATCTAGTACATTCCTGCTGCTCACATTTCTGTCATGTGGAAATACATGTTTTTCATGCTTTCCAAATTGACATGCTTGACAAACTTTTTGCACACCTTCAACTTTAAACTTAGGCAGTCCTATCACAATTTCTTTAGTCTGCATAGACTTCATTCTTTACACATTTACATGTCCAATTCTCTTATGCCAAATGTCTATATCTGTAATAACTCCTGAACCATTTGCAAACATTGCAGCACTCACTTCAGGTATATTTACATTCAGTGTAAACATTTTACCCACTCTATTGCCTTTTGCAACCAACCTGTACTTATCTTTAAAGTCTTCTACATAACAACATCAGGGTTAAACTAGACCTGCCAACCCTACTCAATCATTTGGGGCTAACAGAAACCAGTTTCTTTGTAATGTTCAAAACATGAAGTACATCTACAAGGTACTTCACCTTACCATCCTGCATAGACAAATGGCACATCTCCAACATGGGCAATCGGACGAGCAGTGTCATCCCCCATTTCAACAAAACCTGGTCTTTCAAGACTCTTCATTTCCTTGAACCACTCACCATGACTTGTCATGTGGTTTGAAGCACCTGAATCAACATACCATGCATCATCCTTACATGCTGCTACATCATTTCTAGACACAATATTAACTACATGTTGCATAACAAACAACCTCTCATTATCGTCATTATTTCTACTAGAGGATGCATAATTGTTTTGCTGCACTTTTCCATTTCGCATGTCACTGTGCTTCTTATAGTAATCTGCATGCACATGTCCAGGCTTACCATAGTAAAAACACCCTCATGTATCATTATGATGCCTTTGCCAATTACCATGACCTATTTGACTCCCCTTGCCTCTAAAACTGGCCTCTTCCACCTATGTGTTGTTGTTGTGAATCCTGGGACTATTGCTGCACTGACCATAATTTTGATTACTTGTTCGGCCACCACATCCACGACCTCTACCTCATCCTCTACCTACCCTTGTGTAGAAGGCCTGCTGCTCTCAACTGTTTTTTTTTTGTGAAGACTGTTGATCTTCACCCAAGTTCTTCTCTGACACCAAATCTGTGAATTTAAGAATGTTCTCCCGAGTTTGAATAGACATCTTGAACGCCTTGTATTGTGGCGCCCGAGACCACATAGACACACTTCCACCTTATCATCATCATCAACATAAACACCAATTATTGATGCAAGGGATTCCACAATGCCCTTGATCTTCAAGGAATAATCATTCACAGACATATTTTTCTTCTCCAAAGTATGAAGATCATTCTTCAACTAAATCTTTTGTGCCTTGGTGTTGGTTTTATACAGCTTCACCAAGGTGTCCCATGCCTCCTTAGGTGACTTGGCATCCTGTATATGCCCAATCATGGTGTCATGTATACTAATAGAAAGCCAATACATGACTTTCCTTGCTCCTTGATTGCAATCCTTGAATTCTTTAACATCTGCAGTAGTTGGATTAATCTCTGGTATCTTTGGTGCCTCCTCATGCTCACCTTCAATAATGTAGTCCCAGTACCCTTTTCCCATCAGGAAATTTGTCAATCTAAACCTCCAAGCATGGAATTTGTTCTTGTCAAGCTTCTTTGCAACAATCTAGTTTATTCCATCATTTGACATCTTGTCTGCAACACAAATTTACCAAAAACAACACTCTTGTTTGACCTGCACAAACTGTTGTATTTTCTGCAGCAATACTAAACTGCACCCAAACTATCACAACTAGTGACCTCAATTTGCATACATTACACCCAATGGAAACTTTGAGATCTCTTTGCAATACACACAGTGTCTTCACAACCAATTGCGCTTCCTACATTTCCAAAAATAGAGTTCTGCTAAGGATCAAAACTTACCCGCAATGCCCGTAAGTGCCTGCAAACTAAAAAACGGAGGTCCAAACGCGCCCAAAATGCGTTTTTGGCCCAAAAAAGTACATCCAACGAATAAATATTTTCCATGTAGCTTTTCTCCTGCAAAGAAAGCTCCTCAATCGGAGTTTGTTTGCCAGTGCCTCCCAAAGAGCTCCCGACAAGGGTATAGTAGCCAACACAAAGGGGAAAGAGTAGATAAAGCTCTTACCCTCCTACCGCTTTGTGTTGCTTGCCGCTTAGCCCTTAGCATGAACCAGGCTCTGATACCATGAAAAGATGCAAGGGAAGAGAGAGCTTGAATCCTAGAAGAGAACACACAAGGTGAGAGGCTGAAAATTCTTCTTCTTTTTCACACAACAAAAGGGGTCTACAAAGAAGATAAAGTGACTAATATACATAATAGAGTATATACAAGCGGTCCATAATGTGAACACACTGAGAGGAGTGGGTATATGTGGACTAGTCGGTGTAGTCCAACTGTAGAATCTCTGGTGAAGATATGTCAATGCCAGCAGCAGCTACCAAACTCGCCCACCAGAGATGTAAATGTCGAACAGTCATGCAGGCACCTCGTGAGTGTCATCTCATGTTGAGCTTGACATCTCAACAAAGGTGAGAAAAATCTATTGAATGAGAGAATCAAGGGTAGCATGAGTGAATATAGGAGCGTGGAGATATTCTAGGGTCAAATGGAGCAAACCAGGGAGAAATCATCAGTGGAGAGTGGGTACTTGGCAACTTGTGAATGTAAAAGATATAAATTGAGGCATTGTCATAATGAGAATTTGCTAGTAATTGTGAATCCAAGCCTACATTATGCTATTAGCTTAATCTTGCACTAATCTTATTTTAATCACTTGCTAATTGCTTGTCTAATCATGATGATTCTTGCATTTGATCCACCATAGCCCATCACTTCTTGCGAATTCAAGTTGGTATCAGAGCCTAGCTTAGGATTCAGCTGTTTTTTAAGCCTAATCAACTTCTTAATTACTAATTAGGTGCTAATCACCATATAAGCCATTTTTCACTTTCTGTAGTACCCACACTCAGTGGAGTTAAGATCTCTCTCTCCACACAGCTCCATTGCCTATTCCTACAACCTTCACACAACCTCTTTCCAACACCCTCGCATCTAGGCGTGGCACCTCAAAAGCTCAAACCGCCAACGGGCGCAGCCAAGAGGCGTCAATTTATTGGCGCCATTTTTTCTAAGAAATTTTGAAAAATCGCCATCACACCTTCAAATTTGAAGCATTGGAGCTAGTCCTAGGGGTTTTTGGGTGTGTTGAACATGCTGGTGGCCTTAGAATTTCAAAATTTGTCAAGGAGAAGCTGCATCAAGCTCTGGATCAAATCTGAAGTGACTTTGGTGTAAAACAAAGATTAAGCATTCATTATTTGGTCAAATCTTATGTTTTTGGACTTGATCCTCTACTAGATTAACTGCTATTGATGCCCTTAAAAGGATTTGATCTCATTTGAACTCTAAGCGCACCAGATCTAGCCTCCCCATACACTCTATTTTTTGCACACACAAAGCAGGATATTAACCTCACTAATTAGTGATAGCATTAATCACTAAAGTTTGGTGCAATTTATGGTTCAAACTTACCATTAGGTATCTAATATATACCTCTATCATTTCATATTTCAATTTGAAGTTGGTTTGATGTCCCAAGCATCCAGTACAAAACCAACTATCCTTAGCATTATGCAATTTTTGGTGTATTCATACTTGTAAACTTGTTGTAATCATCATTAAACACCAAATTCGACTTGTGAAAGGGTAGACACTACCCTTGAATCTTGAATTGTATCAAGATTAAGACCCCCTTTACATCATCATGAGTATTGCACAAGAAGTAGCTAAATTCGACTTGTGAAAGGGTAGACACTACCCTTGAATCTTGAATTGTATCAAGATTAAGACCCCCTTCACATCATCATGAGTATTGCACAAGAAGTAGCTAAATTCAACAGGGATCAATTTCATACATGGCAAACAAAAACCATGTATTTGCTCATGAGGAAGAATCTATGGGGGCTAGTTGAGGGAACAGATGAATGTCCAAAGGAAGATGGGAAGGTTGAGTGGAAGAGCAAAGATGAGAAAGCATTAGGACTCATTGCGCTTAGTCTAAATGATGAAGTCATTCACCACATTGCAAGGATAAAAAGGGCTAAAGATGCATGGGATGAACTTAACAAATTGTTTGGAACTCAAGCAAAGAATTCAAAGATAAATCTGCTTATGTAATTTTACAAACTTGACATGAAGGAAAGTGAACCTCTAGCCACACACTTGAACAAATACAAAAGCATCAAATAACAACTTGCAACCATTGGGAAGAAAGTAGAAGATGACAAGGCACTAGCAGTGCTTCTAAAGAGTGTGGACAAGAGAGAGTGTGGACAAGGGAGAGTGTGAGAACATTGTGGCAACCTTAAAGAATGTACCAGATTTAAATTTGCATGAGATAGAAGGAGCTCTACTAGAGCAAGAGCACAAGATCAAAGAGAAGAAAGCATTGGACCCACCAACTGGAGAGGAGAAAGCATTCTTCACACAAGGAGGTCTCTCTCATTAGGATGAGGACAAGGACGAGGACGAGGTAGGGGAGGAGGAAGTACCTTCACTTGCCACAAGTATGGGAAGCCGGGACACTTGGCTAGAGACTGCTACTACTATACAGCAAACCAAATGAAGAAGGTTTGGCATCGGCAAACTTCATGGATACTCCTAAGACAGAGGAGTCAGAAGCTCTTTTCTGAGAGAAAGAGAGAGAGAAACCCCACAACCCAATATAACCTGCCCCAATAGAGTAAAACCACCTCTGAGCCACCAATGAAGTAGGCCATGTGGTAGATGTATGTGTATGAGTGAGCCCTTTGGTCAAAGTTACGGGCACTTGTAGTAGCCTTGGACATCACAGAGAGAGAGTGTCAAGGACTATGAGTCAGGGACTTAAGGCGCTAGTCGTGGACTACCAAGTAAGAGGGAAACTTGGTATAGGGTCTAGGTGTGCTAAGAAGTATTCAATTCAGGGGAGGTGTTGAAATAGGCAAGTGAATAGGGTGTGTGAGGAAACTAGCTCTAAGCTAGAGATTGTAAAAGAAAGTCCATAATTGAGTAGGTAGTAGCAGTGAAAAGGTGAGAAGAATCTACTGGATGAGAGAATCAAGGGTAGCATGAGTGAATATAGGAGTGTGGAGAGATTCTAGGGTCAAATGGAGCAAATCAGGGAGAAATCGGTGGATGCTTGGCACCTTGTGGATGTAAAAGCTATAAATTGAGGCATTGGTCTAATGAGAATTTGTTGGTTATTGTGAATCCAAGCCTACATTATGCTATTAGCTTAATCTTATTTTAATCACTTTCTAATTGCTTGCCTAATCATGATGATTCTTATATTTGATCCACCATAGCCCATCACTTCTTGCAAATTCAAGTCATATACCATCCACGCAATTGGTCAATTGCAACCCAAATAAGAGGGAATGTTAGTCATAACCTCTATGTTCAAGTGGGGATGCTTATGCGATCATTATTTACGTATGCTTACCATGGATATTCTATTTTGGATATTACACCTTTTATTTATATCACTTGTATGATTAAGGTGTTTAATCAACTGTGTGTGCTGGTATGATATAGTTAGGATTGATGTGTTGTTTAATCAATTTTGTGCACTAACTAATATTATTTTGGATGTAGGTGATAATTGAGTGGCAGACTATTTTGTTAGTTTTGGGTGGAAACTTTGTTAGACCACAATGAGATATTTGGGAAGACATGTGAATACCTATTATGGTTATATATTTTGGCATTAATATTTTTGGAAGGCTATGCCCTCAAATCTTTGTACATACCAATTATTATATATACTTTTGGTAGGCCCAAGACTTGATAATTGTAGATTTCTATATTTTTAGAAGATTTTATATGCTTAAAAACTCAAAAAACTCTTATGCTTTATTTTTGGAGTTGTCTTTTTGAAAAGCAAGTTTTAATACATATAAATATGGGCGAGTGGTACAACAGGCCACACTAATCCAGGGGAGATTGAACCCAATCTTATGTCAATGGTGATCTATCTTATTTTCAAGCTCTCATGTTTATTTTAATTTGTTTATATTAGGCTCATGCGGTTATATAAGGTTCATGCTTTTAATTTATTCAAAATCTCTGGTTTCCTCCAATTTTTGTGTTTGAGAAATATAATTCTTCTCCCAAGTGTCATAAAGAACTCGACAATATATAGATGTGTGAATATATATATCTATACACACACACACACACACACACACACACACACACACACACATGATATATATATATATATATATATATATATATATATATATATATATATATATAGAGAGAGAGAGAGAGAGAGAGAGAGAGAGAGAGATGGTTCTCATACTAGCAAAAGCTATAGGGTCTGACATGGAGGGAAGCCTGACTTCAACTTCTAGTCTACAAGTTGTTTACCTTGCAGAATAGAATGAAAACTCTCTTCTTCCCATAAAACTTCCCAGTCTGAAAGTAATTTCCTCAGGAGAAGTCCTCTTGGCCATGAAGTTTCATGTTCTCGGTTTGTAATAGATGAGAAGACTTTGCCCTGTGCTTGCATGAGACCTTTTTCTACTCCTCATTTCTTTAGTTGTTCTTGGAATGTAGGTGTTACCATCCTCATCTACATACATAGTTTTGCACTGGTTGGATGATAACACCTACTAACTAAGTGAGCATTAGGAAACATGTGATTCCCATCCATGTCTCTCTGTATAATGGTAATGGCAAATGAGAAAGGTAGATGGAGACGGGGAGAGACAAAAGGGGAGAAAGAGATAAAAAGGAAGAGGAGAGAGTGTGTGTGAGAGAGGAAAGGGGAGAGATGTAGATAGAAACAAAGAGAAAGGGGGGGAAGAGAGAGAGAGAGAGAGAGAGAGAGAGAGAGAGAGAGAGAGAGAGAGAGAGAGCATATAGGAGGAAGATGAGAGCGAGAGGAAGAGAGGGAGAGAGTTTTAGAATGGATAGTAGAGCCTTTTCCTAAAGCAAAAAAGTAGGCAAGGCTTTACAAAGATTTATTTATTAATAGGATAAATATGGATGAATCCATTACTAGAGACTCATTGGGAAAGAAAAAGCACTTTGTAAATGTACACATTGGTAGTATGCTACAAAAGGTTTTTCTTATTCGAGACATGTAAGTAAACATTTTATGTTCCAAAGAGTGCACAATAACAAGTATTGCGGTAGGGTTTTTAATATATAGTCTTGTGAGGAAGCTTCACTAACTTGGAAAACAATTTGTAGCTCTTTTGAGCAAGAGGGGATGTAAGTAATGTAGACTTGTAGCACATGCGAATGATGAGATTCTTAATGAGTGGCACGTGAAATATGTGTAATCCACTTGTAAGCCTTACATCACATGGCATCTCTTCAAATGGGTCCACTAACATCATGTAAGTAGAGACCATGTAGAGACTATACACAACAATACATATAACTTGTTTTAATTAGGAAACAATATTATAGTGTTCATGTAGTGCCAAAAGCTAAGAACCTATAAATGCTTTTCCTTTTTTTCTGTTGAACTTCAAATCTACATCACAAAAAAAATGACAAATATACAAAGTTTTAACTACAATTTTGACATACACCATTTCCCCAAGAAGCTATGTGTCATTCAAGAACATTAAATAAGGGTTGAAGTTTTGCTTAAATTTCATAGTGCTCAAAGCCACATCCACCAAATGGATCTCATTGGGGAAGCTATGCCAAAGCAAAGTCAAGGGACTCTTGATGTTGATTGAATTGAGGCTAAAGAGCGAGTTGTGTTTGTTTAAATCCTATTATCTCTTCACTAAAAAAATGGAGCAAAAAGAACAACACAAAATTAAGAGTTTCATAAAAGGCACGACCATGCTCAAACTAATAATGCAATAGTTGAAGAGACTTTTCACCAAAGATTTGAAATAAATTTGAGGCACCCAATGATTTACAATCTAGCAGTGTTATTACACTCTAGCAAGTTCAACACCCTTTCTATTTGATGTGCCTTGAGTATGTAATTTGCAACCTTATACCACAAAGTAGACTTGGACACAATATCTTCACTTTGGGAAGCATGGGTGTTACTACTCCTACTTGGCCACTAGCAATGGACTACATCCCAAGTGGCATGTAATTTGAGTAGCACTCCCATTAGAAAAAACAAAGGGAAAAGTAGTGATCCAACTCACTACATCATTGAAGAGGAAATGACCTTATATCTAATGGACAAGCTATAAGTAAAATGCATGCATGATCAAATTGAACTTACAATATTATTTATAAACATTAATTTAACCTTTACTCAAATCTACAAATAATGTGCACCTCTCAGCTCACATACAACACTCAATATCCAATAGAAAAAGGTACAACTATTGATTTCAATCTTTTGCAATACTCAAGGATGGAACCTATCACTTCCGTGTTAGAAGGGCTATGACTCAAGTTGGGGTGCTACCCATAGAGTGCCAATCTTGGTTTGATCATATTTAAACATATTCTAATTTGCATCAAATTCTTATGTGAAGTTAAGAGAGCTAAAAATAGACATTGCTAATGACCAATATAATGAGGTGGGCCTGAACAAGTTAGTCTTGTCAAATTTTCCCCATGAGCATAAAATTTCTCCTTCTTCTTAGCTAAGATTTGAAAGCTGTAATGGACTTCAAAGTGTATCTCATTCTAACTTTCAAAAGGAATCCATCTTGAAAATTGGGATTGAGAAGAAGGCCACCCCAAGTGGATTTTGTTGAGTAATGGATTTTACTAGAAGGTCAAGGTACCTTGTAGGCCTTTAATTTTGAATTACAAGGTAAAGTTGCTAACTTTTCAGCCCTACGTTCCACAATTTCATGGAAACCTCGACCCTTAAGAATTTCAAATAATGATGTTATTTAATATTGTCTCTTTTCCCAAGACTCCACGAAAAAAGGTGTATGCTATAAGTTATAACTAAGTTTATCTATAGCCTCCAATGGTTTAACTCTAACAACTTGACTTGATGTAGATAATAGTACTGATCTTGAGTTGTTCTTCTTAATAATAGTGACCACACTATAAATAACAATGACTACACTATAAAGAATAGCGGTAGCGAGTCTACACTATAAATATGGGAGTTGGGGTGGGGAGAAAAACCCAAGAGTAGAGCTTACGCTCTAGAAGTTGAGGTCACGAGTTCAAAACTTCCTCCCACTGCACCAAGAGATGGGTAAAAAAGGATGGGTAAAATCATTGCAAAAGAAAAAGAAAAATATGGGTGTTGTGCTATGTGCAAAAAATGGGTATTAGTGTATTTTGCACCTCCTAAAGTTGAAATACATGCAATTTCCACAATAAAAGGTTTCTATTTTGGGAGGTTTTAGTTGTAAATGCATTCAATTTATCCAAATAAATAAGAAATCTCTTGAGCCCATTCAATATATTCCAAATTTGGTAGAGTCACAAGCTAAAATAAGTGAATAGGGAAAGTATTTGTAAATTTCAGACCATGTTTGGGAAGGTAAGCTTCTTTCGATCAAAAGCTTAATGTAATACACCCCTCTTTTTTCTCTCTTTAAATCTCCAAGCTTCTTTTGATCAAAAGCTTAATGTAATACACCCCTCTTTTTTCTCTCTTTAAATCTCCAACCTTCACAAAAAAAACAAAAAAAAACCCAAAAAAATCTCTCTTGACTTTTAGCGTTTTTTTTTAATAAACAAATTCAAGGTACAATAAAACCAGGCGCTTGACCAAGTTATTAACGTAACACCCAGTTATTAACGTAACACCCAATCTCTTTCTTTCTCCACGATTCCACCATTTTCATGTGACTTTGTTTGGCGTGTTATTTTTAAGGATAGTAATGGTGCACGTCTCAAATGCATTAAACCTTTGTTTATGGTGTACTAATCATGTAAAAAATGTATAGTCAACATGAGAACCTTGAAGCAATGGGAAGGAGGGGGCGTGAGGCGTGACGTATTCGACCGACCTTCAAAGCTTCTTGTGGCACCACCAGGCCCTCTTATAGTTTCGTCCTCTCAACCGAGCCTGTCCCATTGCCGTCCTTGTGTTTTTGCAGCAAAGCTTGCTAGTTTCAACACTAGCTGCTAGTGTGTGTGTGTGCGTGCGCGCGCGCGCGCGCCCGCTGTGTGTGTGTGTGTGTGTGAGAGAGAGAGAGAGAGAGAGACACCCAGAATTGCCCTGATCAAGCACCTAAAATTGCCTTGATCTAGATCATCCTCAGGCATCTAAATTGATTCAACGCATACTATGCTACAGCCTCCATAATTAGGTCGAAATTCGGCTTAGCCTTGATCTGGCTTCATATAGAGCTGCAAGCTCCATCCTGACGTCAAGCCCTGCAATCAGCAATATACCCCAAGACTGGAATTCAGCACTTCAATAGCTGTGATCTAGGCAATAAGAAGTATGTGGGTGATTGATTGTTTAATTGATAATTAAGAAATGGGTTCAAGTTGCTCTACTGATCATGGAGAGGAGGATGACTGGTGCCGACCCCTCCCACAATCCAAGAGAAAGAAGAAGAGAAAGCAGAGGAAGCGGCATCTCATGGAAGCTCTGGCTGCTGAGGCCAAAACCAACGAGCTTCTGTCCCGTGTGGCAGGCAGGATCTGCAGCAATGGGAGCACCAGCACTGCCTGTGCCTTCACGCAACAAGGCAAGAAGGGCACCAACCAGGATGCAATGGTGGTGTGGGAGGTATAGTTCTTCGTTGTTATGTTGTATGTTCCACTTGCAACAAGAAGCCATTCTAAGAGCCAAATATTGGGTTGGGTAATATAATTCGTTGACAAATTGTGAAATGGAGCATTAATGCTCAGGTTATCAATTAATGTACTGGTTAACAAAACATGATTCGAACTATTGGAATGATTGTGCATGAATTAAGTTATAGAAGGTTGCATTGGATTGCTGGGTTAATTATTCAGCAATCAAGCTGGGCATGGTTTAAGATGCGGGTTAAAGATAAGTAGAGCATCATGAGGGCTGGGTTAGTTTTTCAGCAATTGAATGGGGGGCACAAGGGAGAATGGTTTAATTCAACGGGGTAATACGATCAATTTGATGAATGGCACTTGCATTTGGGATGGATTAATGGGTTAATTATTGATGATGAATTGGATATTAGGGCCTTGGCTTTAAGTGAATGACATTTGATTTTTTTGGCAGAATTATGCTTCTAGGAAGGACACGTTGTTGTGCGGTGTGTTTGATGGGCATGGGCCGTATGGACATTTGGTGGCAAGGAGGGTGAGGGATGCACTGCCATCCAAGCTGATGGCCATATGGAAAGCTCGGATGAGAGGGGATGATGAGGTCGACGATGGGGAAGGCTCCGGCTATGAAGATCAGATCAGCGAGTATAATTGGAGCGAGGCCATGAATTATCACCCTTCATATTATTATTCACTCTCTAATAATATTCATGATTCATCATCACAATCACCACCACCACATGATGTTGTTAATCCCAACATTAACCACCCTAATTATTATAATAGCCACCTAACCTTTGCAAGGTGGAAGGACTCCATCCTCAAGTGCTTCAACCTCATGGACCGAGACCTTAGAACACACCCTACCATTGATAGCTTTTGCAGTGGCACCACCGCTGTGATCCTCTTGAAGCAGGTAGGAATCAGCCAAACCTTTATAACTGCAAAATTCGAACAATTTGAAAGAAAAAAAAATAAAAACCCAAATTGAGAAGTTGCATTCATCAAATCTAAACCTTCTTGTTGTTGTTTTGTTGACGTTAATTTGGTGGTGTTCTTATGACGATTATTTGACAATCGAGCACACGTGCAGCTCCGATTAAAAGAGGGGCAACGATTTCTATAATTTTAAGTGCAGTACTTTTTGTTCTTTTTTATATTTATTGGGCGATTCATACCCAACTATAAGACTTTCAAAGGAATTGTGCCTCGACTGAAATGATTACAGTCAAATTAATCTTTTGATTGGAAGTTTGTTTGATTAGAATATATTTGCTTGTTTTGCGTAATGCATTGTTTTTGTTTGAAGCAGGGCGAGGAGCTCATCATCGGGAACGTGGGGGATTCCCGGGCGGTCCTGGGCGCCGCCCACCAAGAAGACGACCAAACGCTCGAGGCCATCCAGCTCACTGTCGATCTTAAGCCCAACTTACCAAGTAAACGACCCCTAATCCCAAACACTCACATTATATATATATATATATATATATTTCTGGTTTTGAGCTTAAATCCAACCTACTAAAAGTAACCACTTCTTAATCCCCAGCGGGCTTTATTCTTTCAATTCTTAGTAATTCACTCCCAATCCAGATTCTAGCCCACCCAAAAAAAAAAAAAAAACTGCTTTTTTTTCCATGAGGTTTTATTCGATTCCTAATGGCACACAAGAATTTCACCAGACTACACACAACCGAGTACCACAAGAGGGTCCCTTCCAAATATTGGCCACTTTATAAGTAGTGAACAAACTACACAAGTTAGTCACTCGCCCATTAGAGTGAACACCCTGCACAGCTTTGGTGGAACTGGGTGTCGCAAGTTGAGTCATGATCTTTGATGTCCATGGCAACCATCGTCCCTAATCCAAAGCATGGATTGAAGAGCAAGCATTGCACACTGTTATCACCACAAAATCTCCGAAGAGGAAGGTGAAAATACGTGTCATGACGATCAAACTATAATAGCCTAAGGTGTGCTGATGGGGTAGCCTATGTGCCCACTTGCACGTGAACACACCGTTAGTATAAAATGTTTCCAAGAAGATTTGAACCCAAGACAGTCCATAGTCTTATCCACTTGACTACCGCCTTTGAAACAAGAAACCCTATTTTTTAATTCAATATGTCCTCCAAGTAAGCTTTTGTTTTTGTATTTTGAGCTTAAGCCCAATTTACCAAGTATTTGACCCTACTTTAACGAAATGTTTCCAAAACCCATAAAAATATAAAGTGTGATCCTGAAACCCAACTCAACCCCTAATTCCAACTCATTTTATGTCCTAGCACAAAAACTTACCAATTAATTAACCTCACCAAATTCCAACTCATATCATCCTCTTTATTTCATTATTTATTTTATCTTTTGGGAACTTATCGAGTAATAAACTCCCAGTTTTCAACTCGTATTAACCCAAATCATTTATTTTATCTTTTGGGAATATCGAGTAATAAACTCCCATTTTTCAACTGGCATTAACCCATCAATTCATAATTTTGAGCCCAAGTTCCCATCTAAGCAACATCTTACCTCCATTGAAATTCGTCATGCTTTTCGCCTTTTGACCTCAGAAAGCAATAATTAACTCCGCATGACACACGATCCTATCGACGCGGCCGCACCGTTTTGCTGTCGTTGACTTTCACTTTCCTTTGACAGTTACAATACCTTTGCCAGCCTAGGATCTTAGCGTTAATTACGTTCCTAGATAATAGATTCTTAATCTCAAGCAGCATTTGCAGGCGCAGCTCTTGGCCAGATACTGTTTGACAATTAATGGCCTCCATTATCTAACTTAATTTTCCTCAATATCCCTATCGATTGACGTTATCACTTACACTCTGAAATTCTTGAGTTCAAGGAATGGTTGCAAATTCCACAATTAATGCAACAGCTTCTCCTTCAAAATCATGCCAGTTGATTTTCATCAGAGATGCTAAACACAAATTCTGGCATATCATTCATTCTTAAGCTGAGAGATGCAAAACGTACAGTATGCTTAAATATAAACCATTTTTTAGGTAGCCTAGATTATTCAAATGAATTGATACAAGTTGGAGAATTGGTGCACACATTAATGTTGGCATAATTGGTGTGCAGGGGAAGCAGAGAGGATAAGGAGGTGCAGAGGGAGAGTGTTTGCTCTAGAAGATGAACCAGAGGTGGCAAGGGTGTGGCTGCCTTATGATGATGCTCCGGGCCTAGCAATGGCCAGGGCATTTGGGGACTTCTGCCTCAAAGACTATGGTCTCATCTCAGTCCCGGAGATCACCTACCGAAGGCTCACTCCCAAAGACCAGTTCGTAATCCTAGCAACAGATGGGGTAATTACACATGCATAATTATCTCCTAATCAAAATCAACTCCGCACAACCATAGCTTAACTTGAAGAAGCCATTAAGTTTGTCAACCATTTGTCACACCAATTTAATTTAATCGACTTAAAATTAACCTAAGGTTTTATATGTTGCTCATGGTTGCAATGTTATATAGATTTGGGACGTGTTGAGCAACAGGCAGGCAGTGGAGGTCGTGTCCTCGGCACCCACCAAAGCAACGGCAGCGCGGTCACTAGTGGAGACTGCAGTGCGGGCTTGGAGGCTCAAATATCCCACATCCAAAGTGGACGACTGTGCAGTGGTGTGCCTCTTCTTCAATAGTAATAACGACACAGCTACTCATCAATATGAACGCAGCTCTTTCAAATCCATGGAGTCTTCTCGACCCAAATACTACACTCCTGCACAGCAAGAAGAGCTGCGTGAAGCTGAAGAAAAAGAAGAAGAAGAAGAAGAAGCTGCAGCCGCCCACATGCTGCAAGCTGGCGCACAACAACAAGACGATGAGGCTCATTATGAGCTGTACTCTTGGGGAAGATCCAGCACCGTCCGCACCCCCCAGCATTTCACCTCAGTACAAGACTCCATCGCCACCCCCTTCCGCCATGGCTTCAGTTATCATAGCTCTGCGTCAGCTGTTATTGAAATCGAGGAGACTCCCTCTCCTATAAACCATGGTGCAGGATCAGGTGGTGTCGTGTTGAGTACAGAAGAGCCTCCGTCCCCCCCTCGACGTAGCCTTGCTGAATGCATCTCCAACCATGATGATGAAGAATGGTCTGCACTCGAGGGTGTGGTGAGAGTAAACTCCATCCTTAACTTGCCCCGATTCAAGGTGGGAGGCACTCCCGCTACTCAAAGGCGGCCAGGAGAGAAACTCGTGTGAAAGGGGCCACATCCTCTCGTCCATACTCTTTGCCCACATCAATCCTTGGCCATTCCCCACTTGTGATGAGTTGGGCGGGGGACTTGGACGGGCAAGATTACGTGCCTTTTTGTATGACTTATAATACCTACTTCTCCATTTTTCCCCCTTTTTGAATGGTCTTTGCTGACCCACATTTCTTTAAAATATCTTTAACTACTACGACTCTTGCCCCATGAAGGGGTCTCCTACTAAGTAAAGCAAGAAGTTGGCTCAATGGTTGGTCTCTTCCCTCTACTCAGTTTTGAATACTCATTACATTGATTTTTGATGAGGCTTCGTTGCCCATTGTTGGAGAAACTTTTTGTTATTTGCATGTAGTTAATAATTTGATAAATTAGCCACACTTTAAAAATATGCTTTTTTTGTTTTCTTAATTGGCACTCTTAATCAAGCATTTTGTATTTTCAATCGGTCATCCAAGGATAAGCCGAGGCTACACTTTTCCAAATGCTGATGTCACCTTTCAATAATGTTGTCATTGTGGCTTTCAAGTAGTTGTAGTGTATATTTACCTTTATGGTTCCTTATTTATTAAAGTTACACAAGGCAATAAAGACTTCAATTTATGACCTTATGGCAATCAAAGAGCATACATGTCATATGTTTTTCTTTTAGTATGGGTGAGTAAGTGCTAGAAAATTATTCCTAAGCCTCTAAGATCTTGGAACTTTATTTATCCATAACTAGCATTACTTGCTTAATCAAGTCCTCATGTTCATTGTTCAAATGCTTGGCTATCTATATGTTGGTGGCTTAAATGTCATTCTCAAAGAAGCTTCTTGCTATTAACTACTAAGCTATCTCATACACAACAGACATGAGATAAGATAACACAAGTGATCTATAAAAGGGGGATTTTGATTATATGGATCATACATGTTGTATAAGATAGTTGTGTAGCTATTATGTAATCGATTTTTAATTTCTATCAAGATATGTGTTCTCCTTTTTAGAAGGAACGCTACATGACTCAATAGGGTGCAGCATCAACAAGATATCCCTTTTACTTTTGCATCATGAAAATATATAAGAAGTGGAAGGAGATGAGAAGGTAAGGGATAAGTGTGCTTTCTTTCTTCTGTTATTTATTTGAATATAGATACAAGGGAAAACATTATAATTACTTAGTTAAGATTCTTTATTAGACTAGGGTGACTATGAGTCAACATTTACTTACTTAAGATTGTTTATTAGACTGGGGTGACTTTGAGTCAATATTTACTTTAAGGTTGAGGGGGTGTTATTGATGATTGGATGGAATACTTTGTTTTATTTCTTTGATGATAACTATTCCGGAATCTGGAAATCCTATGGCATACTAGGAGATCTGTTGATAATGTGCACAAATGTGTATACAGCTTCCATCCAAAATCCTAGATTGAGATTGGCCATAGAAAGCATAGAAGTAACTCTCTCTTGAATCGTACGATTCAGGAGATCTGTTGATAATGTGCACAAATGTGTATACAGCTTCCATCCAAAATCCTAGATTGAGATTGGCCATAGAAAGCATAGAAGTAACTCTCTCCTGAATCGTACGATTCATTCTTTCAACGACTCCATTCTGTGCAGGTGTGTATGGGGCAGTCAATTGCCTCTTAATTCCTCTCTTTGCACAAAAAACTTGGAATTCTTTTGAGATGTATTCTCCACCGTTATCAGTCCTCAAGCTCTTCAGCTTCTTACTAGATTGATTTTCAACGAAAGCCAAGAATTAATGTTAAAGAGTTAAGATTACTTTGATGCTGAAGAGTTGTGATTGATAATTGGTTGGATTACTTAGTTCTACCTATGGAGATAATTTATTGAGATTTGATGTGTGTTTGTATTGTTTGTGAATGAGAACTTCAGTTATGAGACTCCTAAAATAAAATTTTGATTTAGGCTTGCCAGCCCCTCACCAGACAAAGTCCAAGCCTATACCCTTTGGCAGCCATGTTTGGTGGAATCCAAAGTTTGGTCGTGATTGAGGTGGTGGTATACCGAACATGACCACAATGGTCAATGTGGTAATTGGGTGGACATGGGATTTAATTTTGGTGAGTCTTTCTCAAGAAAGCTTTTATATGTTTAGAAGATGCTTCATGATTGTTTGTATTCATAACTTGATGATTTACTTGTGATTATGTAGTGTTTAAGGATTCGTCGATAAGTATGTGATTGTTTATTTAGATGATTATCTTTTTATTCTTATGCATGAATAAATAGTAATAACTTAGCTACTCGTCAGTATGAATGTAGCTCGTTCAAATCGTGTTGAGTAATATTAATGCAAAGCCTTTGTCCCCCTCGATGCAACCTTGCTGTGAATGCATCTCCAACCATGATGATGATGATGATGATGAATGGTCTGCTCTCGAGGGTGTGGTGAGAGTAAACTCCATCCTTAACTTTTCCCGATTCAAGGTGGAAGGCACTCCCGCTACTTAAAGGCGGCCACGAGAGAAACTCATGTGAAGGGCGCCACACCCTCTCGTCCGTACTCTTTGCCCACATTAATCCTTAGCCATTACCCACTTGTGATGAGCTGGGAGGGACTTGGACGGGCAAGATTTGATTCCCATCTCCATCTTGAGTCTATCAGCTCTACATCCTTTTTGTATGACTTATAATACCTACTTTCCCATTTTTTGAATGGTATTTGCTCACCCAAATTTCTTTGAAATATGATTAACTTTTGCATGATCAAAGTTTTAGTTCGTAGGGGATCTCCTACTAAGTAAAGCAAGAAGTTGCCTCAATGATTGGTCACTTCTTCTACTCAGTTTTGAATATTCATTACAATGTTAACTTGATTTTTCATGAGGCTGTGTTGCCCACTGTTCGAGAAACTTGTTTTTATTTGCATACAATTAATCATTTGACAAATTAGCCACACTTAAAAAATATGCTTTTTTTTGTTTTCTTAATTGGCACTCTCAATCAAGCATTTTGTATTTTCAATCGATCGTCCAAGGATAAGCCGAGGCTACACTTTTCCAAATGATGCTGATGTCACCTTTCAATAATGTAGTCATTGTGGCTTTCAAATAGTTATAGTGTATATCTACCTTTATGGTTCCTTATTTATTAAAATTACACAAGGCAATAAAGACTACAATTTATGACCAATCAAAGTGCATACATGTCATATATATATATATATATATATATATATATATATATATATGGGTGAGTAAGTGCTAGAAAATTATTCCTAGGTCTCCAATATCTTGGAACTTTATTTTTCCATAACTAGCATTACTTGCTTGATTAAGTCCTCGTGTTCATTTTCAACTGCTTAACTATCTATATGTTGGTGGCTTGAATTTCATTCTCAAAGAAGCTTCTTGCTATTAACTACTAAGCTATCTCATACACAACACACATGAGTGGGTATAAAATATATAAGATAACACAAGTGATCTATAGAAGGGGGATTTCGATTATATGGATCATATGTGTTGTATAATATAGCTGTGTAGCTATTATATAATTGGTTTTTATTTACTATCAAGATATGTGTTCTCCTTTTTAGAAGGAACACTACATGACTCAACAAGGTGCAACATCAACAAGAAATCCCTTTTACTTTTGCATATCATGAAAACATATAAGAAGTGGAAGGAGATGAGAAGATTAGAGATAAGTGTCCTTTCTTTCTTTTGTTATTTATTTGAATATAGATACAAGGGAAAACATTACAATTACTTAGTTAAGATTCTTTATTAGACTGGGTGACTATGAGTCAATATTTACTTAGTTAAGATTCTTTATTAGACTAGGGTGACTAGGAGTCAATATTTACTTTGAGGTTGAGGGGGTGTTATTGATGATTGGATGGAATTCTTTGTTTTATTTCTTTGATGGTATGGTTTGTGATTGTAATTAAATGGATTTCTTGGTGTGATTACTTTGATGTTGAAGATTTGTGATTGCTTTGATGTTGAAGAGTTGTGATTGGTAAATGGTTTAATGTTGAAGAGTTGTGATTACTTTGATGTTGAAGAGTTGTGATTGATAATTGGCTTGTGATTACTTGGATGTTGAAGAGTTGTGATTGATAATTGGTTGGACTACTTAGTTCAACCTATGGAGACGATTTATTGAGATTTGATGTGAGTGTTTATATTGCTTGCTAATGAGAACTTGAATTATGAGACTCCTAAAATAAAATTTCTATTTCAGTTTTGGCGAGCCCCTCACCAAACAAAGTCCAAGACTATACCCTTTGGCGAGCCCCTCACCAGACAAAGTCCAAGACTATACCCTTTGGCAACCATGTTTGGTAGTAGAATCTAAAGTTTGAACATGATTGAGATGGTGGTATACCCAAGATGACCACAATGGTCAGTGTGGTAATTGTGTGGACATGGGATTTAATTTTGGTGAGTCTTTCTCAAGAAAGCTTTTATATGTTTAGTAGTTAATTCATGATGTTTTGTATTCATGACTCGATGATTTTACTTTTGATTATGTAGTGTATAAGGATTTGTCGTATGTGATTGTTTATTTAGATGATTATCTTTTTGTTCTTATGCGTGAATAAATATAGTGTGTAGAATATTTAGATTAGAGCGCATGATTATTGTGCATGAATAAATATTGTGTATAGATAATATTTATAGAAAATAGAGAGTATGATTGTTAGAGTTGGTATTAGATCAAAAGTTTATGTAATCAGCCTTAAATATTGAATTGCAAGATCTTGGAATACTAAATATTGATGCGAGAAGATTGAAGATTCTTGGTAAGTGATGCGCAACTAAAGAGTTTAAATACATAGTACCCTTGATCCAGAAGAACAAGCTCCAATTCTTTAAATTTCTTTTGCATTGAAAGCATTTTCTATGCATATTAAAATCACTTTTGCAAGTTTATTTACTAGAGTTTAGGAGGTTTATTTAGCTCTAGCATGTACTTTTGCAAACTTTATTGACTATATATAAAAGTTCTTGCTTGAAATTTTATTAACCTATTGGAGTATATATAAAAGTTCTTAGGTTTAAGAGAAAAGTGGAGATGCATTGGGAGAATTTGGAACTCATTTTGGGGCCCTGTAAGAAATTATAAATTTCATCTTTTTTCTTATCTTCAAAATGCCCAAAATCTAAAGTGAATCAAAAAGAAAACAATAAAATACGTGCACTAAATACGAAAAGTGATTGTCTAAAGGGATAAAGATATTCTTATGCATTTATTACATGGGAATAACTACTTTCATATTTAAGACTCCTACGAAATCATACACTTTCACTTCCTTCAACAAATCTTTATTTTTTGAACTTTGAGAGTCTTAGCCCCATCACAAAGTTTGATTATGAAGAGGTTATGAAGAGGTGAAGACGTATAGAAGAACAATTTGTGCAAACATATAGCAGAGCAATGGCAACCTGTAATCAAGCCACTGAGGAACTCACCAAGAATAGACTCTATCATCTCCACGTAGATTTAGACGAGGAGTATGCTCCTGCCCGAAAATGAAGGAAGGGACCGATACTAGATGCCATGCATAGGGAAAGCAATTTATCTAAAATGTCCAATCATGAACTCCACTCCTCCATTTCTACTCCAACACAACTATTGAAGTTTGTGGGTGACGGACACAAAGGATTACTTGGATACATATCAGCTCAGTCTGCAGTTGTTGATATGTATAAGTGCAACAAGAGGTGGGTGATAAATCACACCAAGTTGCCAAGTGCTCTAAATTGAAAGATCAACTTCAGACAAAAATTGAAGAACATAGAAAGACACAAGAGAAGTTGAAGAAAGCAAGAACAAAAGCCACCCCGTTGGGTGATAGACTAAAAGGGAAGAATATTCAGAACACTGTTGAATTGTAAGCTGGAAGTGGAGGGTGCAAGCGCAGAGTTCAGCAAGCAAGGTAAGAACTTTTATGCCTCCATTACTTTGAATTCAATGTAAATATAGGATTATCTAGCAATTGACGATACAACCACCCTTGCGCAAAAAAATTCTAGAGCCTCATAAAGAGAATGTAGATCCTAATATCCTTCCAATAAAACAAATGAAAGGTTTACTGTTAAGCAACATTGTTAAAAATATGCTTCAGGAGAAGAAGTTTAAAATAGTTAAACGTAATGTTGTGCAACAATTTGTGGACAACAACAAAGTCAATGTGAACATTATTCAGGAAGCACTTGATGAGAGTGCAGTAAGTAGGAAAGGTTACACTTCAATATTCAAGGCTAGCTATGTCATCAACATTGAAAGAGCAAAGACTATCAAACGTGTGCTATTACTAACACCTACAAAAGTATGGAATCTAAGAGGCCTGCTCAATCTCAGTAAGTAGATGAATATATTGGTTAGTGCTTCTATATTGTAGGAGTGTATGAAGGTAAGAAGGGGAGTACTGTGTACACACCATGGAAACTAAGAGTCCTGCTCAATCAGTAAAGTAGATGAATATATTGGTTAGTGCTTCCATATTGTAGGAGTGTATGAATGTAAGAAGGGGAGTACTATGTACACACCATGGAATAATATTTTTATTGATCTTCAACAAGTACAAAGAAGAATGGTCGAGTTTTATGGTATCACATTCGAGGCTGCGAGGGATGTCTAAAATTTGTCATAAAGCTAGATGAATGTGAAATTGTCAAAGAGAAAAAGATTAAGCGTGTGACAATCATGCTTATGTGAATAGGGCACTGGACCCATCAATTACAGAAGAAAACCCAAAATATTTCAGTGTGCAGTCAAAAAAGCACAATTGGTCATTGGGCTCATTTGAGGTCGTTGGGCTCATTTGAGGTCGATATACACTAAAAGTTTAAATTGTTTCTCATTGTGCCAATGTATTAATGCCTTAATTATCTCATAATTAATGGATGATTGCATTTGTCAATGATAGGTTAAGACAAAGGACCATCAAACACTTAATTGGGTTTTTTCACAAAACACAAATACCAAGATCAAGTGCAAGGAGGATATATTCACGTGGATGGCAAAGGTGACTTCCAAATTGAGTGGCATATGGAAGGTGACCTCAAGACCCTCAATTGTATGTTTAATATAAGCAAAGGAGACAATTCAAAGTCTCCATGCTTATATTGCAAGGAGCCTGTATCCTGGACCCAAGTGGTAGAGGAGAGTGCCTAACAGAGACAAGGTTGATCCCAACTTCAAAGTTGTGCTTGATATCCCTCTCTACAATGTAAATACATGAATGTACATACATGCACATTGCATACCTTATGCCAGATTATAGAAAAGTTAGTGTTTCTATGTATTAGATTTGCTTGGAAGATTTGTGCAAAAAAACAAAAGAAGCAAGCAATAATTCAAGCACTAGAGAAGGTATTTTCCAACATTGGTCTGCATGGGGGATATGTTCATATCACAACGGATCTTAAGAAGTCAACAAATGGTAAAGAAGTTCCTATCAAGCCATCTATTGGAGGGGTCAAAGCTAGGAGGTTTTTATCACAACCCCATAGAGCAAGAGAAAGGTAGGAAGACAATCAAAGTATGTTTCCAGAGTAAAGTATGGCCTATGGAAGTTGGTCCACAATGCAGTCAAAGACCATGAGGTAGATGGTCTTGCAAGGAAAACAGAAGTATGGGAGTCTCTAGACAAGCTTTTCATATTTTGTGACAAGCAAACATGGAGCAAAGATGACCACCGGGCATTTGAATAAGAGTTATAGATTTTTGGGAACTCCATGAAACAAGCTTAGACCGACTGCAATATAACACACTACATGGTAATATAACACACTACATGGTAATATATTTTATGCCTTTCCTAAGTAGCATACTACTATCATCTGTTAACACTACTAACTAACACCTCTTGTTTTATCAATGCAGCATATTATTTACAACCAACTACCCTATTTTGTCAAAAAAAACTCCTCTACTTCTTGCTCATCTGCTTCTTGATCCTGAACATTTCCCGTATCCTCCTTAACTACTAGTTCCTCCTTAACTACTAGTTCCTCTTCTTCCAGGACCTCCTCTTCTTCTGGATGATCCTTAGTTGCACAATGATGAAAGTTGAGGTAGAGGACTAATGACAGGCTCTCATCCAGAAGTTTGCACTTTCTAGGGTGCATGCTACACCTTTCCTTGACAGTCTCTAGAAGAGGTCATACCTCTTGTTGATGGGACTCATGTACCTCTCACCTGACACTAGATACTTGAGGGAGGTTTGCCTCCAATACAAACCCTCCCTTTCCCTATCAACTCATGAAACAAATTGATTTCTTCAGCCAGAAAATCCTTGTGTTGATCGACCAAATCTGTGTAATTCAGCTTTGTGTTGAACATATCATAGAAGATATGGAAGTCCTATTGGGCATTGCTCTTATGGAGGAAAATCAAAGAGCATCATATCACATGACTTCTTCTCTGTAACAAAATCACTCATCCTCTAAGAAGGAGGGAAACTTGTAAAGAGAAAAGAACAACACAAGCTTCAAGAGAGTTTACCTTCTCCAAGTATGGTTCCCTCAACAGCATTTGACTTCCTTTTCTTGGGTCCTTCAGCTGTAATTTTATGTTCTTTCAATCTAGTCTTTTGTTTTTTCTCTGCATTTTGAATCCTCCATGAACATATGCTTGAAAAAGATACAGAGCAAACTGTCACACAAACAACCATAACCGACCAGGTTTTGGATGCTCCTCAAAGGGCACACCAAAGTTCACAATCCTCTTGAGAGATGTCCTTTCTTTCTCTCCTTGATCTGACAAGTGAATGACAAACTTTAATCTAAAAGCCAAGCATAAACAAATATTGTGCTGAAGAAAACAATTTGGGGTATTAGAGGGGTATCAAAGGGTCAAAATTGCTTTCTCCAGCACACTTTTTAGAATTGTGCTCAAGAATGTGATTTGGGTTGTCGGGCATCTGTCCAACCTACCAAATCGCTTTCTTTAGTACAAAATGGTAAATTATTCAAAGATTCCATGTAACCTCTTTCTTGTCGATCCATGGCAATCTAGTTATGGCTCTTGATATTCCTTGTGTGCTTATCTGACCTGACTCTGATGCATATAATCCGTGCTTGGTGTGCAGATGTTGGACAAATCTAGTAGGAGATGTGGATTCCCAGGAAGAGGAGTGAGTTCACAAGGATGCTGGTAGTCCTTGATGGTAGAATGAAGAGGTGTTGATGTAGGGAATCTTTGGGGTTGTAGAAAGAGTGGGTACACAAGAGGTGGAGAGGATTGACAAGCAATTGTTATGTGTTTGTAGGTGAGCAGGAGGTGAGGAGGTGTGGCAGTCTAGGTGCAAGTGCAAAAAGGACACGCAACCTGAAAAAATGGCTCAAACGGCCAAACATGGGGGCATGCTTTTCGTCTCGCGGTGGGCGGATTTTGCACTAACATGACATCAACAACTCGGCGCACTTTCGCAAAAGACGTTACCATGCACGTTCCTCCTCCTCAAGGTCCTTTTCTTGGTGTCCCACTCCACCTGCCACCACCTACCACCATGGAGCCAGGGCTCTCCAGCAACACATCACAAGGAGCAAGACTGCATCTCTCACCTTGGTCACACCTACATAGACAGGTATGTCTGCACCTTGCTAGGGAATCACTACATGTGCTTGGATAAGGGTTGCTAGATGGAGCTAGCTAGTGAATCACTGCATGTGCTTGGATAAGGGCTGCTAGATGGAGCTAGCTAGGGAATCACTAAATGTGCTTGGATAAGGGCTATTGGATGGAGCTAGGAGGGCTCATGATTGGCTTTAGAACACAAGTGGTGCATTTTTTTGCTTTCATTCAACAACTGTGCTGAAGAAAGCAATTTGTCTTGTTGGGGAATTCCCAACTAGCCATATTGCTTTCTTCAGCACAATTTGTGTTTTGTGGGATTTTTGGACTTTCTGGTTCATGCTCTGTGTTGAAGAAGGTTGTGGGTTTCTTTGAACCTATGTGGGGATCCCAAAGTGGGCAAGGAAGTACTTACAGGGGAGCATTTCAAATGTCTTGTATATTGGGTTGATTTTATGGGGAGGCCATTTTGCATTTTTGGGCTTGATTTCAATTTGTGCCCAAGAAAGTGATTTGGGCATCTAGCTCACCCCACCAACCCATCATATCGCTTTCTTTAGCACAATCTGAAACTTTCTCCTATTGCCTTCCCTGTAGGATGAGAATAGGTACTAGCGTGTTGTTCTGTAGGACATAATATTCTGTGACCTCCACCGTTTCTTCGTAGTAATCACCGCTAAGTTCTACTTCCCGCACCATGTCAACATCTTTGTGATAGCTCTTTGATCAATACTTGATTGATCAAAGAGCTATCACAAAGAGCTCTTTGATCAATACTTGATTGATCTTAGCTTGTGGTGGTTGTGGTGGTAGAATTGGTGGTGGAAAAGGTGAAGTGTCTTGTACCTGGAACATCTCCCTAGGTAAGTAGGAAGAGTTGTGTTGTCCAGTAGGGTGGCGGGGTGATCTGTACAGGTGGCAAAGGTAAAGCCCAATGGGGCTCTAAGTGCTGGTAGCTGTGCAACATTTTGAAATCTTGGATATCTACACATTGAAGTGTCATGATTTCCTAGTTTTACACAGTGAGCATAATAGAGTAATGGCCTTGCTCTTAACTGTGGACACTCGGTGGTATTGTGGTTTAATCTGCACATAGAGCACTCTACGGGGGTAAAGATGATTATGCCCATGCCCAGATGTTTCTCTTCCCTCTTTGACTTTCAATTTCTCTAATGTGGCATTACTGAGCTCATCCATTGTCATGTTTCCGACTTGTTTGCTTTGAGTTTCAATTTCTTGGTGGCTTGAGACACGTGAAGTCGTAGTTGCTGAAGATGTTTTAACATCTTCCAGTTGCAGCAATTCCAACATATTATCTTCATATTCGATTGCCAGTTTGTAACATGCATCAAGAGTAGCAGGTCAGGCTAGTACCAAGGTAATCATGCATTTTGTGGTCTCTAACCCCTCTCCAGAAGCAGGGCAATATCTGATCATCATCAGTTAATCTCTCCTGAAGTTTGCACTTTGAATTTAAGTGCTTAAGACGAGACGCATAGTCTCTCATCGACTCAACTTCCTTTTGTTTGATAATATGTAACTATGCCATAGGGCTCCATCCGTCACCGTTTCGGGTAAAACTGGGCACACAAAAACGTTCTTGAGTCTTGTGAAGTTAACCTTATCCTCCGGATTGAGGGTTCAGAACCACTGATTTGCTTTTCCTTCCAAGGTCAGTGAAAAGGCATGAATCATTATCACATCATTTGGCCCGCAGGTTTCACACGTAGATTAAAAAATCTCTACACGTTGGATAGGATCCCCCCGTCCACAGGAGAATTTTTGCACAAGTTTGGAAATAATATGTGGTTTCATCTAGGAGGGTCCGGATTCCAGAGCAGTGCCTAGTTCTCTGACCATCCCTCGGCCCATCTCTGCCACCATATTTTTAGCAGGTCTTTCCTGGTTGCATTAAGGTGGTTGGATCTATCCTAGGTCTTTGAGGAATTGCTCCCCCCCTTCCTAGACCTCGTCCCCTCCTTGTATTGGCTCTTCTAGGTATTTCTGGTCCATGGGATGGTCCAACCGCTATACCTTGGAGTGACTCCTCATTAGTCTCCTCCGTACATCTTTGCAGAATTAGGAGTTTCATATCTTGTAGGAATGTAGGGTGATTGATCATCTGCTCAATATCATTTTTGGTGTACAGACAATCCTCTACTTCACCCGCCATGCTTGCTAGGTTACCCTCCTCTTCTATGGTTTTAAACCCCTCCTCCATTCTGGATTCCTCATTTATGGGTTCCAAGTTTGGAATTTCTCCCTCACTTCTCCCCATAACTATTTTTGGTTCCTTCCCTCGTGACTGGAGTGGGTTAAAACCACCCGTTTCCTTTTGCTCAGCTCTCGTCCTTCGAGTATCGACGACGAGCTCTTGTTTCCTTAAGCTTAATTCTCATAGTTGTCATTCCACCTCACTCCATTTGAGGCCTAACTCTACTTCCTCGGTGGTGGGGAAGAATATTTGACCCGTCCTAGCTGCACTTTCTATGTCCCGTCTTATTCGGGGGGCGCCGGTATTCGACAACCTAGAATTCGATAGTTGGATGGACACTTCTTGTCGTGGACCAAGTCCAGCGCTATTTGACGGACCCATGCCCACAGATTGCATTTCTTCATCATGATTGGTTTGGAGACCAAAAAATCCCCAGGTGATATCAATGATACCACTGGACTTGGTTGGGGAGGGTGGTTTCTCCTCTTCCCTAAACCCAATGTATCTGAGCCCTTCTTCCATGGACTCTTTGCTACTAGTTTCAACGGTGGTTAGGTTTCTTAAAACACTCACATGTGTGCCTACGGAATGTCATGATCCCACACTTCTTTGTTGATAGGCAGAACCTGGGTGATTTGATGCGCTATCGTTAGGTGTAAGATCGTTTCCAATGAGCTTTCTAGATCTTAAGTGCATGTATGTACGATTTGACAAGCTATTTGTTGACCCAATTTGTTTTTGCTTCCGATTCTATCACTCTATTTCTGAAGCCATGAAACTGCAAAGAATGGTTCATGGCATAAAAAGTCAGAAAAGGTTCACGGCGTGAACGTTATTCTGAACTTTCACATGCTCAAAGTTTTTTTGTCTTTCGGGTCAGATCCCCTATCTTTGATATAGGCCACCCTCCTTTACTAACCTTTGTGGCCTAGTCTGACTATTCATTGGATTTGGCCAACCCGTGAATCTGCAGAGAAGGTTTCACATCGTGAACAAGAAAGGATTTCACGCCATGAAAAATTTTAGAAGATTTCACGTCGTAAGAAATGGTTTCATGCCATGAACAATTTCAGAAGGTTTCACCTCGTGAACAAGAAAGGGTTTCACGTTGTGAACAACTTCAAAAGGTTCCACGTCATGAATGCTTTGCTGAAACTTTCACGTGCTCAAAAATTTTGGCAGACTTTGCGGCGAGCGTTAGAGGTGTCAGGATAAGGTAGCCTATTTTTGGTAAGGTAATCCCATGATTTTTGACGTTAATTGTGGCATTGATTTTGCGAGCGATTCACGGTGTGAAGTTGCAAAAAAGCAAAAAATGTTTCATAAGCGTGAATGCTTTTCTACAGTTTCACGTGGAACTTCTTGCGTCAAAGGTTGTGATTTTGGGTGCGTAATACTTATCCAATTGATACCAAATTGATTGTGCCACTCCTAAAGAATGGAATGCAAGTTCTTGGCACAGTCAATGGTTCCTTATGTATCAATGGTTCCTTATGTTTTTGATTTTTATGAATTTTTAAAAAAGAAGAAAAACCAAACACCAACCTGCTCATTCACGTGTTGGTGCTTTCAATGATGCAAATATCAAAATTAACAAGAACAAAAAGTGAATCTCTATCCTGAGACCACTTCACCACAAACATACACAACATCACAACCAATTTCTCACAATCTACCACACACATCTTATCCATTCATTTTCCACACAATGCACTACCAGAATGCAAGGGCAATAATGAATCCTATGTAATGAGAGTTGAAACTCCAAGAGGATGGAAGAAACAAAGGTGTTTCCCCCCGGTAGCGGCACCAAAAATATTATGGGCTACCACACCTCCAAGAGGGAACTCTATACATTCACCTAAAGGATGAGCAATAGATTAACTGTCGTAGGGCACTTACCAATGCTTCGAACTTGAATCCCTTGAGGCCTCCAAGCTCACTTGTTAAGCTCCAACCTCCATGCTGTCACCGTAGAGTCGCTCACACCGTCGCATAAGGCAATCACTCTCTCTCTCACTCTCTCACACAAGCATGAAAGAGAAACAATGCTAGAATGCTCTCTCTCCTTCAATCTCTCTCAAGACATAAGGGAGAGCTCTTTATAGCACAAAGGGGATTGTGTCTTTTCATTATGAGAAAATGCCTTATATACATTTGGCCCTTAATCACACTTGGGCATCCAAAACTTACTTACTAGGCCTTGGGTGGCCAATATCTCATAATGTACAACTTTTATAGTGCCGTTTCATGACACTTATTAATGTCCTCAATTGGAGAATCATGTTTGTTAATCCAAAATGGGATTAACAACGTACTTTGCAAAGTCTCATCAAATGTTGTAGAAACCCATTCTCTCTACACTTCTACCATCACTTGTCTTACCAATGTCCTTTCCCTTGGTAGTAGTATAAACTCTTCTTCTAGTTGACCTAGTTCTTTCCATCCGAATAGTGACCAATCCCAACAGTCAGCCAATCTTCTCAGACCTTTGTTATTCAACTTTCTTAGCTAATCTTTAAAATATCTTTAACTCTTGCCCGATCAAACTTTTAGTTCGTAGGGGGGTCTCCTACTAAGTAAAGCAAGAAGTTGGCTCAATGGTTGGTCTCTTCTTCCACTCAGTTTTGAATATTCATTACAATGTTAACTTGATTTTTCATGAGGCTGATGTTCGAGAAACTTGTTTTTATTTACATGTAGTTAATACTTTGAAAAATTAGCCACACTTTAAAAATATGCATTTTTTTGTTTTTGTAATTGGCACTCTCAATCAAGCATTTTGTATTTTCAATCAGTCGTCCAAGGATAAGCCAAGGCTACACTTTTCTAAATGCTGATGTCACCTTTCAATAATGTTGTCATTGTGGCTTTCAAGTAGTTGTAGTGTATATTTACCTTTATGGTTCCTTATTTATTAAAATTACACAAGGCAATAAAGACTTCAATTTATGACCTTATAGCAATCCAAGTGCATACATGTCATATGTTTTTTTTAAATATGGAGTAAGAGCTAGAAAATTCTTCATAGGTCTCCAATATCTTGGAACTTTATTTATCCATAACTAGCATTACTTGCTTGATCAAGTCCTCATGTTCATTGTTCAAATACTTGGCTATCTATATGTTCATGGCTTAAATGTCATTCTCAAACAAGCATCTTGCTATTAATTACTAAGCTATCTCATATATAAGTCACATCAATGGGTATAAAATTATATACCCATTACTAAGCTATCTCATATAAGTCACATCAATGGGTATAAAATTATATACCCATTGATCAAATACTTGGCTTTCTATATGTTGATGGCTTAAATGTCATTCTCAAACAAGCATCTTGTTATTAATTACTAAGCTATCTCATATATAAGTCACATCAATGGGTTTAAAATTATATAAGATAACACAAGTGATTCATAGAAGGGGGATTTTGATTATACGGGTCATAAGATAGCTATGTTGCTATTATATAATCAGTTTTTATTTGCTATCAAGATATATGTTCTCCTTTTTAGAAGGAACACTACATGACTCAAAAAGGTGCAGCATCAATAAGAAATCCCTTTTACTTTTGCATCACGAAAGCATATAAGAAGTGGAAGGAGATGAGAAGATAAAGGATAAGTTTCCTTTCTTTCTTTTGTTATTTATTTGAATATAGATACAAAGGAAAACATTATAATTACTTAGTTGAGATAATATTATGACTGATAATCGGTTGGATTACTTATTTCAACATATGGAGACAATTTTTAATGTGAGTGTTTATATTTCTTGCGAATGAGAACTTCAATTATGAGACTCTTAAAATACAATTTTAATGTAGACTGGCCAGCCCCTCACCAAATAGAGTCCCCCAAGACATACCCTTTGGTAAACATGTTTGGTAGAATCCAAATTTTGGGCAAGACGGAGATGGTCGTATACCCAAGGTGACTACAATGGTCAGTGTGGTGATTGGGTGGACATGGGATTTGATTTTGGTCAGTCTTTCTCAAGAAAGCTTTTATATGTTTGGGCGGGATGGAGATGGTAGTATACCCAAGGTGACCACAATGGGTAATGTGGTGATTGGGTGGACATGGGATTTGATTTTGGTGAGTCTTTCTCAAGAAAGATTTTATATGTTTAGCAGATAATTCATAATTGTTTGTATTCATAACTTGATGATTTACTTGTGATTATACAGTGTTTAAGGATTTGTTGATAAGTATGTGATTGTTTATTTCGATGATTATCTTTTTATTCCTATGCATACATGAATAAATATTGTGTATAGAATATTTAGATTAGAGAGCATGATTCTTATGCATGAATAAATATTGTGTATAGAGAATATTTAGAAAATAGAGAGTATAATTATTAGAGTTGGTATTAGATCAAAAGCTTATGTAATCAGCCTTAAATATTGAATTGCAAGATCTTGGAATACTTAATATTGATGTGAGAAGATTGAAGATTCTTGGTAAGTGATGCCCAACTAAAGAGCTTAAATACATAGTACCCGTGAACATTTGAGTGCTCAAGAAGTACAAGCTCCAATTCTTTAAATTTCTTTTGCATTGGAAGCATTTTATATGCATATTAAAATCACTTTTGCAAGTTTATTTGCTAGAGTTTAGGAGGCTTATTCAGCTCTTAAATGTGCTTTTGCTAACGTATTGGACTATATATAAAAGTTCTTGCATGAAATTTTATTAACCTATTAGAGTATATATAAAAGTTCTTAGGTTTAAGAGAAAAGTGAAGATGGAAGAGCTCGATGGAATACATGTGTCAAATCAAATTCTAGCTCTCAAATATCACAAGTAAGAGTACCTTAATCTTTGCAGAGATTTATGATTGATGATTAAAGTAATATTTCTTTTTTAAATCAAATTAATACTCTTCTTATAGAGAGAAGAGTATTAGTTTCTTTGTCAAATCAAATTAATACTCTTCTTTGTCAAATGTTACATTGAAAAATACCTTAAATAAATTTGTTTAACACCGTACAAATATAATATAAAAATTCATGTATATATTTAGGCCATTTGGCATGCAACTTCTATCAATTAAAGACATAGTACAAATTTAATAAACAAATTCTTAGATATATAATTAGGCCATTGGCATGTGCCTTCTATCAATTATGTATTTAAGCCACTGGCATGTACCTTCTATCAACTAAAGACACATGTTTTTAAACATACCTTCTTTTAAGATAAGGTGATTATAACATTTTTACACTATTTTTAGTAAGTTTTTTAAAATATAAGTGTATTGAAAATATGTTTTGAAAAGATGCAGGGGAGAAGAGAGCTTGAGCTCTTGCAAGCACACACAATGTCTGCACAACCAATCTGTCTTCCTGCAGTTCTTAAAACAGAGTTCTACCCGCAGTGCTTGAAATCGCCTGCTTTCTGAAAAACGGAGATCCTAATGCGCCCGAAACGCATTTTTGGCCTGAAAAATGTTGTCCAATAGGACGGTATAGTTGCCCTATAGCTTTACTCCTGCAAAGAAAGCTCCTCAATCAGAGATCGTTTGCCGGTGCCTCCAGTAGAGCTCCCGACAAGGGTGTAGTCGCCAACACAAATAGGGAAGAGTAGATGAAGCTCTCACCCTCATACCGCTTCCTGTGCTTCTCTTTCTTGCAGCTCAGCTTCTACATGGATTCAAAAAGTTATGGAGTCCCAAAACAGTATTAAAAAATAAGCTTAGACTTGATAAAAATTACAGCAAACTAGAATCTTATGTTTGTATAGAAAGATATAAATCTATACCCTTAAAGATAAAATTCTTAGATTTTGAAATTTTAAAGGAGGGCTAGGTGTGAGGATCATTGTTGATTTGTTGCCCTATTTTTTATTTATTGAGAAACAAACAACACATTATGGAGTTAGTCTCTAATAAAACTTTATCAAAAGCGACATGTATATGAAGAGAGAACTAGTTTAAATTTCATGGTTTGATTTTGTAAAATAAAGTTTGTAACCTTTTTTGAGTCAGATTCCTTCTTTATTAAGGCTCAGAGTTCCATTTAGGCAAGCAAGTTCTTAATGAATTTATGCATTTTTCTTGTTTATTTTTACATATAAATGGTTTTAATCTTCTTTTCTATTAGGTCAACTATTATAATATTCTCCTCATAGAGAAATGCATCCTTCCCCCCCTTTTTTGTTCTTCAATCCTCGCTTTTGCACATGGAGGCGAGTTTTTATCTACCCTTTTGAGGCTATTCTTTGATAACTAATAGAACAATCTTGTTTTCGAAAAAAATTTAAGTATTCAAAGATCTTGCAATTCAATATTTAAGGCCAATTACATAAACTTTTGTTGTAATACCAACTCTAACAATCATAAATATTCTATATACAATATTTATTCATGCATAAGAATCAAAAGATATATATCTAAAAAAATAGTCACATACTTGCATAATCACAAGTCAATCATAAAGTTATGAATACAAACAATCATGAAGTATTTACTAAACATATGAAAGATTTCTTGAGAAAGACTCACCAAAATCAAATTCCATGTCCACCCAATACCACATTGACCATTGCGGTCATCTTGGGTATACCACCATCTTAATCACACACAAACTTTGGATTCTACCAAACATGGCTACCAAAGGGTATAGTGTCATACTTTGTCTAGTAAGGGGCTGGCCAATCTAAATCAAAATTTTATTTTAGGAGTCTCAAAATTGAAGTTCTCATTTGCAATATAAAAACTCACACAAAATCTCAATAAATTATCTACATAGGTTAAACTAAGTAATCCAACCAATTATCAATCACAACTCCAACATTAAAGTACTCACAACGCTTCATCAAAGTATTCACACTCCAACATTAAAGTACTCACATCAAAGTATTCACACTCCAACATTAAAGTACTCACAACTCTTCAACATCAAAGTATTCACAACTCTTCACCAAGAAATCCATTTAATCACAACTCTTCAACATCAAAGTAATCACACCAAGAAATCCATTTATTTATATTCACACCCCATATCATTAAAGAAAATAAAATGAAGGTTTCCATCCAATCATCACTAACACTCCCTTAACCTCAAATCACACCAACAAATCCATTTAATTATAACTCATTTTGGGGCCTTTTAAGGAAATTTTTACCATCTTTGCCTTGAAAATGGTGGCCGTGGTGAACATTTTCTATCTTACATTAAAACCCCATCATATGATATATCATTAGAAAGATCACGAAAAGTAGATTTCATAATTTCAAAATTTGAAACATTTGGAGTTGTTAAGCTCAAGATATACCATTTTCCTCAAAAGCAAGTTTAAAGGCTACCAATGGTCCACATCATCACTTTGGAACCTACTTTTTGTACATCTTCCATGTGTCATGTCCAAAACCCATCATATTATATATCAATGGAAAGATCTTGAAGAGTAGATTCTATATATTCAACCTCCAAAAAATTTAGAGTTGATTTGCCAAAAAAAAAAAACATGGGCCCATTTTTTATGATATGGCATTTCTTAGAGGGTCCAAAAATGAGCCCAAATTTCCCCTAATGGAAATTAGGACAAGTTATTCTTGAGAAAAGAAGGCTCTTAGCCTAAGGTACATAGAGATGTACCAAATTAAGACCATAAGATCCTTATAAACCACAAACAATAAGATGATAAAATTTAGAAAAGAGAGATGATTGACCTTAGAAAGACCCTCACTATACTTAAAAGACTCTACCTTAAAGTTGTATGGTCACTTGATGTTGTAATCCCGTAAGGAACTTTAGTATAACCTCAAGAATTAGAAAGAAACATCTTGAGAAGACCTCACCAGAATATATGCAGATGGAGGAATTTAACTTACTTGAAGCATCTACTAGTAGAGGGCTATGATTCCTTGTTGAGCTTATGATGCTTTGCACTGCCTTTGATATGAGTATGATGCATGATGTTTAAATCCATGTCTTGAAAAGAGCAGTCCTTGACAAAATGACTGCATACTTCTTCAAAAAAACCTCCATCGATCAGAAAGATCCAAATCAGGTGATGCTCACCCTACTCACCTTCTTTGAAGGAAATTTCAGAACTTGGTGGTACCTGCTTCCTATAGAAACACAAACCATAGAGATGGGCAAAGGGATAGCCTCTCTTAAATTCTACTCATGAAATTTTTTGGAGAAGCAATTCATGAGAAGGAACATTATAACAATCAGTTCTGGAGAATCAAGTGTTGTGATCTAACAAGAATCAACAAATATTGGGATAATATTCAACGCTTGATCTACCAAGGGTAGCTATGGAATGATCCCTCAGCCAAGCACTTTTACATAAGCTCTTATCCAAAGGAGTTATAAGAAAAGGTTGTTAAAAATCTTCAAACCATAGAAGATGAAGCAGGTAACAGAGGTCTTGAACAGCTTCAGAACATGACATTTGGAGAAGTGCATAGGCACATCCTCCTCACTCTCCAACAAATGTGCAGAGATAAAAGTCCATAAAAAATGATGAAGAGTTATAATGAAAGAGCAAACCTTCCATTTAAGCTTTGTGATACCTGGAATAAATCTAGAAACTATGGATGCAAGTTTGGAAGAGAAAGTTGCTGATGTAAGAAGTCAGATAAGGCAAAACACAAAGCCTCCAAAGGACACAAAAGGTTTTTCAAAAGAAAACCATTCAGAAGATTCTTCAGAAAGAAAGTAGTAAATACAGGGGATGCATGCTTTCTCTATGGCAAGAAAGGCCACTATGCCAAAGATTGCCCTAAGGCAAGTAAAAGGACAGTAAAGGCTCTCCTCGCGCAAAAAATACAGAGTATGAATTGATTCAAACAGATTCAGAACTTGCTAGAGATATCTCTGTGGATGTCCTCATTGTCTTCTTAGGCTCACAAGAAGAACCAAGTCCTCCACCATCATCTACAAAAGAAGAAACCTCCTCCTACTTCAAAGAAAAACTAGTGAAGTCTATCAAAATCAACGCTTTTAGAACTAAACCTCAGTTTCTCAGTTCTAAAAAGCAGAAATGGAAACGAGCATCAACAGGGAAGCACTGGTGGACATTGGAAGCAAAAGGAGTACTAGTAGTAGGGAAGCACTCGTGGACACACTTGTGGACACCCTCAACACAAGCATGGTGGAAATAATAATAACCGCCACTAGGAAACACCCGACTACAATGAAGAAGAAGAGTTCCTCTACAACAACCGATCTTCAAAATAGTAGTACAAACAGCTTGAAGAACTACTGCGACAATCAGAGGACTCAAAGGAAGAGGAATGTTCTCTAAAAAGAAGAAGAATCAACTCACCCTACTGCAAGTAGCATAAATAACCAAGGGATTTTCTTGGAGCAGAGATGAATCTCCACCAGACTGCCAATCAAGGGCGAAAGGGAAATTCTAGAGCAACACAAAAGAAGTGACAAAACTTAAAGCAAAATTGGCTGAACAATCAGAAGAACTGAGACAAGTGACCTACTACTATAACCAGGCCATAATGGATAATCAATCATCTGCCCAGGATAGTATGCAGCTAAAAGAAGAACTTGAAAAGTACAAAAAGGCACTTGCCCAACAGCAGGAAGATCTCGACTGTCTACTAGAATGGTGAGCTCCTGGCCAAAATGGATGTGCGCTTTTGCCGCATGTGTCGGAGCTAGGGACTTGCCAAGCACCGTGTGCAAGCCACGAATGGCTGCGCAAGCACACAACCAGGAAACCAGCAAGCTCAAAACAGGGAGCAATGGTGTCACTCATCGCTCAGACCGCCGTTGTGATGAAGGATTCTCGTGCCACGATGAAGAAGGAGCCGCTCTGCCACTCTGTCGCCTCGCCGCCGCAATCGTGCCGCCATGCAATGCTCGATCGCTACTCTCTCTCTCTCTCTCTCTCTCTCTCTCTCTCTCTCTCTCTCTCTCTCACACACACACTGAAGGAGATGGAGAAGATGAAGCAAGAGCACTCCTTGTATTCAACACTTACAGAATGAGAGGTTTTAGGTTACATTTGACTTTTATATGTGACCTGGCCTTTCACACATGGGCGCCCACACATGGCCGGCCAATCCTAACCCTTATCCTAATGAAATTCGAGGTGCGCCTCTCATCAGCGACGATCACCCAATTCCCTTACCCTTTACATATGGTGCCGACAAGCCCGGCCCATGACTCAGAATACATAAAATAATTATATGACGTAAAAAGTAATATGTCTCAATGTCCACCATAGGTTAACACGCCCCCCTTCCTGATGTAGATTCCGTCCTCGGAAGCTATGGTATGGTAAGCTCGAGAGGGTTTGTTGTGGTAGACTGTATCTGCAAAACAGGGAAGTAGAGTGAAAGCATGCTTGGTATTTAAAAGATATAGAGTGCATCAAAAATAAAATCAAGCATGCTAGACCACAATGGAAGTATGCCATGAGAACCTAGTTTAAGAGGTCACATTAAGGAGCTAGCGCAGCAAATTAACAGAAGTTTAAAATTATTGAAAGTAATTCAAGAGTTAGCAAGGTGTCGAAGGTTAATCAAGGTCTACAACTGGCCTAAGTCAAGGAAAATTACCAAGCTTAATAAATAAACAGATGACCACAATGTGTCTATTCTAAGAACAAGCTAATCCCAAGAGCCTAGGACACAAGAAATATCAGAGTCATAGGAGTCTTTTGCCTTTATTTCTTTTATGCTGTGGCAATTTTTACAAACAATGGCGACCTCCCTAAAGCAACACTAGCAGCGACCCTGGTGCCATGTTTACCACAAGGCCTTCTCTAGGAATCTACTAGCTCACCTTAGGCAAGGCTATCCCCTACCAACCCAAGGCATCGGTCTGGAGTGGAATACTCCTCTCCTACCAAGTGTCAATAGGGTGATAGGCCGACATGAAAGCACATAACAAACATACATTGCCATTTTTTGTAGGCCTTTCTTTTTATTTTTTATTTATCTCTTTGGATTTTTGCTCCCAAATTATCATGTGTTCTTACATCCTTTTGACAAAGGGGTAGAAGCTATGTCTTAGAGGTCAACACCCACGGCCAGGTTGTTCAAGCATTGAGATAGTTTTAACCCTAGACCTAAGACAACCATATTCCAAGGTTAACTAAAGACATCATGCATTCCCAAGAATTTCTAAAATAAGGTTAAACTCAATTAAGGATTTACACTAACACCTTACGCAACTTCAAAAACTAAGTAGAGCTTGACAAATTCCATGTGGTCATATACATTATAGTTCATGCAATTAATTGAACAGTAAAAATGAAAGAGAGTGGACATGGAAGAATTACACCTGTATTTTGGAGATCTCCTTGATTCGATGAGAAATGCCCGCAATTTGATGTAGATATCCATGTATGAACATTGCGGCAGTCCCAAGACTATGAAAGCGAACCCACCTCAAACTTTTTGTCCTGTATAATTAACTAATAAGCACTATACCTTGAGAGGCAAATCAGTGGGAAAAAATAGGGACTCGTTTAAGGACATAAAACTAGAAACAACTTGAACACTAACCTACCTACCAGTCATCACCACACTAATAGTGAGGATCAAGGTAAGAGGATGTTGTAGAGTCCTGGCTATAGCCCTAAGGCTAAGCCTCTATCGGCATCATCCAAATAAATAAAATCAGCCTCGGTAGTGCCATGAGTCTCATCCGTCCATTCATCGTCGTCAGAGATATCTTCTTCGTCCTCCCATCCACATAGACTTGTCAAGAATGTAACTATGCGAGGATAGTCATCCTGTGGAAAAGTGAAGACTTGGGCTATCGGGGATACGTCCTCTACTAGGGGTCAGTCGTGGTCAATAGGCGAATTAGCCATTCTAATTCCTCAACATTTCCCTCACTGGCTAGTACATCTATATGACCCAATTCGGTTTTAATTACAAGATAGCACATGTGAAATATCTGAGAAAGGTACAGATGATACCTCTCACCAAAGGTGGCAGTGGATGAAGTGTATGATGCTCGTGCATCTACCATATCTACAAACACAGATATAAACTATTTTTTTCTCTTTTTTTCTTTTCTTTTTTGTGTATGAAGCTATATATATACATTCCCTCGAATTTGGAAATTATATGGTCAGGGAAGAAGGTTAGGGAGGAAGCAATAGAATGTCGAACGTGAGTACATGCTCCCCCCTTCCTTGGGTAGATCATTTTTTTGCAATGATGTTGTAGCCCCTTGGAACCAATTTGTCCATTGGGTTATAGGTGGTGATGTGGGCAGATAGCTTTTTATGACCCTTGTGGCCACATCAAGTTGTAGAGATGGTTGTACGCTCCCATGAACGAACGGAGGATATGGCTTCCGATGATACATTTACAAGGGGAGACGTAGACTCATTGGTTTCTTGGTGGGTATTGACAAGGGTAGGTGTAGAGCATGAAAAAACTTCTATATCAACGTGTGAATGGCATGAGGAGCTAGAAACTTCCTGTGACTCCCCCCTTCCTGAGCTAGGTGGTATCAATTGATATCATTTGGAATCCAAACTAGCTCTGGAAGAAGTGGTGTGGAGTACTCCACTACCTTTCCCTTACCACGGTCTTGAATTGTCGTTGTGGGGTGGCAACATTTGGCTTACAAGATTTTACAGGCGATGTAGAGGAATTCAGCTTATGTTTAGGGACCCAAATTTGGTCATTCCCTTTGTAGTACCCTTGGGCTACTAATAATATTTTAGGAATCCAATGTGATGTTACCTTGCCTTTCCTAGGGCGGGTAGCTGCTTTTCTACTACGAGGCTTCTTGTCTGAATGAGATTGAGCAGTAGAGGTAGCCGTTAACGAAGCTTTTGGAACCCATTTGTATGTACTCTTTGGTAAAGTAAGCGGAGCCTTGGGGACCACACTGCCTATCTCCACTCTTGGCGTTGAAGCGTTAGAGGGGTGGCAAACAATCAAAGATGGTGTAGCCACTTGACTTTGTAATTTTTCCTTATCTAGCGTTTTGTCCAGAGTTGATGGCTTAGGTGTGGGACCCTGAGTGGTCAGGCTGAGAGCTGGTTCTTACATTGTAACTCACCTGGTTGCCCAATCAATATTGCACTTGGTGGCTAACATCCATTTGCGCCCTAAGTTTACAGTTCCCTCCATGGTACCAGTAGGCATAACCAAAAAGCTTTGAGCCACAGTCCCCTTGTCATAGGCAACAGGAGTGTGCAGAATTCCCGAGACAGTGGTTTTCTTCTTATTGATACCCTTAACTTGGATGGTACTCTTGGATAAGGGTGGTTTTCTAAGTTGACACCACACTCCATATGACAGCAAATTGTGTTGAGCTCCCGTATCCAATAATGCAATATATAGCACCTTCCCGTAAAGGACTTTGTAGCTCAATTGGGTATCGTAGAGGCAAGTCAGATTCTAGTGAATCCTCCTCTGCCTGCTTGCGTAATCCCCAAGTTAGCCTCTCGTTAGCGCCTAACACACTGTTGATGTTCTTTAGCTTCAACTCTCGCTTGTATCTTCTTAAGCTCAGCCTGTTCTTTAGTTGCCTTCTTTAGATGGATTACATGTAATTCCTCTTGGCTTAGGGGATCATACTATCTTTTGAAATTACTCCCATTGAGGAATCTAACTATTTCAACTCCGTCGAGAGTCTCCACTCGGATGGTACCTTGTGGGGTAATTTCACATACTCTGTACGGTCCCTTACTCGCATATTTTAGCTTCTTCTTTTCGTTACGCACTCCATACATCGAGACTTTATCCCCAACTTTGATGTCCTTGTTTTTCAGGTGGCGATCAAACCGTTTCTTCCTTATATCCTTCTCTATAAGGGCATTTCTTTCTTCTATCCTTCTCTACAAGGGCATTGTACAGCGCCAATTGTCTTTCTTCGTCTAACCGCTCAAGGATATACAAATGCTCTACTAAGGGATTACCATCCCAGCCCTCTTGAGTAGCAACACGAAGACTAGGAATGACAAATTCCCATGGCATGACTGCTTCTTGGCCATATAACATCTTGAATGGTGTGCAATTTTAATAGCCACTTTGTATGCAGTACGATAGGCCCATAAGCTGATGTAAGCTTTAGATCCCAATCCGTGCGATGAGCCTCAAACTATCTTTGTCAGAATAGAGATTAAGGTCTTACTGGTACTCTCGGCTTGGCCATTCATGAATAATAAGGAGTAGATTTATAATGGGATAGTATGAAATTTGTTGTGAGCTCCTTAATCACCTTATTTATAAAATGCGTACCATTGTCGCTCACAAGTTCAAAAGGACAACCGAAGCGTGTGATTATATTTTCAAAGAGGAACTTGGCTGTTGTCCTCACATCTACCTTACGTGTCGCTTTTTCAGTCCATTTGGTCACATAGTCAGTGTGGTGGCCACAATAATATAGCGAGATTGTGTTTTATGGGTCGCTGGGCTAATTGGACCTACAAAGTCTAAACCCCACTTTTCAAATGGTTGGTTTACTTTAATTGGATGTAGGGACATTTGATCTTTCTGTTGGGGTTTCTTGTAGCATTGGCATTCATCACAACCCTTCACAAAAAGTGATGCATCTTGGAACATAGTGGGCCACCAATACCCTAATTATAATATCTTTCGCGCAGTTAAGTCTCCTAAAAGTGACCATCGGCTACGCCCATATGTGCCTCTTGCAAAATATATAGATACTCATCCTCTCGCACACAAGGCCTAAGAACGTCATCCTTTCCGCTTTTATAAAGAGTCCCGGCCATTAGGGAGGTTCCTTGATTAGCTTTCAAGCTAGATCTTTACGAAGCTCTTTGGGTGGAAAACCATTAACCAAGAAGTTAACAATCTTCTCACTCCATTCAGGCATTGTCTCCACCATGAACAAGGAAGTGTCAGTAGGTAAGTCATCAACTCTCGTAGGAGCTTCACCATTAGGTATGCGAGACAAATGATCAGCCATGACATGTTTTTTGCCAGGTCTCACAACAACAATGAAATCAAACTCAAGAAGAATCAACAACCATCGTGTGATTCTTCCTGTGGAGCATGGTTTGTTCACCAGATACAACAATGCTTGATGATCCACATAGAAAACAAACTTGGTGGCAAGAAGGTAATAACGAAATTTCTTTACTACATATATCATTGCCAACCCTTCTCGCTCCGTAGTGGTTTAGTTCATTTCAGCATCGTTCAACTGGCGACTGGCAAAGCTAATGGGGTAGCCTAGTTTATGTTCTCCAAGTTGAGTTAGTATACACCCAATAGCAAAGTTTGATGCATCAATATGCACATGGAAGATTAAATCCCAGTTAGGCATTCGCAAGATTGGAGCACTTGACAAGGCCTTCTTTAATAACTCATATGCATGGTCACAATCTTCGGTCCAAATAAACTCGATGAGAAGCTTGTACAATAGTCGAGCTATCTCAGAGCGAAGAATAAAATAAACCTTCAATAATAACCAACATGGCCCATAAAGTGTTGGACTCCCTTATAGTTGGTGGGTGGGGGTAATTCCAGAATGACCTTGATTTTACTTTTGTCGGTGGAAATCCCATTTTTGGACACTATATGCCCTAGAATAACTCTGTGTTTAGCCCAGAATTGGCATTTGAAAGGATTCAATGAGATGCGATATAATCTACACTTTCAAATACTTTTCGTAAACACATCAAGTGCTCGTCCCAAGAGGAATGAACACAAGATCATCTAAGAATGCTTCACAAAAGTCCCTTAGATATTCCTTAAAGGCTGTGTTTATCAATCATTGGAATGTTGCAAGTGCATTGGTTAAGCCAAAGGCCATGATGCGAAGGCAAACACTCCAAACTCCGTTATAAAAGCTGTTTTAGCTTGGTCCTCTACTCCAATTGCGATCTGATTATTATAACCAAAGTACCCGTCTAAAAAGCTATAAGCCTCCTTGCCTGCAACTCTTTCAAGCACATGTTCCGAATATGGCAAGGGGTAATGATCTCTTCTGGTGGCTGCATTAACCTTTTTGAGATCAACGCACACTCTAAGTTTCCCATTCTTCTTTGGTACAATGACTATCAAAGAAACCCATTCTGAGTGCTCAATAGGGTATATGAATCCACATTTTATAAGCTTTTCAATTTCCTCTTGTACAATCTTTGCATACTTAGGATTCATTGGTGGGTAGGGACGTTGCTGGGTTGGTTTAGTAGTGCTAATCATTGGAATTGTGTGTTGCACCATAGAGGGTGGAACACCCTTCATATCATGGTATGTCCAAGCAAATATGTCCTTGAATTCTTTAAGAAGCATCTTAACTGCAGCTTCTTCCGTCTTGGTGAGGTCTTGAGTAATAAAAATTGGTTTAGACTCCTCACCTGGATCTGCTAGTTCTATCTCCTTAACTACCGCCGGGCCATCGTAGACACCGCTACTCCCATTGGTAGGCGTTCGTTGGGCTTTTGTGTAGATGACTTTATGTTCCCCCAAGGTAAAAGAATTGAAATGCTCAGGTGCGGGGTGTAAGTCTACCGGTTCTTGTTGTGCCATGCTTTTTTCTTTAAATTCCATTCCTTTTGTTGCTGAGCTAACTCTCGATTTTGACGCCTTCTCGCGTAGTACGACTTAGTTTCGGCTTCTCTTTGATTTCTAATTGGGCGATGTCATGAGGTTGCAGACTACACCACATGACACTTTGGAGGTATTCTCCCCAATTATCCACTAACTTTCAATGAGCGTCATATGATCCTACATAACTAAGCCATTCTCAGTGGATCTCTCTTTGTTTATTCTAGCTCGTACAATAGCTCGATAGCGTTGTCGCTTATGTCTCGTCTTCTTCTTACCTAGTTTCTGATTTTTGTTTATATCAGATTCAGACTCACTTGATCGATCTTCACTTATGCCCCCCTCACTCTCGGATGAACTGCAACAAGAGGTTATTGTCCTAGGCCTTGAGCATGTGGCTTCCACACTTGGGTGATTATTCAATTCATACCTCCTATCAGGCTCAGAGTCAGTTTCTTCTTGAGATTCAGACTCGGAGTCGCATTGGTCAGAGTCTTAGCTACTTTCAGTGTCAAGGGAGTTTGTTACTTTCTTGCCATCAGAAGTCAAGTGCATAACACCTACCATGTTTACTGGCACTAATGGTGGCATATCTTGCCCCTCAGGTGTTACCCAACTTGTGCCTCTATTTCCCCATGTGTCTATGGTTGCCGCTAGGTGTACCCAATCTACATTATCTGACTGAGTCATGCCCAGTAGGACATCCATATAAGGAGAATCTTTTCCATCATCGATCTCTTTTTTTGCATGTATAGCAATACTTTAATGGGGCTGAGTGAATAGTGGTATCCGATCGATTATCAATGATAACCTTGCTTCCTAAAGGATGCACGTGACCATTCTCAACATCAACTTGAATGACAGAGTCCTAGAATTGTAAAAGTAGACATGGTTTTTCGACCAGTCATGCACCATTTGTGCTTCCCTCATGAAAGGACATCCTAAGATCATTTGATATGACATAGGATGCTTAGAGAAATCCATTACAATGAAGGTATGCCTTACCTTGTATCCCAAAACCTTGATCTTAAGGTCCCTTAGCATTCCAATAGGTTTAGCTATAGTTTCGTTTGCCATCTTAACCACTATGTTTGTGACTTCTAGGTGAGGTCTTCCCATAGATTCCCAGCAGTTTTTAGTCACAATGCTCACTCCAACACCACCATCAAGGATTCCCTTTAGAGTCAATCCCTTGTTGGTAGTATTGTTGGTAGTAATGGGGAGGGTTGCATTAGATTCGTCACCTTTAACAGGTGTTTCAACGACTAAGTCTTCATCTAGGTTGGGCTGTAGATCCAAATGTTCCTCCTCATCTTGAAGCGTGTCAAGTCTATCCATATTTGCAAATTGTGGTAACCCCGCCTTCAGTTCTCCATTGAAAAATGCGCGAAGAGCTAAGAATAGCTCAGGATCTCCGTATAACTTGGATATGATCGTGGTTCTGATTTTAGAGGACATGAAATCCATTAGTTTGGACACATTCAATGGTACTTTTTGAGATATCGGCCCTTGACTAGGGACTGGTGAAGATGGAATCACTTCCTCTTCGATGGGGTCAGGCATTCCCTCACTAAACATTCTTTCAAGCAAGAAGGGTGTCTGCCCACTTCCTGATGTCCTATCCTCACTTTCTTCCTGAATGATACTAGGTATAGCTAACGGTTTATGGCTCCTGTGAGGCTGAACTTGTGTGTAGTCTGGGATTTTGATTTTTCTAGGTTCTGGCTCCGGTTCTCTTTGTATTTCTTCCACCAAACCCCTTAAGTGTTGCACTGATTCAATCTCCTCTACTGGGTTTGGGTAAGTCCCAATCTTTTTCTTGAGGGTTTTTGGCCCACGTGGCTTGTCTTTGAGAGTCTCAGTCAGTCTGGGCAGCCGAGAGGGCATTAGCTGACTTGGTTGTGGGGCAAGAGGAGTTTCCTTTTGTTTCCCCCGATTTATGTCTTTGCTTGATTCTCCTTCGTTGCACTCCCGAGTGGGTTCCTCCCTTAAAGTAGTGTCTTTGGTCCCCATGGTTTCTATTGAATCAGAATCATCTTCAGGATCATTCATATACATAGGGTCGTCTCCTGTCTCTATATTAGTCTTTGAACTAGATTTGGAGCTTGTGGCATTAAGTGATCTCTTCCGTCACGTTTTCTTTTTCTTTGCTCGAGCAATTGATGCAGTATCCCTCTCTTCAAGAATGTAGTTTTGATTTTGAAGCATTGACCGTGTGACTATATCTGCGGGTACAACAACAGGGGTGGTTCCTAGTGCCTCATTGGTGACCTCAACCAAATTCAATGGCGTAATCTTGGGTGCACTTGGATTATAAGGACATTGAGCAATAAAATGATCTATGCCACAACGATTACATGTAAGTATCGGCATTCCCGACGTGCTCCCTTGATTTGGTTGCATTTGAGTAGCGATCTTCTGTAGCCTATTAGGGCACTCTGCTACACGATGCGGTCCACCATGATTGTAGCATTGAAGAGGTGGTCTCCTGGCAAAGGTATTAAGTTTTTGCCCTCATGTGTGGGGAGAGCAGCCGCTTGATATACAGGCTTGACTTGCCCGAAATGATCCTCCATGTAATACTGGGGGGAGTCATTTCAAACGTATCAATCCCATATGGAACAGTGGGGTCTATATCCTCTCCATAATCCCCACATGCACTATGTGACTCACAACCCATCTGGTTTATAATTAGGGTAACCCTCGGATGCGGAGGTTGTGGTCCTAGCACTGGTGGTGGTAATGGCACAGGCTGGATTAAATTTGGGTTCCTTGGAACTATGTGTTATGTGACGATTGCTCGACAGATTGCTCGACAGGTGGTGCAAGCATCAGTGCGGGTACTTGAGGTGTGTTTGACCAGGCTAGTGGTGCCTGATTTGCTAACATATGCTTAAGTACTAGGCAATCCTTAGATTGATGGCCATACTTACCACATGTATTGCAAGTCCCATTGAATTTAACTCTGAATGTGGGACATTCACTCGTGCTATGTGGTCCTAAGCAAACTGAACACCATTGTTGCTCTCGTCTTGGGTACATATGGCTATTTTGAGGAGCTCGATTACCCCTAAAGTATTCTTGGAGAGCCTTAGTAAGGTTAGCTATAGACATTTTGGATATCTTGGGCTCCTTGGCAGTAGGTTTTACAGTCATTGTTGGCTCGTAGACTTTGTCTCCGAAGACACCTTTTTACCTGCAATCATCAAGTTGTCTTCTAACTGGATTGCATTGGCAGTATGACTGCTTCCCACGTTGTAAGACCTCTAATGACTAGGCCATTGTATATGTCCTCATGGCGTAATCCTTGGATGAATCTATCAAGAAGTTGGTTGTTATTGAAGCACTCATCGTCGGGAATACATCGAGAATTTAGATGCTTTAGTCGACTAATAAAGTCTCTCACTGACTCTCCTTCCTCGCGTTCAGCTTTTTGGAGTTGAGATGCTACACCCCAAAGCACACCCTCACGTTCAAGAACAATCTCTTGAGAGTGGGATAGTGAGTACGCTCTTCAACCCTTAAAGTTTGATACCAGTCTCCGCCTTTTCCACTCAAGGTTAAGCCTAAGGCTTTACACTTATGTAGCTCATTGTGCTCTTCCAAGGAATCACACACGTTCAAATACTTCAATGTGCTTCCTAACATCTTCGTTACCATTGAAGTTCTGAGTGAGCTTGCAACTTGTACTACCTTGCTTCTAGTCTCTCTCTCAGGTATGCCACGCATGTTTTCCGCAATAGATCATCCGATCGTTCGAGCAAACGCTGCTAGATCACCTAAGTGAGCAAGCATAGCTGGTGGAGGCACTTCTGGGATGGCCTGGTTGACAGGAGTTGGCGCATTGGTCTTAGTATATGCAGTTGACGTAGGATATGATATGTGACTATGCATAGCTCCTCTTGGATAAGGGTTCTGATAAGATATTCATGGAGCATACGCCATTGGCATAAGAGGAGGTGTAGGAGCTACATGAGCATGAATAGCAATAGGTACATATGGTCGATATGCACTGGTACGCACTGTTGTAGGTATTGTACCACTAGGTAGCGGTGTTGTACTAACTACAGTGGTAATGGATGCACTTTCCGTCATGCTCATCATCGGATTAGGCATTGTGGATTCCCTAATGGAAAGTTGAGCCAAAGTTGGAAAGCTAAAGTTACTGCTCGTGGGCTCAACCTGCATTGAGACTCCAGGCGAAACAACATACGAAGGATCTATGGGACTCACCGAGGGAGTCTCCAATTGCGACAGGGTTGGTTGTTTAGCCTTGTCCGTATCCAAAAATCTCATAGGGCCAGTTGAAACTAGGTTCACTCCCCTATTCTGCCTCTCGAATTGGATAATTCTATGGATAACTTCACATATCATTTGTTGTTGTTTATCTAGATTGGTGGCACTAGATGTAGATCGTATGACTTCTAACCAACCTACATGGTATGTCTAACCCGTGTATAGGTCAGTCAGAGTCTCCGTGTGTAGGTCATATTCCCAATTTTCATTGAGAAATATCCCATCTAAACTTGGCGTGCCAAAAGGTTCTCTCGAACTGGACACAATGTCACTTCTTGTGGTTTGACTTTTAGGGGCCTCTACTTTAGGAAGAGCGTCAGAAGGTGGTAGCTCAGTAGGGCCTTCATTAAATGAAGTGGGTAGAATATCCACATGGATACTCTTTTTTGGGAGGGTAGGGTCTACATGATGTGAATGGCGAATCTACTTCCCCACCTCCTTCGTTTACTTCACTTGTCGCAGGTTCAGAGCAGCGCGTAGCTCTACTAAAAGTCTCTATTAGGTGACTAAACATGCTAGATCCGGGTTGTGGGGCCCAAACTGGCACGTTTTGGCTTGCTTCCTCAGAGTTCTGGGTAGGATGCCCTTCCATGACTTCAGTGTCAGAGGACAAGTCACTAGCCGCTATTCATGGATTTTGGGTTACACTTCCTTGGGTTCCAAATGAAGGCCAAGATGCTAAACATGGGTTTTGGGTTGCACTTCCTTGGGTTCCAACTAAAGGCCAAGATGCTAAGGTGGAGGGATGGTGTGAGCCTGCGTAAACTGAAACGCTTTCTAGTTGCTCAGACTCTAGCACCCGACCAGAGCGTAGATGCATGTGACGTGGGTATCCTACGGGCGTTGGTAACTACCCTTGAAGCCCACACAAGTGGTTTCTCAGGTGTTTCGCACCCCGTTTTTACTTGTTTTTGTCTTGTTTTCAACCCATTTTTATCCCCTTACTTATGGTCGAAACTGGACTAAGGCGTGTGATAGCTCAAGACGAGCGTATCGTTCAAGGGGTCCTAGCATGCTTTACAGCACAATGTTCGCCTATCCGGAGCTCCCGTGGCCCTCAGAACACTCTATTTGTGCCTGTGGAAGGAAAGGTGAAGACTTTGTCCCACATGCCCACTCCACTCCTTGGGGGGTAGACTATATATAGAGCTTCACTCCCCTTAAGCTTTCACTTGAGAGAAAGCTATGGAGGCTCACTCTCCTATATATATATATATATATATCAAAAGACCAAGGCCGGGGTCGGGGTTTTTTCTTTTTCAATTTTTTTTTCAATGAAAATTTTATTTCCACGCGAGTTGGGTTGATTTTAATTTTTTTTAATTTTTTTAAAAAAATCTTTTTTTCAGTTTTTTTTCTTCCTTTTTTTAAAAAAAAACTTAAAAAATGTTTTTAGAGAAAAATAGCACTAACTAACTTGCTAACTTACTGCTCTAACAGCTAACACATAGAACTGAAATGTGCAGAAAATGAAGAAAACAAAATAGAAAAATGACTAAAGAACAGCAACAAACACAAAAACACACTTCTCTTTGCCTTTCCTACAGGATAAAATAGACTTCAAACAGCAGCCCGAGCTACATCTGGAGCTTGGTGCAGGGCAATTCCCTGATAGTGGTGCCAAAAATGTGCGCTTTTGCTGCACATGTCAGAGCTAGGGACTTGCCAAGCACCATGTGCGAGCCACGAATGGCTGCAAGCACACAACCAGGAAACCAACAAGCTCAAAACAGGGAGCAATGGTGTGTCACTCACCGCTCAGACCGCCGTCGTGAAAGATTCTCACGCCGTGATGAAGAAGGAGCCACCGCTTGCCGCTCTGCCGCCTCACCCCGCAGTCATGTCGCCATGCAATGCTCGATCGCTACACACTCTCCCTCTCTCTCTCCCTCTCTCTCTCTCTCTCTCTCTCTCTCTCTCTCTCTCTCTCTCACACACACACACACACGCTAGAGAAGGAGATGGAGAAGATGAAGCAAGAGCACTCCTTGTATTCAACACTTATAGAATGAGAGGTTTTAGGTTACATTTAACTTTTATATGTGACTTGGCCGTTCACACATGGGCGTCCACACATGGCCGGTCGATCCTAACCCTTATCCTGATGAAATTCGAGGTGCGTCTCTCATCGGCGAGATGACTAAATACCCTTACCCTTTACATGTGGTGCCGACAAGCCCGGCCCATGACTTAGAATACGTAAAATAATTATATGACGTAAAAAGTAATACGTCTCAATGTCCGCCCATAGGTTAACAATGGAGCTACTACAAATTCAATGCACAGAAGCACTTGCCAATTCCTTCGAAACCAGTATCAAGATGGTTAGTAGCTCTCTCGGTCAAATAGTTTCGGGAACAAGGATCAGAACAAAGATCGCCAATAATCAATCTGCTTTCCTCTCCCTCGTCATGTTCATCAACACTGGCGCCACAATAAGCCTAATCAAGCCAGGGCTCATTCGACCCAAAAGGATGAACAAATGTAGAATAGATGTCACTTATGCAAATGGCACTAAAGGGCTAATACAGAGACATTTATCACGGACATCCTGATCAACAATCTAGCAGTTCCCATTAGATTGTATGTCCATGAGAAGCATGACTATGATATCCTAATCGGCACGACTTTCTACACACCTTCGAAATGTATGCAGTGTATCCCAAAAGGAACATCTTCAGAATCAAGATTAAAAAGGGACATTATGAAGATCTGAATATAAAAGAAGTAGCCACCCTTACAAGCAGCCCTATCAAGAAGGTAGTCGAGCTACCAAACAAAGAGGATTCTACAGAGGCATTCTTCAACACTGAAAGGCAAAGGTATGCTACAGAAATCGATGCTATGCATAAAAAGTATCTAACTCTTTGCTCCAAGGACCACCTTGCCAGATGGGAGATCAGAATTTGAAGTCGAGCTACCACTTAAAGAAGGAGCCACTCCGACCAAATCCTATGGGACTACAATTTCAATCGAAAGTGACGTCATTCAGATTAAAGACTGCACCCTCAGAATTCCAAAGATGCATCGACTCGGTCTTTAGACAATTCAAGAAGTTTACAGTCCCTTACATCGACGACATTTTAATTTTCTCAAAATGTCTCAAAGAGCACCTTGAGCACCTGAAGAACAAGTCTTCAATGAACTTCAAAAATCTGGATTTGTGATTTTTGAAACAAAGCTTCACATGTTATACAAAAGATCTGTATTTTTCTCGAAAGGTTTCCAGACGTCAAGGTTGCACAAAGGATCCTTGGATTTCATGATGCAGAACTAAATTACCCTTCCATCCTAACTGTGAATGGACTAAATTACCCTTCCATCCTAACTGTCGAATGGACTGTCAAATCAATTTAGTTCTGCATCATGAAATCTTCTTGTTGCAGCATATCTGCAAATTTCTTCCTTCCCATCCTTTGATTCTGTGAGAATGCTGCCCCAATATTTGTCAGAGGCATCTAAATAGATTGTAAGATGTCCATCTATGTGGGGAGGCACATCTTCAAAGGAGAGAGGCATTTTTCCTTGATCTTCTTGACCGCTTCTGTCTGTTTTTGGACTTGTGAGTCAATAACTTTTGGAGAGGTGGCCGATCTTTGGAGAGGTTGAGGGGGTAGATCCAAGAGACATATAGTTGAGACATCCAAGGAACCTTTGTAAAACCTTGACGTCTGGAAACCTTGACGTCTGGAGCATTATCTCTCCCAAATAGATTGTTACTCCTAAAAAATTTATGTTCTGAAGGAACATGTGAAGCTTCGTTTTAGAAATCACAAATCCAGATTTCTAAAGTTCATTGAAGACTTGTTCTAGGTGCTCAAGGTTCTCTTTGAGACATTTTGAGAAAATTAAAATGTCATCGATGTAAAGGACTGCAAACTTCCTGAATTGCCTGAAGACCGAGTTGATGCATCTTTGGAATTCTGAGGGTGCATTCTTTAATCTGAACGGCATCACTTTCCATTTAAATTGTCCCTGTGGGACTACAAAGGCCGTTTTGTGTTTGTTTTCTCATCAATCTTGATTTGATGAAAACCAGAGTTCATGTCCAGCTAAGAGAACCATTTAGCAGCGGAGATTGACCTGATCAGATTGTCCTTGTTGGGGATAGGTTGGGGATAGGATACCTTTTATCTGTCAGATGTTGGTTCAACTTCCTGTAGTCTATCACCATTCTCTTTTTCCCTCTTTTGACTTCATTATGATTGTTGACAAAGAAAGCAGGAGAGGACTAGTCTGAATCTGCTTTCGATTAATCCTTTGGTTAGCATTTCTTGGATAAGGCTCTTGCATTTCTTGGATAAGGCTCTTGCATTCTTCAAGATCATCAGGATTCATTATAGGGAGAGAGGCTTTGGTTGGAGTGGCTCCTTCTTTAAGTGGTAGCTCGACTTCAAATTTTGATCTTTCCCATTTGGCAAGGGGGTCCTCGCGGAGTAAAGGGTTAGATAGTTTTTATGCATAGCATTGATTTCTGCAGCATACCTTTGCCTTTTAGTGTTGAAGAACGTCTCTGTAGAATCCTCTTTGTTTGGGTAGCTCGACTACCTTCTTGATAGGGCTGCTTGTAATGCTACTCCTTTTATCTTCAGATCTTCATAATGTCCCTTTTTAATCTTGATTCTGAAGATGTTCCTTTCGAGATACACTGCATACATTTCGAAGGTGTGCAAAAAGTTGGTGCCGATTAGGATATTGCAGTCATGCTTCTCATGGACATATAATCTGATGGGAACTGCTAGATTGTTGATCGGGATATCCGTCGAATGTCTCTGTGATTAACCCTTTAGTGCCATTTGCATAAGTGACATCTAATCTACATTTGTTCATCCTTTTGGGTCAAATGAGCCCTGGCTTGATTAGGCTTATTGTGGCACCAGTGTCGATCTCTGTTATGAACATGATGAGGGGGAGAAAAGCAGATTGATTGTTGGCGATCTCTGTTATGATCCTTGTTCCCAAAATTATTTGATCTAGAGAGCTACTAACCATCTTGATACTAGTTTTGAAGGAATTGGCCACTGCTTATGTTCCCAAAATTATTTGATCTAGAGAGCTACTAACCATCTTAACCATCTAGTTTTGAAGGAATTGGCCACTGCTTATGTGCATTGAATTTGTAGTAGCTCCATTTTGGCCAGGAGCTCACCATTCTTTTCTAGTAGACAATCGAGATCTTCCTTCTGTTTGGCAAGTGCCATTATGTACTTTTCAAGTTCTTCTTTCAGCTGCATATTATCTTGGGCAGATGATTAATTATCCATTATGGCCTAGTTGTAGAAGTAGGTCACTTCTCTCGGTTCTTCTGATTGTTCAGCCAATTCTACTTTAAGTTTTGTCACTTCTTCCGTGTTGCTCTAGAATTTCCCTTTCGCCTTGACTGGCAGTCTAGGTGGAGATTCATCTCTGCTCCAAGAAAATCCCTTGGTTATTTATGCTACTTGCAATAGGGTGAGATGATTCTTCTCCTTTTTAGAACGTTCCTCTTCCTCTGTGTCCTTTGATTTTCACAGTAATACTTCAAGCTGTTTGTACTACTGTTTTGAAGATCGGTTGTTGTAGAGGAACTCTTCTTCTTCATTGTAGTCCGGTGTTTCCTAGTGGTGGTGGTTATTATTATTTCCACCATGCTTGCGCTGAGGGTGTCCACACCAGTGCTTCCCCTACTGGTACTCCTTTTGCTTTCAATGTCCACCAGTGCTTCCCTATTGGTACTCCTTTTGCTTTCAATGTCCACCAGTGCTTCCTTGTTGATGCTCGATTTGCTTCCATTTCTACTTTTCAAAATCGAAAAACTGAGGTTTAGTTCTGAAAGCGCAGACATCACTAGTTTTTCTCTGAAGTCGGAGGAGGATCTTCTTTTGTAGATGATGGTGGAGGACTTGGTACTTCTTCTGAGCCTGAGAAGTCCATGAGGACATCCATGGAGATATCTCTAGCAAGTTCAGAATCTGTTTGAATCAATTTATACTTTGCATTTTCTACGAGGAGAGCCTTTACTTTCCTTTTACTTGCCTTAGGGAAATCTTTGGCATAGTGGCCTTTCTTACCACCACAGAGAAAGCATGCATACCCTGTATTTACTACTTTCTATCTGAAGACTCTTCTTCAGAATGGTTTCTTTTGAAAAACCTTTTGTGTCCTTTGGAGGCTTTGTGTTTTGCCTTATCTGACTTCTTACATTAGCAACTTTCTGTTCCAAACTTGCATCCATAGTTTCTAGATTCATTCCAGGTATCACAAAGCTTAACTGGAAGGCTTGCTCTTTCATTATAACTCTTCATCATTTTTTATGCCCTTTTATCTTTGCACATTTGTTGGAGAGTGAGGAGGATGTGCCTATGCAGTTCTCCAAATGTCATGTTCTGAAGGCTATTCAAGACCTCTATTACCTGCTTCATCTTCTGTGGTTTAAAGATCTTTAACAACCTTTTCTTATAACTCCTTTGGATAAGAGCTTATGTAAAAGTGCTTGGCCGAGGGATCATTCCATAGCTGCCCTTGGTAGATCGTGTTGAATATTATCCCAATATTTGTTGCTCTTATTAGATCACAACACTTCAGTCTCCAGAACTGACTTTTATAATGTTCCTTCTCATGAATTGCTTCTCCAAAAAATTTCCTGAGTATAAGCTTTTCAAGAGAGGCTATCCCTTTTCCCATCTCTATGGTTTGTGTTTCTGTAGGAAGTTGATACCTCCATGGTCTCAAATTTCCTTCAAAGAAGGTGAGTAGGGTGAGCATCACTTGATCTGGATCTTTCTGATCAATGGAGGTTTTTCTGAAGAAGTATGCAATCATTCTATCAAGGACTTCTCTGGCTTATTGCTTTGTAAGGCGATCTAGGTTTATTGATTGCAGTTCTCCTTTATTTAGTAGCTTCCCCTGCTAATGGCTCTCCTTTCTCAAAGGGGACTACTTCCATATTGACCTTTCCATTGTTGGTCTTGACGAGTTCGGCTTTTGCAAGCCGTCTATTGTAGTCAAAGTCCCTTTCAGAGTCGTCGACTTTCTCTTCCTAAATGAATGTGAAGGACTTTCCTTCTCCCATATCTTCATCATCTATTACCCCCATGAACCTGGGAAAATAGGTTGGTCATTTCGGATGTACGGAGCTCTTCTTGTGATATTATTTATGTCTTCTTCAGGGAGCTTTCTACCATTTGTGCCTTCATGAGAGATGCATTCTCTCCATCCAATATCAGCTTCTGAGAAATTGATGGAAGAAGGGGCTTCTTGCAACATGAATGTTGCGGGTTTTGTGTCTGCTTCCACACATTTTGGGGCTTCTTCATCATCTAAATCTATAGACAATTTTTCAACTATTTCAAAGCTTTGGATTCAAACCTAATATTACAGCCTCATTGATCTTTTGGGATTCGTTGATCCTCCTGGAAAGCTTCATCTTTTGGAACATATCCATAACATTCTCCCATTTTTCTTCTACAACTTTGATGTTGGCCTTTTGTTGCCGAATGTCATCTTCCCTCTGTAAGGCTATATTGCCACCACCATTTCTACAATGAGCAAGGATTTGTGGGTTAGCGAAGATGGCTTATATGTTTGCTAAGGATATTTCTCTTTAAGGATCCTATTTAACGTTGCCAAGTTTTTTGCAAGTGAATTGTCTTTAAGGATCAAAGTGAATTCTTCACTTTGATGTGGTTGAAAAGCATCCTTCACTCGATTTGGCTAAGTCTTTAATTTTGCTTGCATGATAGCTTGCCTATTCTGTATTGCCCTTTCATTTATTTTGCAGAAAGAGCTTTGGAGTGCCAGTTTGAAATAGAGAGACCTGTGTTTACTGCTTGATCGGCTGGTTGGTCTCCATATGGTGCATATACCCATAGAGGTATCCTTGCTTCATGCCTTCTTTGTCAATGACTATGGTGACATCTGGGCTGGGGAATAGATTTTCAGTGTCACCTTGTTGTCTACCAGTAGGTGTACTCATCATAGATACTCTGGCTTTTGCTCTAACCACCACACATCCACAAGCTATGCAAAGCTCTGTATCTCCATTGGTTTGATGTTTGGGAGTGATCACAAAGATCAAGCCTCATTATCCCTAGTTTTTGGGACAAATGTTCAAGCTACCGCAGCTTTTCTTCTTTTGACCTAGGTTTGACATTTATAGATACACAAAGAGACTTGCTGGTTGAAGCTTCAGGGACTTGTTCTATAATCTGCAACCTTACTAGATAAGGGAGTTCTTTGGGTATCTTCTCTATTTCGAAGGTCAATTCCTTTGGAATCTTCAAGTCTGACCACGGGCATAATACTGCTAGATCTTCCATCTAGCTTCATGAACACTGTCATGCTTTGATCTGCATCTTGACGGGTGTTCATGTATCCAATCTTCTTCTTCTCCTTCTTTGCTATATGATTTAACAGAGGCATTCCAGTATTCACATATCTATTGCACATTCTCCACTACACAGACACAATTTCTGTGAAATTCATGAAGCCTTCTGTGTCGAGGGCTACCATGATTGCAAGGGCTTTAAGATAGTAAGGATCTATGAGGGATAGAATATAGTGTGGACAGACTATAGAGAATGAGGGTCCTTCAGATAGGGGAGTGTCCCAGGAAGCAATTGTAGACTTCTAGACATCTTTAACTCTTGTGTCCATAAGAGAAACTAGAAGCCTAATGGGCATACCCTTTTCTATATAGTGGAATGGTGCCTATATAGATGACGCCTAGATGTACATAGTTGTATCCTAGTTCTAAAGCATTCTTGAGATCATTTTCTCTATCTAATGGATAGAAGTAATGAGTTTTGTTAGAACCAAACCCTATGTGAGCAGTAGACTCAAAAATAGAGAATTCAGTAGAAGACTTGAGTTTGAACTTTCTATCTAGATCATACAAGGCTTCTGGGCGAATCTTAGGAATGCTCCACTTGGGATGTGTAGCATCGTCCAAGACAGAAAGTGAAGAAGAGGTTACCATATTGCTTGACTCGATTCTAGACCTCTTAGAGATAGACTCGGTGATTGAGAGATAACATTGCCAGTGGTGGTTAAGGTAAGAGAGGAGTTTGCTGTGCTCGATCGTTGCGTGAAAACTTCTTGCAGTGCCTCCTCAAGGTCTGAATGCCTTAATGTCTGATGCAGCACCCCCTGGCTATGCTTAGTGACTTCACGCGGGCAATGGAATAGGCTTCAAGAAAAGTAGCACCTTAGACTACGAGAGACAGATACTCTATTACTCCAATACAAATGGGTGAATGATGATCAATACCAAAGACTATAATAAGAATGCTTAAAGAGAGATTAACTATAATAAGAACGCTTACAGAGAGATTAACTATAATATGTCAATTCCTGGTGCACAATTAGATGGTGGGGCACAATTGGGATGACCGAGTTAATTTAAGAGGAGTGCCTAGGGAGTGTCTTAAGGAGATTATTAAGGAGGATACTACAAATTATGGAGGAGATGTCTCCAAATGAGAGGTAACAAGTGCAAGTGAGGAAAAACTCTCAGAAGGTGAACAACCATATTCATGGCATGATTAGAGCTTTCCGATGTAATGTATCTCCTTTGGGGGATAACATGAAAGTTAACATGGTACATCAACTAACTTATGAAAAACAAAAAGGGTTAGGTGAATAAAAAGTGCATTACTCTTCGGGGAATGACTCGGATAGTGAAATCTTTGATTGGTTATCTACATGTACAGGATGGACAACTGACTACTTAATGATAGAAAGTGTCATGGAAGATAAAGAGGGTGTTTGGGAGAATTTAGACATTGACGATAGAGTGTGTATGCGAGAGGTGAAGAAAGAAGTGATAGTGCGGGAGAAAGAAGGTAGGAGTCCATTTGACAGTTGTGAGGAGAATCGTGAAGCTCTAGAAGAGGAAACCCTAGAGGAAAAGAAGTTCATGAAGAGTATAGGCAGTGAAAACCTTAGTAAAAAATGCATGGATGACAAGGATAAAAAAGTTAATATAGATAATGACCTAGGTGATATTGGAAACTATAATGTAAGTGAATTAAGGGAGTTGTGTGTGTTATTAGCAGAAGAGAAGATGGCAACCAAAGAAAATTTAAGGGTAGTAAGATGAATGATCTCGTGTCTAGGAATAGATAGAGTGCAAGCTTTGCGAGAGTTATGCCAGAGCAAGGAATTATGAGAGATGATAGATATGTATCACAAGGAAGAAATTGCCTTGTTAGATAGTGTCTTAGGAGAAAAATCTAATTATGGAAGAACGAGAACTACTTATATGCCAACTTAGGCAGAAGGAATGTGTTCTTAATCGACAATTCAATAGGGAAAAACATGAAGTTATATGGGCATTGAAGGAGGCAGTAGTGCTAAATGAGGGTTACACTCAAACATTAAAGGAAGAAGTAGATCCCTTGAGACGGGAGGATGGGTATGCAGGTACCCCACTATTTGAGCAAGCTCAACAGAGGATGCGAGAAGTGTACGAGAAGGTAATAGCCCCCATTAGGGCAAATCAAGCCCAACCCATGATGTACATAGGAGACGTTTGGAGATGGGAGGAGGGATCTACAAAAGACAAGTTCATTAAACAAAGGACAAAGGAAACGTAAGAAGCAACAAAAGCGAGTCACGAGTGGGCCAAAGATGAAGAAAAGGAGTCCTTGTTCCTTACATGAATCTAAGGAAGTTGAGGATGGGGAAAAATAAATAGTACTTAATTTCTTGATGGTGGAGTTAACAGAGGCACAAGAAGAGGAGTTTTATGAGTGCCGTGAGATTGTGCCTTATGCACTTGTGTCCATCATCATAAAAGACGAAGAGAAAGATATGGTTAGGTCAAATCCACACAGTCTTCTAGAAGAAGTACCGATGCATATCTCTCAGGAGATTCCTAGAGTATCTCCTAGGAAACCTCGATCTAATTATGTAGGTGATTCTAGTGTCAAATTGAAAAAAATTGAGGTATCACAAGGGAAATCTATGCTAATTGGATCTTCATTAGAGGGATTCCATTCAAAAAATCTTCAAAATGTCTTAGTTAGACATCAAGGTGTGTTTGCATAGACTTATAAGTGAGTTATTAATTTTGAAACAAAATAGTATTTTTAATTAAATAATATTATTATTTATTTAAAAATTATAAAATAAAAAACTCATAGAAGCCTCATACTATATCAAAAAAACATACCCTTTATTTTCCATATTCATTCTCTATAATTTTCTAATTATTTTTTATTTTCCCAAAATTTTACAACCTTCTCAAAAACATGTAAAGCCCTAATTTGAAAGAAAAACACTTCCTTTGTTAATTGACATTCTGACTTGATTTGATTTGATTAAGTGCTTAATTAACCCACTAAACATCATTAGAATTTTATAAAACTCACACATTCCATAACTCTTAATGTATACTAACCTTGATTAAAAGTATTTCAAAAATTGTATGTTGAAGTTCTTAATATTCACTAATTATTACCATTTTAATCATAATTAGAAAGGATTATCTCACTAAATGACTAGAAATAGGATGAAGTTTGATGATGCCAATGCTCCTTTTGGGATGAGAATTACTTCTCCTCAGAAAACTGAATCCATAAGCAACCCACTCTCTCTAATCACTCATTAACCATACTTAAGCACATATTAATGAAATAGAGAGAAAAAGAAAGGGAAGGAGGCTAGGAACCTAGATGTAGACTAAGTAGAAGGCCTCTATGCACTTCCCTCTTTGCAAAAATATGCCACAATCATCCCCCATAAAACATCTTATTCTCTAAGTCCCCTTTTTGAACAACTACCTCTTTTATGTGTGAATTATAAGACCTCTTCACACTTATTACCCCCCGTTTCATACCTCGTTTGTCCAACCTGCCCAAAGTTGATCCCAAAGTCTAAAAATAGACTATATATGACATATTTAAGCATATCTATCAACTCTCCCTGAGTCCTACACCCCATCAGGGCTTGGCAACATCAAATTCCATTTTCGGTGCTTTATTAATTTTTCGTAAAATTTGGCATCAAATACATTAAAAGGGCTCAAAAATGAACCAATTATCCTAAAAATAGAGGTAAGCTCCCAAAAACATGAAAATGGAAATTTTCTTCTTAAAATTCTAATTTTCTTACTAAAATAGCTATTTTTCTAATTTTTAACCTCTAAAATAGCTAAAAATGCTTTAAAAATATCAATTTTTGCTTAAAAATAATGCCAAAATTAGCCCCATAATTACAAGTTATCACAAAGGACTGTTATAAAAAGCACAATGACATTAAAAGTGGAAAGTTGTAGGAAGGCAGCTGTGCATCATCTAATAACAAGGTGGTGAGGATAGAAGTGAGCAACTGTTTGTGATTTAGTACATGCTCAATTCAATAATAGGATATGTGTCAAGATCTCAAGATATATGGTATGTGGATTCTAGTGCCTCTAACCACGCTTGTCATGGTGAGTGGTTTAGAGATATGCAAAAAATGGAAAAACCACGTTATGTAGAAACAAGTGATGATACTTCGCATCCCATTGCGCATGTTGGTAAAGTGTCATTGTCTATGTAGGATGGCAAAATGAAGTCTTTGACATTTACTTTATGTTCCAAATATTACAAAGAACTTAGTTTCTATTGAACAGATGGTTGAGCAAGGTCTGCAAGTAAGGTTTAATCCTCAAGGATGTTTTGTGGAAGAGTTTAAAAATCAGTGTCGCTTGGTTGTAAAGGGTAACAAAAACGGCAGGAACACCATATTGGGGAATATGGGAATTTCCCACAAGTTGGGGACATGTGGTCAAAACTTTGGATTTTCCATAACTTGAACACCATTAATCCAAAATGAGTGGTTTATGGCTCTTTAGATCCCATTTTTCAAGCGCTTTCCAATGATAGGTCACATGATAGGGCTTTGAGAAACTTACAAACATGTTATCCATGTCCCCCTTTTTTAGTATTCAAAAATGCGAATTGGGAGATTCCCAAATTCTCTAATATGGTGTTCAGGGTGTTTACTTTGGATGTGAATATGCTTGAGGTAAATGAACTCAGATATTGACATATGGCACAAGCGCATTAGTCATGTGAATATACAACGACTGAAGTCTATGCAAGCCTAAAATATTATTGCAGGTTTGCCAAAGTTTAAGGTTGATGATATGCATAAAGTATGTGAAGCATGCCATCTTCATAAGTAGGCCAAACATGCTTTCCCACATGAAAAGCATGTCAGTGCAAGACCATTAGATGTTATGCATTCAGATATATGGGGACTGACCAAACTGCAACAGTTGCAGGTTGCAAGTATTATGTTACATTCATTAATGAACACACTAGGAAATTATGGGTTTACTTCATGAAGGAGAAAAGTGAGGTGTTTGCTCACCTTAAGAGATTTAAAGTCTTGGTCGAGAAGTAAAAATACATGCAAATAAAATGCCTGAGATCAAATGGTGGGGGAGAGTATTTCTCCAATGAGTTCAATGATTTCTTCAGAAATTAGGGATCCAGAGACAGTTTACATGTAGGTACACTCGGCAACAGAATAGTGTTGAAGAAAGAAAAAATAGGCACATTGTAGAAGTGGCATGTGCCTTGATGGACTAAAAAGAATATGCCACATTATTTTTGGGTAGAAGCAGTAGCAAATGTTGTGTACATTATGAACACGACACACACTGTACCTGTTCATGGTATCACTCCTGAACAGAAGTTTACAAGTATAAGACCAGATGTGTCTCACTTGAAAGTGTTTGGGTGTATTGCATATGTGCATGTTCCTAATGAAGTAAGAACAAAGTTGGATCCAAAGTCAAAGAAATGCATTTTTATTGGTTATGCTATGGAGAAAAAAGGTTATAGATGTTATAATCTTCCACTCGCGTCGTAAGATGCGAGTAAGTAGAGATGTCTTTGTCAAGATGAGTAGCTGGTATATGCACCAACGGTGGGAAAAGGCTTGGAACTATAAAAAATAATTTCTCTTGTTTTTGTAACGGATTCTCCCATTTGTGCAATAGAAGTGGAGTGTTCTCTCTCTCCCTCTCTCTCCCTCTCTCTTGCAACTCTATGGTTTGGCCCAATTGACCAAGATCCTCTTGTCTATCCTTTGAAACTCAATACTTGGGAGCATCTTTAGGGTGTTTCCCTCATCAAATGACGGGATTTACAATATAGCACAGGAACCCATTACATAAGTGTGCGAACATAGTTGTCATAGTAGGAATGTGTTAACCAATATGTGGTTAACATACGCTAGTGGCCACCCTGCCTACGTACAATGTTCGCGCCCTTCCCCTCTGTTTGTGTTGCGTACGTTATTCGTGCCTCTCCCCTCTATTTGTGCTGCACTGCTGTGCGAATGTCCTCCGCCCACCCTGCTCAGGCCTCCAGGGTAGCAACTAGAGGGGAATAAACCTACAAAAGCTGGAGGTAGGATTGACTAGGCATGAAGCACAGTTATTCAGGTGAAGCAAGGGTGATTAAGAAGATCTAGGCAATGGGTCATAACCGTGGACTAGGCTTGCGCCCACCATGGTCCCCCATCCAAAGATGTACCTAAATGTCTATTGATCATGAATGCGATGTGTATGCACAAGATAGAGCCTAGTGAGATTTGCAAGTGTTGTGCATGTCAAGGGCGTGGCCTAATCACCTATAGACTCTCTCTCTTTTTCTTTTTTTCTTTCCTTTTGACATGGTTTAGTGGTCAGCACCCCTAAAGAGGGTTTTGTACTGATAAGTGGCCCATGTGGATAGAGTTGTGAGAGCTTAACTTTGAGTTTATCTTTGAGTGGTTGGAAAAGCTCAGCCATGTGTAGCACTACCCCTTGGTTTGGTGACGAAGTCGAGGGGCGGGGTGGAGCTTCGTGGATGAAGCTCCGTGGGTTAAAAGGATTGGGCGAATTGAGCTTTGGAGTGCCCATGGGTTGGGTGTGGGCAAGTCTAGAGGATTTTGTCAAGGAGGAGGGGACTTGCCTGCCCGTTGGTTGCCAAACCATCTTTGTCGATTGGACAGGTACTAGCGAGGTGGGTGTGGTTCACGCAAATTGTTGAGGGGTATGCCTAGGTGGGAACCAAATGATGGAATTGCCATCATGGAAGCCTTGGGCTTCTAAGAGACATTTGGGCACCCAACGCTGCCAAGTAATGAAGGTCCGCGAGGCTTCCATCTTGTTTGTCGACAAGGCTTTGAGCTATGAGGTGATTGTTGACATGGAGGAGAGGCTATTGATTGTGGGTTGGGAAGCCACAGGTGTGTGTTGCCTTTATGGAATCCTTGTGCTTTGAGCACGTTAGTAAGCACCCACGGTTGTTGGCTTCGTTGTGCTTGGGGTTGCCAAACTCATTGGTTGTGGGACATTTTGTTATATGGTGGATGAGCACAAGCAGCATGCTTGGGTAGCCAAAGGCGAGTGTTGCCTCCATAGTAGCCTTGTGCTTGTAAACATGTGGTTGGGGACTAGCCAACGTTAAAGCTTTGTCTTAGGGCTAGTTATTCTTGGCTTAGTTGGCCTTTTGTGCTTGATTTTTAGAGATGGCCATTTGGGGAGCCATAGTTCTATGTAGCCATCGTAAAATCCATGAGAGACTAGAAGATTCTTGGGCACCCACCATTGATTGTCATGATAAAGATATAAGGTCAGGGTGCTTGTAGTGTGGGTGATCAAGGATGTAGAGTTGAGGGGCAATGTTGACGACGAGGCTTGTTTGTCATTGGTGGTGGTGTTGACAGTGGTCGATCGATCGGCTTTGGTGAGGCATGGGGTGGGGGAATAGGAGAGACTACCGATGATGACGATGGGGCGTGAGGGGGAAGGGTAGTCGGGGGTGAGGGTGTGTGTGTCATTTTCATTTGGGGACACAAGAGGACAGTGGCCTTGTTCCCGTTAATTTCCATGGTGGTTGTTTCTTTGCGCCAATTGATTTGGCAATAGGTGGCATCAATCCACTCTTTTCCAATTATTATCTGGCCTTGGAGTGCTCCTGCATCTATAACATGAAATCAGCACCCCAACTAGTTATTTCCAATAGAAATTCTAGGGATAAAAGGCCCAACACTCATTAAACACATTTCATGTGAAATTTGAATATAAGTGTTTTCTTTTGTTAGTGTGGGTTTTCCGAGAGCTTTCCACGCCTCTAAGAATATGAGATTGGTGCGAACCATAGGATATATGTGGGCTTGCCAACATTGTAGACCAGGAGTCCAGTCCATATTCTTGGTGAGTTGAGTTTTGGGGGTAGTTCAGGGACAGTGGAAGACTTACTAGTTGTTGTTGGGGGATGAGGGAGTACCCTTTGTGGAAGCAGTTGGTGGGGGCAAAGGATCATACTCGATGCACTCCCCATCTTACAGGATCATTATTACCTTGTGCCCTAGGAAATCTAGAGGGTAGCTGTGTTGTCAACAGCGAAGTTGATTGTACTTGTAGCGTTCTGGACCCAACTTCCGCCAAGGATGACTGCTTCTTTTGTTTCACCTATGGGAACCACATAAAACTTAAAAGCTAATGGGTTAGCTACAGTATGTACAATTTGTGTACAAGACCCAAGGCTTTGTATGCATTGTCCACTAGGCAATTGAACTTTGACATGGGTAGGTTTAAGAGAGGGTTTTCTTAGAGAGACCCATGTTTCCCAAGGCAAAAGATTATGGCTAGCTGTGGAAGATAGCCAAGCATGCTTCTACCAAAGGGAAAATCTATCCAGACCCGAAGGGTGGTTGTTTTAGGTTGTGGAGCTACACTTACACTCAAGGTGTTAAGCGAGGCAATGGCTTTGTAGGGTTCATGAAGGGTCTAGCCGTTTGGGAGCACGAATTGTGTGCCAAGTTTGCGACCTAGGAGGGTGTCAAGTGTAGCAAGGATTTTAAGCCAATCGTGGTTGCCTTCATCACTATTGACAGAAGCGACCATGATGGCACCCGTGCATCATCAAGGGCTTGATGACAAGCCTCGCAAACCAAGAGATCATTACTCCTAGCAGTAGTCCTCACAGAATCTTCAGCAAAGGGAGATTTGGCCATGGGATGTGAGTGCCAGGTATATAAATTGACCTTAAGTGTTTCAGATTATTTGCGGAGGTAGACATGATACAAGTCCCATTCATGGACTAGTCAGGTTTGTCTCATGTGAAGAGTCAACCTAAGATGGCATTATAGGCGGCATTACGAAATTCCATGACCACAAATGAGAGGTGGAATGTCATGTCATAGACTTTGACCTTGAGGTCATGCACTAAGCCCAGGGGTTTTGCGGCAGAGCTCCCAAACGCAAGCTTGATGGCCCCTGTTTTCCCAACATGCTTGTGTGAGGATGCTTACACCAGCACCTCCATCCAGGTTACGGGCGCTCGAATGCTTAATTTGAATGGTCATGAGCGCCCGAATGGACACACCACATGCCAAACACTAACCCCACATTTTTCTGAAATTTTAAATAACCTTTGTCTAATTTTCCACTAAGTTTCAGGAATTTTTTGAAATTTTTAATTTACCCTGAATGCATTTAGAATACGAACGATCAAAAAATTTTGAAATTTCAATGGTTTTCCCAGAATACGGAAAGCCAACAGTTTCAGGAAAATAAAAAGACAAAAAAAATTAGAATGTGAAAGGTTAAAAGTTTCCGGAATCCGAAAGGCCAAAAGGTTTCCCGGAATTCGGAAAGCCAAAAGGTTTCAGGAAAGCGGAAAGCCAAAAGGTTTCGGGAAAGCAGAAAGCCAAAAAGTTTCCCAAAAGATGAAAAGCCAAAAGTTTTTAAGAGAAAAAATTTCTGAGATTTTTTTTTCTCAAATGTCAAATTTTCTTTATTTTTAAGGCTTTTTCCAAGCTTTTTTTGAAAAAATTTCAAAAGCATTTTTGTAAATAACAAAAAACTCATTTGTTTTTAAAAAATAAAAAAAACTAACATTAATAAGCTTAGTTAAAAGCTTATGAATTTTTTTTTAGGGGGGGGATGTTTTTTTCGCCGCCGGCAAACTGCTGTGCAACCCCCCCCGGCCTGTGCGCAAAAATAAGAGAGAGAGGGAGAGATTATCTCTCCTCATTCTTCTCTCCTCTCCACTCCCTTCTCTCTCCACCCTCTCCTTCTTTGTTAGAGAGGAGGTTGATTAAGCTTTAATTAAACTTTTTAATTAAACTAAGCCTAATTATAATTAAATATTAATAATGATTAATATTTAATTTAAAATCCCTTTTAAGAGAAATTCACACGGGGGAAGAGAAAAAAAGAAGGAAAAATCAAAATTGAGAGGTTTAGAGGGTCCCACGCACAAGGGAGAGCATTTCATGCATCAACATGCTGCCTCCTACTGCATTTCAGCAGAAAATCGGCAAAAATTTGATCGCATATCCGCGAAAAACCCTCAAAAATGTATAAAAATACATTTTTAACCATAAAAATGCTCAAACAATTTCTAAAAAATTAGAAAAAAAATCCTAAAATTTCTAAAAATTTAGGGAATCCATTCTACCAAAAATATTCACAATAAAATATGTGGCATTTTTGTAAAAATTTCTATTAATGCTTATTTTAAACCACAAAAAATAGGAAAAAATAGCATTAAACTCATGGAATTCCCCCGCAACGTCGATTCGTCCATTGAATAGTAGTAACATACGTTCCAATTGCCATATCAATGATCCACATGCAAATCATCAACACAAATCAATAAAATAATAATTTTATTAGTAAATATTAAAATTTACTTAAAAAATACTAAAAATTGCAAGAAGAAAAAATCAACAACAATTAACTAGAGATTGCTCTAATACCACCGTTAAAACCTTAAGATATCTCTAGATAATTGTTATGCATAAACATGCATAAATCAGGCATAAACTCATCCACCCAACTACCCCCGAGAGCCCAAGGGATGCACACATGAATTATAAATGAAATACATCATATCTCTATCTTGATGTCCCATACCATTAAGAGGTATAACTCCAATCCAATAGCATGTAGCTATAGTGTGGAATGGTAGGTGAATAGATATGATCCTCTACATAAGAGATCATAGTCTAAGCCCCCCAAGCCTCCCTTGAGTGAGTGTGTCCCATGCCCCTATTATATAGGAGGGCCCTCAAGTGACTCTTGACTCTCCATTTCCCATGTGTGACCCTTGGATGCCTAACCCTAACATTAACCCTTAAAGTTAGTCCTAACCCATGCTCCACTAGAGCTTGTTCCCATGGTCCCATGCTCACAAGCCTAATGTGGGTTAGCCTCCTAGTATATGCACACATAATGTGCATATAACATACTTCCCCTCTCTCAAAACATTGCACTCTTGCAATGAAAAGAAGAAGAACTGCACTGAACAATATCAACCGACTCCCAAGTTGAATCCTCTATTTCCTTATCTTTTCACCTAATTTTAACCTTAGGGATTAGTCAACTACAAAGTTTCCTTTCCCTGAATTCAAGTACCTTATCAGGTTCATGTGGAACATAGGATAATTCTTCGACTTCAACGAGTTCTTGAGGAGTAACTGTGTTATCCTCACCTCCGAGTTTCTCGTTCATAACTGTGTTATCCTCACCTCCGAGTTTCTCTTTCAATCTATTGATATGAAAGACTGGATGAACTCTAACAATTGGAGGTAGTTTTAGTTCATACGCAACCGTGCTAATCCAATGTATAAATCGAAATGGACCACAATATTTAGGAGATAAATTTGAGCATTTTTCTATATTGACAAAGTCTGAGAATCTTTAGGAATATTAAAATAAACCAACGCTCCTAGTTCAAAAGACCAAGTTGAGTGTCCTTTTATCAGCATGAACCGTGCCCTATCCTGAGCACTCCTGATAGAATCCCGAGCTTTAGTCAGCATTTCTTGCATATCATGCAAGAAATCCCTTGATACATCAAGCTCAATGTCCTTAAGACCGACATCAATAGATGCCCTGGGTTGATACCCATACATAAGCATGAACGGACTAAAACCAATAGCCGTATGTTTAAAACTGTTATAGAAAAATTCCATCATTGGAATATATTTTTCTCGATTTGACGCTTTTCCAGAGACATATGCACGAAGCATATCCTCTACAATCTGATTCATACGCTTTGTTTTCCCATCAGACTACTACGGATGATCAGAGGAATTCATACTCAAAGTAAATTTCTCGTTGTTGTAAACCATTCAGAATAAAGTAGGAAAACATGGCATTATAATAGCAGAAACCAGGGATGTACCCACATCTGCACATGGAATTATCGACATCCCAAGTTATCCATATCAGGTGGACTATATAAATCGCCTAAAGGATGGAACTAATGCCAATAAAGGAAGAATCCAAAATTCCTTAATTCGAACACAACAAGATAAACTCGTTGAACTCTAAAGAAAGAGATTTCAACAAGTGAATATGTCGACGAGATTTACCCTCATCAAAACATGCTGGCTATAGATAGAAGAAGTTTATCTAGAGAATGCCCACACTATAACTTCTAGTGAATTTAGAAAATGAGATTGTCTTTGAATGTTGAGGTCAACATGCTAAGTGATGTAAGCAAAGCAACAATCTTAAGCCCAAATTATCCCATAAGATAATATATGTGAGGGATCGCTAGCATCCCATACCACCATGATACCACACCCATACATACCTTAAAATTTGAAACTCCCTAGTATGCCGTCTAGGAAAAATGAATAAAATCCTGTAAGGAATAAGATGGCCTTATTCCAGACTTTCACATACTAAAATCTGTCTCTATATTCCTGAGACTACATCAAGGAATAACTCTTTCCGAGTACATCATTAGAAAAGAATTTTGAATTATTGGCGCCTTTCTAATGATAACTACCCAATAAACACAATAAAGCTAAGGTAGAAAAATAATTCACCTAGATACATAAGCAACTAGGTATCCAAGTTGGAATATGTACAAGAGTACAAGCAATATACTCCAAAATTATGTGCAAAAAACGAAGGTAAATGCTACCCTCAAAGCACGTAAAATTATCCAAAAGATCAAAAGATCCTAATAAAACCTTGGATAAAAGCATAAAAGCTCCTCAAATCCATGAAAACTATAGTTGATCATAAAAATCAATGCATGCCATCTAATGGTCACATTAATCATGCCAAAAGAAGCATTAAAATTGGTGGCCAACTCATCAATCCTGGAGTATATGAACGTGGTGTCGTTCAAGCAAAACTCCAAAGTAAGCAAGTGAAACACATGTGTGTAGCACTCATTAAAAAACCCCTAGACACAAGTGATCTAGGCAGAACCTCATGAGTCCATATAAAACTTGAAAAACATCCAATAAAATCCACCAAAATAAACCTGATAGAATTTATCTTAGGCTTAAGAAATTAAGCATAGAACACACTTAAACAAGTGCAAAATAAATTATTATGTCCAAGTGTCAAAGGTGAAACACACTTTGAACGCAAATTCTAGCCATCATTGAAGAAAGTAAGAAACATGTCCAAAAATAATGGCTAAACAATGGTAAAAAATCATGAAAACATCGTTTAGAATTAATTCAAATAAAAATAACTACTAATACAAGGTACAATCGTATTAATACTATGCGAATAACCCGCATCTATCTAATGTCAACACGAGAAAACGTACTTCAACATTAATAACCCTCAAAAATATTAAATTCTCGAGAAAAAGAATTATCATGATTTTTTCTGAATTTTTTCTAATTTAATAGGGCCTCAAAATACGATAATTTTGAATTCCACCAAACCTATCTTATGGCATTCCAAACCTATATTTTTCAAAAAAAATAGCAATTAGATTTGCTAAAATACCATTGATATTTTAAAAATACCAATTTTTAAGTTTTCTAAAAATAATTTCTAGAAAATTCCTAATTTTTCCTGAGAATCCCATCATCGTTCACGAAATTTTCAATTTCGCTCGACAATTCTCAAATCCAATGACAATTTATAATTTTAATGGATTTTTTTTTTAGGTCAAAAAATATATTTTTAAAAGGATTTAAATGGTCAAGGATGCTCGAATGGACACACCACATGCCAAACACCAACCCCACATTTTCTCAAAATTTTAAATAACCTTTGTCTAATTTTTCACTAATTTTCAGGAATTTTTTGAAAATTTTAATTTACCCCGAACGCATTTAGAATATGAACGGTCAAAAAATTTCAAAATTCCAATGGTTTTCCCAGAATACAGAAAGCCAACAATTTTGGGAAAATGAAAAGACAAAAAAATCAGAATGTGAAAGGTCAAAAGTTTTCGGAATCCGAAAGGTCAAAAGATTTCCCAGAATTCGGAAAGATTAGGAAACGAGGAGAGTAGGTGAAATTTGCATTCTGGATGAAATTCTGAGAAGTGTATGCCCGTTCCTTTCACAGTGAACAATCGTGGCAAGTTTGCCATGCCCGTTCCATTCTCTTGGGCATATCTTTTGATATCTCTAGCCATTAATTTGGCAAAGAGCATTGAAAAGGGGAATAAATTACATTAATTAAGCATAAATTGCATTAAACAAGGGGTCAACTCTTTTTCAGAGAATATTTGCAGGTGGCTGTCAGACTTGCACCAATTAAAAATCTCTGAAAATTGGAAGTAGGCTGTATGTGAGTGCTCTTGTTGGAAGACTCACTGAGTCCTTGGGCAAACCCCCTTCCTAGACTAGTCAGTATGTCCAAGGTGTGGGCATCCAGGAAAGGGTTGGTACCTATAGGATTTGTGGAGATGTTGGGTAAAGGACCAAAGTTCGATGGGTTTGTTGTCTCGCAAAGGGATGGGACCGTGTGTACACCTCTGAGTACAAGAAGGATAAGGCACACAATTCGATTTCAAGAAATGATCAAAAGGCTCTGGGTCGTCGAAGATACCCACGCGTGCGTCGAGGAAGAAAAATGGAACAAGGTGTTAGAGTTGTTTTCTGAACTCGGGCATGGATCTGGTTGATTGACCTTGCTGGTCCTCAACAGATGAGTCCATGGCTCTTTTATATGGATCTGTTGGTTGATCTTACTGATCTTCAACGGAGAGTCCATCTAGATTTTTATAAGTGAATCTTGTCTGGCATGTCATGTAGTGATGGTATGTATAACTCCCCACGCCCCACTACTACTCCACGACATGCACATGCACACTCCACACGTGCCCACTGCTTTCTTTCCTCCATTTATCACGTTGGGGGAAAACATGCATACTTGAGAGGACATTTTACCCTCAGATGTGTCTGCATATAATGCAAACAAAGGCCGTGATTTCATTTTCAATTTCCAATCCAACCAAAATCCTAGGGATCTTTTTAGTAAGATATGTTGGAGGTTCCAGATCGTGCAAGGTTTATTTTTCTCACTCTACATATTTGTTATGCATAAACATAATTGTCATCCACCCAAACCACCCCTGAGCCCAAGGGATGCACACATGAATTATAAATGAAATACGTCATACCTCTACCTTGATGCCCCCCAAGCCTCCCTTGAGTGTGCCCCATGCCCCTATTATATAGGAGGGCCCTCAAGTGACTCTTGACTCTCCATTTCCCATGTGTGACCCTTGGATGCCGGACCCTAACCTTAACCCTTAAGGTTAGTCCTAACCCATGCTCCACTAGAGCTTGTTCCCATGCTCCCATGCTCACAAGCCTAATGTGGGTTAGCCTCCTAGTATATGCACACATAATGTGCATATAACACCTTTGACCACATGTTTGTTATAGGAAATGGGCAATGCTACGTTGGTGTCATCACCTTCAAAGTATTATCTCGGTACATTAACGCGAATTATTCGGTGCACCTTTGTGTTGTGGGTGGTAAAGATGGAGTAAGTCTGGATGATGGGGCTTAGATTCATCCGAGGAATCTGGAGCTTCCTCCTCCACATAAGCCTGTAGTTTGTGTTCCATCCAATCCCAAAGGTCATTCCATAAATTTGGACTACCTTTTAACAAGATTCCAATGGGCATGTGGATTTGGGAGAAAAGGAAGGCAAAGAGGCTGGCCAGGTCACGTTGATGAGTAGGGGCTTCTTGAGGGGAGGGGCCTTGATATTAGGGTGGACCAGCAATAGTATATGGAAGTTCAATTTGGTCCTTATTTGACAAGTGTAGAGTTCAAGAGGTGGTTGTAGTAGGAGGATAAAATACCTCATCAAATTTGGTGTGCGGACCTCATGAGTCTCTATTAGACTTTGTGTCTGTATTTGCATCATTGAGTTGTTCGATGTGAATGGGGGATTTGGGCTTGGCCATTTATGGAATAGGCATTGAGGAGGTGCAAGAGGGAAAAAATCATCATTTGTCAACATCATGTTGGCTAACGAATCGTCCTCGGCCTCGAGCGTTTGCGGGGGCTCTTATACCTTACCTGGTGTGGAACTTCAAGTTCAACGGGGGACGGCACACTCTCAGGTATACGAGGTCAAAGGTTACGAAAATGGGTGACGGTTCAAGTTGAGCCTGGTATTGCTCTACCAGTGCGTGGGCCTCGTGAAGATGTTGCTTCTCAAGGATGGCATTGGGATATGTGGCCAGCCGTTTTTTTCGTTTGGTGAGTTTTTAGTGGGCTACATGGGGGAGTGGCAGTTTGGCACGATCATCGCTCCTGGACCAGGAGGATGTGGTCTTTGTTGAGCCCGTGCGGATGCTAACCTGATCGTCGCCATGGCCAATGTGCTTAGAGCGTTGTTTCTTTTGCGATGTGGCCTTCTTTAACTTGGCCTGCAAACCGTGTGACGACATTCAATGGGACAGTGGATATCTTCCCATGTTGAACACTCAACACGTTGAGAGATAGCATGCCTTCGACTGTGGAATGAGAAACTGATTGCAAAGGGAAATCCTTATAGTAATGGTCAATTCCACAGTTATAACATTGTGGTTGCATTGGCAGACGCTTCTTTTTAGGGCATTTTGTGACTCTATGGGGTTCATGGCAAAGGAAACACAAAAGAGGTGGTTTCCATGTGGAGCCACCTATCATGTGCACAAGAGGTTTAGGGTCCATGTGAGGCACTGGCAAAGGGAGATGAGGTGTTAAGGGTACCTCCGGGATGGCAGAATGCATGGGCTCCACGGGTTTAGCAATGGACCTGGTTGGGATCTTTCCATAAGCAATAGGGTGTGCCTAGAGAGACAACAGTTGGGATGGAAACATTGGTACTGGAGAGGGGCGTGGTGGCATGTTATATGAGTAATTGGTTTGGGGTAGTGCCACCATCAAGGCTTGGCCCGAGAGGAGAGGAAGGTAATTGGGTTGGCCCAAGAGGAGAGGAAGGTAATTGGGTTGTTATTGGCACGATGGCCAATTGCGTGGAATAACTTTCTCGCATGTTGTCATCGAGAAAGATCACCCATTTACAAGCCTGATCAAAGGTGGAGAGGTCCTTGACCAACATGTGGTTGTGAAGCCTTGGATTGTGCAAGGCCAAGAGAGGAAACGGTCCACCAATTTCTTATCACTCAATTTTTTCCTCTCTTCACAATGCGAATCAAGGTACTTAATGTGTGCGATGTAGTCACGTAAGGTTTTCGCTAGTTTTTGTCTAATTGGAACAGTCAGATGACGGGGCTCCATTTGGGCCCGTAGGTTGCAAAGCCAAGAATGAAGGTGTCTCTCACCGCTTTGAAAGCACTTTTGTGCCGAGGGTCCAAGGATTGGAACCATTGCACAGCCTTGCCTTCAAGGCTGAGTCCAAGTAGATGGACTTTGGTTGCATCGTCAAAAATTTCAAATGCCTAACAGAGTTGGTTAAAGACCTCAATGTGGAATATGGGGTCTCCAAAGTGTTTTTCAATAATGCTACTAATTTCACCAATGCATGAACAAAAATGAGTGTTTTTTAATTGATTTTGGTTGATTTAGATGCTCTAATACTACTAATTTCAACAATGCATGAACAAAAATGATGAAATGCATAAATAAAAAACACAACTTCCACTTCTAGTCCACCTAATGTTTTTATAGTGGATTACACCCCTAATTACAATTGGTAACCTATTTATTAGCTTAATGCAACTAATCTAAGTCTCTTCTTGGTCTCAAATCTAATGCAAAGGACCAATGATACCCCTTCCAATCTTGCAAATAGAATGTCTCACCCAATACAAAACAAGCTTAATGCAAAATAAGCTTTAAAAGAAAATTCAAAAATAATAAATCAAACACTTCCAAAACTCTAAAACCGAATGTCTTTTGAAGTATGATGTCCTACTCAACACTAGGCAATATTGGGTACACCTAATATCCAAAAAGTAATGGAAATCATAAGTAATGCCCAGGTTTTTTCCCCAAAAGTGACGCCAAATATGTTGAAGGAAATATCTTACCTTGCCCTATACCAAAAAAACAAGTGTCATTTGGTACTTTGCCGTAGAGAGTCACAAATCCAACTTCTCATGTGGGTATGCTAGATCGTTGTTTAATACTTTGTCATAGGGTTGTAAAAGAAAATTCTCGTGTGGGTATGCTAGGCCATCATTTGCATCCTCTCCTTGTTGTCATGCCAAGGAGACTCCATGACTATGGGAGTAAAGTGGAGCTCTGTTTACTTACATGGAGGAAAGAATTGGCTAGATGATGTCGCCGGTAGGTGGTCTAGAACCACTAAAGGGCTGGGTCTTAACTAAACAACACTTTTGACACTCCTGCTAGGGAATATCTAACTCATGGGGGGCTCACTAGCTAGGGATATATGACCCATGGGGAAGTTGACTGATAGAAATTGACTATTGTGGGAATCTAGGAAGTGCTAAGAGTTTAGAAGCACCAAGAGTTGACAAGAAACTTGCATAGGAAAGGCAAAGCTGAGTGAAGTGATTATTGTGTCATGGCAAGAGATGTGGTCATGCGACATGTGGTTTTTAGAAGCCATTGCACATGGAAGCTAGATGGAGAATGATGGACACTCATCCACATAAATATGTTACCATCATGCAGGCAACCAAGACTGCTAGTTTTTGGAAGTCATGCACATGGAAGTTGCATGGAGAATGATGGACACATCCAAATAAATATGTTATCGACATAAGAAGGCAAGACCAATGGTGAGTCTCCGCATCACACAAATCAACTTTAGAGAGAAGGCCTTCAACAGAGCAGGACCAACATTAATAAGAAGATCTAAGGGAAGCTAAACTCTAAGATCAAGAGGATTAAGATCAATGAATTCAAGAAGATCAAATATTCCAAGAAGAACAAGGCAACGGTGGAGAACAACTAGAGCTATAAGACAGAGGACATGAAGATCAAAGAGAAGCTAGACAACTTTAACTAGTAGCAATGTCACTAGAATACTCAAAGTTCAAAGGGAAGAGTGATGAATAACTTGATGCTCATGTCTTCTCAGCTCTAGTAGTGGTCAAAGATGACTTTCCAAATACAAAACTGTTTGTGGTAGATGGTGAAAAGCCAAACTATTAAGAAGAAATGTTGCAAAACTGACTGACTTATCCTTTCTAGAATACATGTCGAGGGGCTAGAGGAAGAAGATGACCCTGAGAAGTAAGTCATTCATGGTGATAGTTAGGAAACTTTACAAGATGGACATTGATCAAATACTCTAAAGATGTGTCCTAGAGCATGAGTAGCAAGCTCTATTGCAGAAGCACACCAAGGAGTTAATGGAGGACACTTTTCAAAAGAAATCATAGGAAGGAAGGTGTTCCAATCAAGACTATGGTGATCAGCAAACAATCAGGACTATAGTGAGACAAAAAATAATCAAGGATGCTCAGACCTTTGCAAAAGAATGTGATGTGTCAAAGGAAGGTGTTCCAATCAGGACTATGGTGACCACATCAACAATCATAGGACTATGGTGACCATCAATAATCAAGGATGCACCTTTGTAAAAGAATATGACATGTGCCAAAGAAAGGTGTTTTAATCAGGACTATAGTGACCTTTTCAACAATTATAGGAAGGAAGGTGTTCTAATCAGGTGTTCCAATAAGGAATATGGTGACCAAGAACAATGGAGGATGCTCACAGTTTTGCAAAAGAATGTGATGTATCAAAGGATAGGAGGACTACTTATAAGACAGAACACCACACAATCCAATGTTTCTTCTTGAGCCATTTTAAAAATGGGGCTTGGACTTTGTAGGAGGTCCGTTCAAAACCAATAGCCCAAAGAACAAGCAACAAGTACATTGTGTTGGTGGGCAGCATAATATTGCACAAAGTGGGGAAGCAAAGATAATGAAAGACTACAAAGTAGCATCTAAAGCCAAATTCTTATATAAAGTGATCAGGACAAGATTCAAATATTTAAATGAGGTAAACAAGAAGTTGAGAGAGCAGTACATGGTGGTACACAAGAAGTGAACTATGTATTATCTGCCGCCACCCCCACAGGCCGATAGTCAAGTAAAGTCCACCAATGGAATCCTGAAGAGAATTCTCATGAAGACTGTAAATGAGACTTGGTTGGATTCAAACACAACGGTACATTGTGGACTATGGGCATTCAGAACAACTTACAAGAACACCACGTGATTGTTACCCTTCTTTATGGTGTATGGGTTAGAAGTAGTAGTGCCCATGGAATGTGCCAAGTCTCAAGATTGCTTTAGTAGAGAAGCACTGACTTCTAGTATAAAACACTTATACCCAGCTTCCTAAAGATTTTGTATAGTCTTTTTCCATCTCATCTTAAGCTTTCTTGGGTGTGGTCCCATCTTGGAATTGAACATCAGTACTGCATCTCCTTCTTTATAGATTTTGAACTTTGAGTTCTTGTCCACCTGAAGCTTCCTTCTCTTTTGAACTACTTTAGTTGTCCATGCACTAAAAAACCTCCTCCTCCTTTCATCGAGTGTGTGGCAAAAGACTACCAAAACTAGTGAATGAAGATTCTAATTGAAGCTATATTATGGCAAGACACTAGATCAGATAATGCTGAATATAACAGTAGGAACAAGATATGAAAAGTCTGTTAAGATGACTTAATGGGTACCAAGACATTTGAATTAGCAAGTCTAAGTGGGGAAAGACTACCGAAACCAATGAATGGGTATAAACTAAAGCTATATTATGGTCCACAACACCAAAACAGATGCTAGACAACAAAAATCAAGAACTAGATCTAGAAAATGATGAACAAAGGAATCAGGAAGTGTGCATGTCGTGGTGTCGACATGCAGGGTGGAAGAAAAGACAGCTGATAGTAGGACTATATTACGATTTAAACAAAAAAAATAGCACCCTTAGCTAGGCCACATGGGAGCAAGGGAAAAAAGTTTTATGACCATCTTCATCATGATTTATGCCTTTGAAAGCTAAGGAGCTAAATCAACCTCAAATTTTGGAGAGGTTGAGAATTCATGGTTGTACCATCAAGAAAATCACACTGTATTGCCAACAATCCATTACGCGCCCAAAACCCCAATGGTTTGGGTGGAGTCGCAAGTTCCAGTTTGTGAAACGATATGTTTCCTCTGCATATCCTACCTTCTGTACACACAACTTTATTGCATTATGTGCTCTCTCTCTCACCCATATCTAACTTTCTTGTGTCAAGTAGGATGGTGGATTTTGAGTACCTCACATAGACCTTGCACAAGCACGTGGACTGGCTCAACAGAGGCGTGCCCAAGAAGTTTGTAGAACTCTCGTAGGATGAGCTCCACACCATCACCCTCTCGTCTCGACAGAGGAAAAAGTTCACACCATAGGATGTGGCAGAGGTGTTCTAGTTGCTCTCATGTCCTCTAGATGGGAAAGCAAATGAGCATAAGATTACAAGAAACCTTGATAAAAACATAAGTAGAGAAGTTTGTGGTAGAACTGATTAATGTGAACCCACACAAAGTGGAGTTAGTGAAAGCCAAAGCATGACTGGCAGTGCTGGATGCAAAAGAGTCCCCTGAAGTCTTTGAGCTAGATGCTAAAAAGATGGAAGAATGGGAGGAGCACGTTATCGATGAGCTAAAGGGGGAGTATTTATAGTGGTAAAAAGCTGTAATGGAGGCTCCCACACCCACTTGTAACCAAATATTTCCCCTGTGGAAAAGAAGACTAGATTCTGCGCATAGGGGGAAGGAACAACAAAGAAGGATTGTCGACAATAGGACATGAATCTAAAAAAGTGGTTAAAGGCTAGGAAATATCCAAGAGTGGTATAGGAGTGCAACTTATTAGATATATTGGTAGTACTACACTTGTGAGGATATGTACTTATGCCATGGGCACTTTTCTCCCATTGCAGTTTTCCCCATGGCCATTTAGCTATGAACATACACCTTAGGGTTAGCTAGTATATAAACAATTTCATCCTCACTTTAGGGTTGCACTCATTTATTCTTTCTCTTTGTACTTGTAGAGAGCTTCATCTCTCTCCTTTAAGCTTGCCAATCTCTCTTACACTCTACACCTCTGTGTTCTTATCTTTGAGCATTGTGTCTGTGTGAGTGTGTCTGTGTGAGTCCAACTCCATTTTGTGAGCTAATAGTAGGGGTATCAAAGAAAAGCTTTCCATAGATTATTTTTTGGCTTTTTCTACACTCTGTTCAAGCTTTCTATATCTTGTCCTAATTGATTTCATCAAGTGCTTGTAACCGTTTATCGTGCAAAGTTGTGGTACTATTTGAAGATTTCCATTGAAGCTTTCTCTCCCAATAGGGAAGGATGCTTCTTCTGATTCATTCAATTAGGAGCTCCTCATAGTAGTCAATTCATCCGAACAGTAGTATAGCTATAGTCGACTCTTCAAATGATTCCATCTAGAATTGTCTATTTTTGTGATCATTTTTATTTGCAATTGCTTTCGAGTGCAATGCTTGGTTCTACAATCATTTTCAGGTTTACAATCAACCAGGATTTACAATCAACCAGGATTTCTTCGATTGACCGATTCCACTTTTTGATTGATCAATTCCATTTTGTCTAATCACTTAATTCCACTTTTCTTACAATTCCAAAAGTCAAATTGTTTAACTATTCGACTTCGGCGATCCAACTTCAATGATCCAACCTTGGTAATCCAACTTCAATGATTCCAAAAGTCAGATCATCAGCGATCCAACTTCAATGATCCAATGTTGACGATCCATCTTTGGCAATTCCATTTTTGTGATCGTCCGATTCTACTTTCTTTGATCCTTCAATTTTAAGGTTGGATTGCACAATCCTTCAACAAGCCAAGACTCCAATCGATGATCCTACTGTTATTTTTTAGCAATTTGCCTTATCAGTTAAAAGGTCTATTATTTTGTATATTCGCTCTTGTAACACATCCATGCTTGCTTGGAACACTTTAGAAACTATGTATCAAGCTAAGCACATTTTCTCAAAAGGTAACCTGATAATGAGAAAATGTAGGAGAAGGGTTCCATGAATGAACACTTAACCAAGTTGTAGAACATAAGAGAGCAACTTCTCAACACTGATGAGATAATTCCTCATAAGGATATGGTTAACATCACCTTCAACTCTTTACATGAATCTTATCTTGGTTTTAATAATTCCCTCCGACTTTCTTTGAGAGGTAGTGAATTAGCTTACTATTGTTTTGTAGCAGGAACAGTCTAGAAAGAATGCTAGCAGTGATCAACCCTAAGGATAAGGGTAAGAAATTTCAGTTTAGAAAGAATGTGATCAACTTCTAAGGCTAAGGGGGGTGATTCCAAATTCCCACAAAGGTGACTCGATGGTATTGCATTCAAACTTCAAAATAAGGAAAAGAGGAAAAAGGAATCTAAAAAAGGTTCTAGTTTTTTGAGTCACTAGTCTCCCTAAAAAGGTGAAATTAGTGACTCATTAGCGTATGCCAAAAAACCAAAAACACACATGTGTTCAACCTTAGGTTTTCAATTGAACCAAGCCTCACAAAGAGTGTTAGTCTTCAAACTTTTGTGGGGCATCTATTTAGCACATAGGTGACAAAGAACTACTTCCATCCAAAACTTATGTGGGACCTGTTGACCTTTAACTAGCGTGGTTAAAGATCTAAGCACAATGTGTTTGTCCTCTGTTCTCACGAACAATGCATTTATCATCTGCAAATTCAACATTAAGGCTCCCCTAGAGTGGGGAGAAGGCAGATTCTTTTGAATTTGTGGGACAAAATGTATATTCTGAAGACAAAGATCATCACCACTAACAGTAGTGAGAACTATCTCACCAATATCTTTAATTGGGTAAGAGGCATTATTGGCACATGTAATAGTGTGACCACCTTACATAGTCTCCATATATTTGACCAAACTTCTTTGAGAAGTTATGTGCTTAGAAGAAGCACCACTATCAAGAAACCAACTATTAGAGATAGTTACACTAAGACATGCATCCTATTGTGATTATGATTTCAAATAGCCATTAGTGAGAAGTTTTCATGGGTAATAACATTAGTAGAGTCCTCTTTTTTTGAATTTTCTGATTGTCATAGGCAGTTTTACGGAGACTAATGACTCCTTTATCTGGCCCATTTTGGGTCGTCTAAAATACCCCTAATGCTACATAATAGAAAAGTTATAAATTGAAGATGAAATTAGATTTTCTAAGTGAGTATAGATGTTACACTGTAAGATTATAATCCTCATAGGATGATACAATGAGCTGCTATGTAACCATTCCTCCATGAACTAAGAACATTCTAGAGGTTAGTCTAGATCAGTCAAAGAACTGTTCATATATGAGTCACGAGTGGCTGTTGCTATTCATAATGCAACAAAGACTTAGCTAACTATGATACTCATGGCAGTGTATAAATGAAAGCTCACAATAGTAAAGTGCATCATACAGACTATGGACATCACTCACATAGTCTTCAATACATAGATATCTTGAATCTATTCAGTAAAGACATAATCTATGAACTAGGAACATTTTGGAGGTTAGTCTAGATGAGTCAAAGGAGCATTCTAAAGGCTTTCAGAGAAGAGTGGCTATTGTTATTAATAGTGCAACAAAGACTTCGCTATGTGATATATTGTACTCATCTCCATGCACATGGCAGTGCATAAATGAAAGCTCACAACATTAAAGTGCATCATACATACTCTGGACATCACACACATAGTCCTCAATACATAGATAGCTTGAATCCATTCAGTATAGACACAATCCATTCAGTAAAGACACACATAGCCTATGTCTTTACTAAATCCATTTAGTAATAAATACACAATCAATTCCTTACAAAGACTGATCCAAATGCTTCTGAGATAAAGAAGAAATTAAAGGTAAAGTGTTTTCACTACAATAAGCTTGGTCATGTGGTCGTCATATATATTGAAGGAAGAAAATGATAATGACACTTCGAAACCTTGAAGAAGTAGTCCAGGAACAATGCTAAAGTGAAATTAGAGTTATTTGTGGATCGAAGAGATATGTACAAAGGTAGAATATTTCTTAGCACCTGATGGTTCATGGACATCTAACCTAACATATGACCACTCAAAAGGAGTACTACTATGCCTCTTAGATTCTTTCAAAGTCAGTGCTTCTCTACTAAAGCAATCTTGAGATCTGGCACATTCCATGGGCACTACTACCTCCAACCCATACACCATAAAGAAGGGTAACACTCATGTGGTGTTCTTGTAAGCTCTGAATGCCCATAGTCCATAATGTACCTTTGTGTTCGAATCCAACCAAGTCTCATTTACAGTCTTCATGAGAATTCTCTTCAGGATTCCATTAGTGGATTCTGCATGACTATCAGCTTGTGGTGGATAATACATAGTTCACTTCTTATGTATCACCATGTACTGCTCTCTCAACTTCTTGATTACCTCTTTCGATATCCGAATCTTGTCATGATCACTTTATATAAGAATTTGGCTATAGATGTTGCTTTGCAGTCTTTCATTATCTTTGCTTCCCCACTTTGTGCAATATTCTGTTGCCCACCACAATGTACTTGTTGCTTGTTCTTTAGGCTGTTGGTTTTGAACGGACCTCCTACAAAGTCCAAGCCCCATTTTTGGAACGGCTCAAGAGGAAACATTGGATTGTGTGGTGTTCTGTCTTAAGTAGTCCTCCTATCCTTTGATACATCACATTATTTTGCGAAAGTGTGAGCATCTTTCATTGTTTTTGGTCACAATGTCCTTATTGAAACACCTTCCCTCCTATAATTGTTGATGTGGTCGCTATAGTCCTAATTAGAACACCTTCCTTTGGCACATGTCACATTCTTTTGCGAAGGTGTGAGCATCCTTGATTATTGCTGGTCACCATAGTCCTATGATTGTCGATGTGGTCACCATAGTCCTGATTGGAACACCTTCCTTTGACACATCACATTCTTTTGCAAAGGTGTGAGCATCCTTGATTATTTTTGGTCTCACTATAGTCCTGATTGTTTGCTGATCACCATAGTCCGGATTGGAACACCTTCCTTCCTATGATTTCTTTTGAAAAGTTTCCTCCGCTGATTCCTTGGTGTGCTTCTGCCAATAGAGCTTGCTACTCATGCTCTAGGACACATCTTTAGAGTATTTGATCAATGCCCATCTTATAAAGTTTCCCAACTATCACCATGAATGACTTACTTCTCAATGTCATCTTCTTCCTCTAGCCCTTCAATGTGTATTCTAGAAAGGATAAGTCAATCAGGAATTGCAACATTTATTCCTAATAGTTTAGCTTTTCACCATCTACCACACAAACTTTTTTGCATTTGGAAAGTCATCTTTGACCACTACTAGAGCCGAGAAGACATGAGCATCAAGTTCTTCATCACTCTTCCCTTTGAAATTTGAGTATTCTAGTGCCATTGCTACTAGTTAAAGTTGTCTGGCTTCCCTTTGATCTTCATATCCTCTGTCTTATAGCTCTAGTTGTTCTCCACCGTTGCCTTGTTCTTCTTGAAATTATTGATCTTAATCCTCTTGATCTTGGAGTTTAGCCTCCCTTAGAGCTTCTTATTAATGTTGGCCTTGCTCTGTTGAAGGCCTTCTCTCTAAAGTTGATTGTGTGATGCGGCGGCTCATCCCACCGATCTTGCCTGCCTTTGTCAGTGACATATTTATTTGGATGAGTTTCCATCATTCTCCATGCAACTTTCATGTGTATGACTTCCAAAAACCAACGGTCTTGGTTGCCTACATGGTAACATATTTATGTGGATGAGTGTCCATCGTTCTCCATGCAGCTTCCATGTGCAATGGCTTCTAAAAACCACCTGTCGCGTGACCACATCTCTTGCCATGACACAATAATCACTCCACTCAGCTTTGCCTTTCCTATGCAAGTTTCTTATAAACTCTTAGGCGCTTCTAAACTCCTAGCACTTCCTAGATTCCTACAATAGTCAATTTCTAGCAGACAACTTCCCCAACTTCCCCATGAGTCATATCTCCCTATCTAGTGAGCCCCCTATGAGTTAGATATTCCCTAACAGGATTGTCAAAAGTGTCATTGTTCGGTCAAGACCCAGCCTCTAGACCACCTAGTTGCCGCAACATCATCTAGCCAAGATATCTATATATACCCAATGCCTTAAGTGGGCAAAAAGTGCATCGTTCCTCCATGAACTAGGAACATTCTTGAGGTTAATCTAGATGAGTCAAAGGACTGTTCAGATATAGGAGTCAGGAGTGGCTATTGCTATTCATAGTGAAACAAAGACTTAGCTATGTGAACTATGATACTCATGGCAGTGCATAAATGAAAGCTCACAACGTTAACGTGCATCATACAAACTTTGGACATCACTCACATAGTCTTTAATACATAGATAGCTTGAATCTATTCAGTAAAGACACAATCTATGAACTAGGAACATTTTGGAGGTTAGTCAAGATGAGTTAAAGGACCATTCTGAAGGCTTTCGAAAGAGTGGCTATTGCTAATCATAGTGTAACAAAGACTTCACTATGTAGATCTTTGCGGTAAAATGCCAACCATGGTTCTTCCCATTTTATATTTTGATTAACAACTTTAGTAGGAAGATGTGGTGTATTTTCTTTGGTATTAGGGTGAAGCTTTTGAAAATTTCAAAATATGGCTAGCTTGGTAGAGAATGAGACATGAAAGAGGTTGAAGAAATTTCAAATAGATGGAGGAGAAGAATTCACATTAGGTGAATTCAATGCCTATTGTAAGGAGTATAAGATCAAGAGAGATTTAACAGTTCCTCATACTCCGTTGAATAAAATGGTGTTACAGAGTATAAAAACCACACATTTGTGGAGATGTTGCAAAGTATGCTTGAAGGGAAAGAAATACATAATTCTTTTCGGGATGAGGTAGTGAGGAGGTAGTTAACAATATAGTATAGGAGGTTACACAAAGGTAGTGAAGGACGTGACATCTCAACAAGCTTATTCTAGTAAGAAACCTTTAGTTGCATATTTCAGGGCATTTGTTTATGACTGTGCATATTTCAGGGCATTTGGTTATGACTGTGCATATTTCAGGGCATTTGGTTATGACTGTGCAAATTTTTATATTTTCTCCAAGGAGGACAAGTACATGATCATTATCCTATATGTGGATGACCTCATTATGACAAGGAACCATGAAGAGATGAACCATCAGATACAAAAGATAACACAAGAGATGTTGAGTTTAGAGTTTGAAATAACGTAACTTGGGCTTTTGCATTTTTGTTTGGGGATTGAGATTTGTCAAGAGACATATTGGAATCTTCATTTCTTAGTAAAAGTATGTAGGAGAAATTATGAGGGCACTTGGCATGGCAGAGTGCAAGTGAGTGGTTACACCCATGGAGGTTGATGCGAAGTTATCAATGGAAGATGCTTTTATGATTTATGAAGTTGGTGGGGAGTTTGATCTTTATATGCATATAGATGGCTTAGCATAGCTTTGTAGTTGGTGTCCTTAGTAGGTTCTCAAACCAACCCTAAGATAAGCACTAGAAGGTAGGGATGTGGGTGTTAAAGTACATCACAGGTACCATTAGGTATGGCATCACGATTCCTTAACTGGATTTTGTGACCTTAGATTGGGTAGGAGATTGTGATAGCAAGAAATCTATTTCTAGTTCCTGTTTTCTTATTAGGTCTAGAATTACATCTTGGATCAACAAGAAGCAGCCTACAACGGCACTTTCTTTTACAAAGCTGAGTATAAGGCAGCACGCTTTGCTTCATGTGTGAAGTAGTCTAGTTGAGAAGAAGGATTTTAGGAAACTTGGGTGTTGCTTAAAAGCATGAGACATTGTTGTTGTGTGCCAATCAAAGTAGTATGGTAATTGCCAAGAAACTGGTTTTTCATGCTCGCATAAAATACATCGAGATACATTATCATTATGTGTGTTAGCTTCTCATGGATGGAGAGGTGGAGCTTGTCTACTACCTAATGGCAGAGAATTGTGCAAATATTTTCACAAAAGGTTTTTGGGGAGATTATGTCCATGAGATTTTCATGCATGGAGAGATGGAGCTTGTCTACTGCCTAATGATAAAGAATTGTGCATATATTTTCCCAAAGGCTCTTGGGAGAGATTTGCCGAAGCACCATTTTCATTGAGTCGGTAGAAGTAGTTCTCCCATGTGAGTGGACATTGAGGGGGGGGAGGGGGTTGAAAAACATTTGCTCAATGCTCCACCCTCGTGTTGTTACTATGGGTAATGATGTGCCTTATTTATAAGCCCCCCTATATGCGGAGTAGCTGTTCTGTTGAGCATCGGGGCACCCCAATAGTTCCCATTTTAGATACTTGATGGTGGCCAAATATGGGTAGATGGTTAGGAGACGGCTTATATAGACTTATGGGCTATGTGTTCAGTCGCTAGACACAACAAATGGAGGACACACTATTCTTGGGTCATGAGCTTGTTTGAGGGTCTAGACGGTCTCATATGGCTTTGAGAGCTGCATCAAGTCATACTAGATTATATTGTGGTCTAATATGGTCCCAGTTAGATCATATGGTTAATTGGTCATTTTGGACCAAGTTGTGGGTTGGTCGACATGGCCAACCTACATCTATGTCGACCCTGGGCACTATATATAGAATATTTTGCTAGCCTTTAATCCTACTTCCGTTATTGTGTTTTCTTACAATAACATCATCTCATTTTGTTAGAGTTCTCTTGTGTATATGTTCATTTCTCATAGGCATACATATCATGAAGTTCCAAAATAGAAGCGTTTACAAACTTAATGTTCTTTCTTAGAGGCATATCTAGCATTCGGAATCGTAATAGTTTGACCATGGCCTTAATGATGGTGCTACACCAACCTTATCCTAAAGCCATTATTATTTTAGGTTGTTGCACCAACCTAATCCTTTAAAGCCATTATTTTATAATTTTAAGAATAAATGTGAGTAGTTTTGTAAAAGTAAAGACACTTTTAATCCATCCTTTGTCAAGAAAAAATTAAACATTTCCATTTTTCCTCTCGTCCCTTTCCTTTTCTCTCTCAACTCTCATATCTATATAGCTATATAGTTTCTTTGCATATTTCTACTTTTCCCCATGCCTCTTCATTTCTTATAATCGCTTTAGTTTCTTTAAAACTAAAATAAAACATATTCTTACCATTTTCTTTTGATCTCTCCTCATTTTATTCCTTCAGGCACACACTCACATACGCATACATGCATGCACGCACACATGCACACATGCACACACACACACACACACACATAGGTGCATATGTATGTATGCATCTATACATTTTACATTATTATACATGCATTTAATAAAATAAAAGTATATATGTGTATTCCATATTATTCTATATTTCTCTTTTATTAATATCTAAATCTCTAAATAATATAATATTATAATGTTCTATATTAATACTAATCTAATGTTTTGTATTATTATCATAAGAGCTTTTTGTATTATATTAATATAATATACTATTATTTTTGGAATAAAAAGTGATTATGTGTTGAATAATCCTCAAATTAAAAAGAAGAAGAATCCTCAAAATATTATATGGTCAAGATCGGTATGATAATCACTATTTAGTGCAATGATGTGTGGTATGAGGAGTCCTTGTCAATAAAAAAGAGCAATAACTTTAGCCTTGGATTTTTATATGTATAAAATCATTAGAGCACTTGTTGTAGATTTAAGTATGTAATAAAAGTGAGCTCTATCTTGCAAAAAATAGCAAGTACCTAGATGCTAAGCTACAGAAAAACCTTAGTTGCTAATTAGCTATCCTGTGAAGAGAATAATGATCTCCTCTCTCTCTCTCTCTTTGTCTTTGTCTCTCTTTGTGCTCAGTTTCTCGTGCTCCTCCTCTTCTCTCTTCTTCTTGAGTAGACCTTGGTTATCTTATTGTAGACGTAATCGTTCATCAAAAACTATAAACGATTGCAATTCTTAGTGGATCATATTCATATTCTTTTCATGCCAACTTATTTCATTTCAATGTAGGAATTCTTAGTGGATCATATTTCTTTCCTTGCCAACTTATTTCATTGCAATAGTACTTTCCATTGGGGAGCTATGAATTTCTCAAGCCATGACGTAAATATATATATATATATATATATATAGAAGCTGTTGTAAAAACCTTGATCCAAAGGTAAATGCAATATAGATAGATCTTTTTACAATGGCAGACCAATAATATAAAATACATTATCAATTAACAATATAATTTATATAGAACAAAAAGAAAAACACATGACGTGTAAACCCTTTTTTATGTGCGTACGTGGAGTGGGACACGTGGGAAGTATGAGGAGTGCTGCTCTCTGAGGCAACGACGTTCTTCTGCTTCTGCTTCTTCTGATAGGGTGGAGAGGTGTGCCCTGCGCCCCGCTCCCTGCCACAACAAACATTCGTCCCTCTCTGGTTTTTCTTGTAATTATTATTCGTGGATCAATTTGAGTTTAGATCTCTGAGCTGCAAATAGTTTTCTCATAAATGGGTAATTCTGTGTTTTTGTCGCTAGGTATCTATGAGGAGAGCTAGAGGGATCAGAAGCTAGAGAGATTATTTGGGATCGGGAGGTTAGAGTTACGCAGAAATTCAAGTGATCATGAGGGCTCAAGTGTCACAAACATTAGGGTTAATGAATTATAAAGGTGAATTTGAGGGTTTCGAAATTGATGCTTTAGAAACTAGAGAGAACATGATTCGGAGAAGCTAGTGAGAATATGAGGACTCAAAATTGCAAGGAGTTTATGATGGCTCAGAAACTAGAGAGAATATGATATGATTGGGAGAAACTAGTGAGAATTTAAGGACTCATGAGAATTTTTTTATGAAACGGAGAAAACGTCAAGCCTTAGGGTCTTCGCAGGTATTTATCTCTGCCCACCTGATGGTGGGCGAGGGTTGGATGGAGGAGATCTGCTGCCCATGAGAAATGGGTGGGTGAGATGTCCCCTTTTCATGGGAGGGGTTACAAATTAGAAAAACAATGCTTGCCTTTCAACTTTGTTGCTTTTTCCCTCCTAATGTCGAATATTCTATATGTGCAGGCGGCAACTGATCATCAGACTGCGCATGTCGGTGTTGATTTGGTGACAAACAGGAAGAGGCTTTTTTTTTTTGTCACCCAAAACCCCTTAACCTTCATGAAACGGACGAGGTCATTCGTAGAAGGCCAAGACAGCCTGGCGATATCATCAGGGTCCTTGCCATCCCTGCAAAGAGGGGGAGCCTCCATGGCTTTGATGTGCCCACCACCACAGCAGACATCCTTGTCCTTGACATCTTCAAAGGGGCCTTCCTCTGATCCTAAAAGAAGCACCCCTGCACCAGAGCAAGTCCGGGGTTCTCCTGAAAGCGACAGCACAAAAGGAACTTGGCCCACCATCGACCAAGTAGGAGAACATGAAGGGAAAGTAAGTTCTCGTGCACAAGATACCACAAAGAACAGGGAAGATGAGGGTCAGAAGACAGAACAGACCGTGGTGCATCGAGTGGGCAGTTCAAATTATCCAACCCTGAAGGACATTGCATGTGAACCCGTTGAGGTAGTTGTAGAACTGATGCGAGGGCAACCAGATGAGCTGTCGGATGACCTAAAGGCGGAACTGCGCGAGATTTTAAATGGTACCGGAGGGGCCCAACAAAGGGAGGAGTTTGCAATGCTGCAAAAATGGATATTTAATCGGAAGGATCTCTCTCCTCAATCATTGATGCGTGCAAACAGGACCCAGCTAGAGATTCTTGTAGCTATAAAGACAGGGATACAAGCATTCCTCCACCCCAACATATCAGTAACACAGAGCTCTTTAATAGAAGTTTTCTTCTACAAAAGATGCCGGAACATGGCATGCCAAAACCAGCTTCCCGGTGATGAATGTATGTGTGAGGTGTGCAGCACGAAAAGTGGTTTTTGCAATGCATGCATGTGTACCATATGCAGCAAGTTTGATTTTGATGTGAATACATGTCGATGGATCGGCTGTGATGTTTGCTCTCACTGGACACATACGGATTGTGCCATACGAGTGAGCCAGATAGCCATGGGTACTTTATTGAAGGGGGCTGATAGTACTCCAGAGATGCTGTTCAACTGCAAAGGGTGTAAGCACACATCAGAATTGTTAGGGTGGGTTAAGGATGTGTTTTGCACTTGTGCTGATGACTGGGAGAAAGAGGAGCTAATGAAGGAGTTTGACTCTGTGCGCCGGATATTCCATGGAAGTGACGATTCCAAGGGCAGAAGATTGTTCTGGAAGTCAGAAGAGCTGCTCGAAAGGCTGAAGGATGGGACCGATGGTGGCACAGCATGCAAGGAAATGCAACGCTTCTTTCAAGGTGGAGTCTCTTGTCCCTAACAACAGGCTTAGCAATAATAAAGGGGTTGATTTTTGGATGGATAAGCAGTTTTTTAAAATGTTTTTCTTCTCAAAATTGAAAGTGGGGGTTGCTTGGATCCACAAGATCTCCCTCTTGATAATATCAGTGGTCAGGTCTAGGGAAAATCAACACTTGCGCAAAGTTGGTGCAGTGATACCTAATTTTTTAACAGAGTTCCAAACTGTGTCCTCTGGGGGCGGCCTCATGGTCCCTAGCCCTACCTTGATGGAGTCTGGGGTTATTGTCTCTCCTGGACACACAGGGTGTATTAGGTCCAAGGGTTTGTGCTAGATTTGGTGTTGGCTGGTTTTAAATGTCTTAATGCTCTGTGTTGAGAGAGAGAGAGAGAGTTTGATTTTAATGCCACGGAAGGCGAAATATGGCCTATGGGACCTGTACAAGATGGGGACCTGTGTGTGTGTGTCTAGCCTCTCCATGTCTTCACATATGGCTTTTATACATAGCTTTTCTTTTATTTGAGTTTTGTTAAGTTTTGTTGCATGCCATTGTGAGAATGTCACCATTGAGCTATCTAATGGTCCTCTTATCTTCTTGTGTGAGCTTTGGGCTCTGGATGAGCATACTCCGTAGTGGTGCTCCATCGCTAGGACTGGCACGGCGTGATTCGTAGTGCCAGGGATGGGTGGATTGCACACGGTGTATGTTTCTGGATTACCACCGCTAGGACTGGCACGGCGTGATTCGTAGTGCCAGGGACGGGTGGATTGTACACTGTGTGTGTACCTGGAATTGACTTTCCGGTGGGCCTGTTTGTGCCCGGAAATGTCAAGTATTGTGCAAGTACATGAACGGAGATTATCCTTTAACAATGTTGCATTGTGCACTCATGTTTGCCTGCCTTTGAAATGTTTTCGCGTGAACTGGTTTCGTTTGCATGCTTGACATGTGTGTCTAGCTCTGGGGTCGGGGACGCCCTCCCGTGAGCCGTGGAATGCCTTGTCTTCTGACAGGTTTTGTGGCGTGTGAACAGGTGGGAAATCCTTATTTTAAGAAGAGTTTTAAGTTATAAGTCTTATAACTTACAGGTTTCATACTTCATTAAAAGTAGGTGGACACTTTATAAGTGTGGGCACCTTCTTTTGGCCTGGGCACCCTTTTATAGCATGTGGGGTGGGGGTTGGCCACCTACCCCACCTACCACACCCAATCCTTTGCATGGGAGGAAGGCGCCTCACTTCCAGCCCTCTCCCTTGCATTTTGGAGGAAGAAAACACAACTGCTTGCTGGGATTTAGAGAAAACAGGCTGGAGCACTCATTATTTGCTGATTCTGGTCGTACAGCAGGTACAGCAGGTACAGTACCATCATTATTTGCTGATTCTGGTCGTACAGCAGGTACAGCAGGTACAGTACCATCATTATTTGCTGATTCTGGTCGTACAGCAGGTACAGCAGGTACAGCACTATCATTATTTGCTGATTCTGGTCGTACAGCAGGTACAGTACCATCATTATTTGCTGATTCTGGTCGTACAGCAGGTACAGCAGGTCAAATCAGTGGGGTTATCCGCGTGGATTTAGGACATACGCATTTCCTACAAGTGGCCCAGGTTGTTTCACTCTTCCTACTGGCTGTACGGTGGCTCCAGAAGATTTTCATCGCGAAGAATGAGGAATTCTCCTGCTCTCCTATGTCTGGACTCCTCTTCCATTCACCGAGTCAACTCCGTGAGGGTGCCCCATCGCTAGGACTGGCACGGCGTGATCCGTAGTGCCAGGGACGGGTGGATTGCACGCAGAGTGTGACTCTGGAAGGTGCTATGGACGGGGCAGCCCTTGGTGACTGCAGACTCGGCATCAACAAACATGTTTGGGTTTGATACTTTGTTTCTTTCATCGTGCATTGCTTATTGGAAATCTGGCCTTGGGCCCGTGTACTTGTAACAAATTCTCCCAAGTAATAATAACAATCCTTGGGGGGGGGCCGGCCGTTCCGGCCTCAGTGTGGTGTCATCTATCTATGCTCAGAGTTGTTAATTACTTTTTATTGCTACTTTGTCTTGTGCTATTGTCTTTTAAGAGTGTATAATAAAGTGCTAACTGGAGAAGTGAGTCCAGGAAGGGGTGACCCCTGCTTGGGTCTCGTTTCAGTGGTATCAGAGCACGGATCTTCCTTTTTCTACATGGGGAGACGATCCAAAGGCTTCCTGACCACTCTCCATTAGTGACTTTACTCTTATTATGGCTAGCCAAGCAAGTAGCAAGGAAGTGCCAAATTCAAAGGGGCACTCCAGTGGAACTCAAGCAAGTGGACGGATGCCTTATGCCCGTGATCATGTATGGTTGGGACAGCCGTCCCGTGGCAAGGAGAAAATGCAGGAGCAAGAGCAAGAGCCAAGTGCCATCAATGCTGAAATTCAGCGTATGCGAGAGCTTCTCCATGCCAGGGAGATGGAATTGGCCAGCCTACGTGAGGACCCACACATTCAACAAGTGCTAGATGCAAAGAAAAAGGAGGCAACCGTCTTTCAAGACTTTGAAGCTTTGGCTCGTGGATCAGGGCTGAAACCTCGTGAGCTAGCTCTTTCATTCTTAGTGGAAAAGGGTGATGTATTGCAGGGCCAGGATGGGGAGCTTGTTATAAAGAGATCTCCATTGGTGGACATGCCTGGGATAGCCTCTCCAAAGCTGAAATCTGCTGTCCACAAAGAGGAGCCTTCCATTACATCCCGACGTGATTCTACCTTATATGGGAGGCATAGCCATGCCTATGAAGGTAACATTACTTCTAGAGATGATCGTTACAAGCCTCATTCTTCATCATTGCAGGTTTCTCATGGGCTTAGAGAGCACCGACATCCCCGTACTACTACTTTACCTGTTGAACTCTCCCATGAAGAGCCATTTCTTCATGCTCCCATCTCCACATCCTCTCCGGATCATGCTTATGCTGCAAGAGAAAGTGGTGGGGCTACACACATGCATGCAGGTACAGCACATGGTTCACGTCCACGTATGCCACCTAAGTATGCAGGAGCATCTATGGATGCCAGGGCTGATCCACATGAACGTGGAATCAAGAGGACGCATGGGGATTATGAGCATCATGTTCATAAGCAAAAGGAATTCAAAGCCGGGGACAAATCCGTCAAGTTCGAGACATATCATGGTGAGTTTGATGCTTCCAAGGTTATGTCATTTGTTTCCCAATTTGACATTGCTTTTAGTGATGAGGATTTTTCAGAAAAGTCCAAGGTGAGGCATGCCAGCATGTTCTTGAAGGGCACGGCCGCTCATTGGTGGCTTGCCGAAAAGCTCTCAGGCACTCCCGTGGACACTTGGGCTGAATTCAAAACTAGATTCTATGTCCAATTCTTACCCCCTAATGCCAAGAAGAACATCCGCAAGAAGTGGGATTGGGTTAAGCAGAATGAAGGTGAGTCAGTTCATGCTTATGTATCCAAGTTTTGGAAAACACTCTTGGAAGTTTCCCCTATTATGCAGGTAAATGATGAGGAACGCAAGAGAAAGTTTGAATCGGGACTCCAACCGGTTTATCAATCGGGCTTGGAGTTGTACCCAAACCACACTCTACAACAGCTCATTTCAGCTGCTTTGGCCACCGAACAATTGGAGCAAAAGCTGAAGCAAAATTATAGAGATGGACATGCTCAAAAGGGGAAGGACAAGGCTGTCCCAAATCTGCATAAGGGTGGACAGCCACCTAAAAGGGACTCCAATGAAGTTAAGGGAGCTCCAAAAGCTGAAAGTACCTCAGAGAAGAAGCGTCCCAACAAAAGGCCTAACTATGGACTTACTCCGGAACAAAGGGTGCAATATATACGTGACGGTAAGTGCTTTTCTTGTGGTAGTAAAGATCACATGGTCCGGCAATGCCCAAAGAAAGCAGGCAAAGAGGATGCAAAGGAAACCAAGGTTAATGTGCATATGGTGCCCGATGTACAAGGGGGGACAGCCCATGATGCTTTGGATAGGATGGTATGCAAGGCATGGGGACAGCTCAAAGATCAACCCGCATTATTTATGTTTGATGATTGTGCCACGGACAACTTCATATCATTGGAAATGGCTACAGCATTGGGCATTAGTGTGGATGACATGGGACCGGAGATTGAGGCTGGAAGTGCATTTGTTGGCAAGAAAGTCAAGGTCACACCCCTTATTGGCAAGCTTCGCATGCATATTCAGGGATATTTGGACCATGAGAACTTCCTCATTGCACCATTAAATGGGTGTGATGTATTGCTTGGAAAGCCTTGGCACTCCCGTCTTGATCCTCGCAAGGCTTACAAGACCAACCGGATCACATTTATGCATAGGGGCAAAGAGCATGTTATTGATGCCGGTGTGGAAGGGAATTCTATCCCTATTGTATCCCACATTCAAATAAATAAAGCCATGAGAAAGGGTCTTTGCTCGTACATGATTTTTGTTCGTGATAGAATAGACCATGTTGATCATTCTCTTGATTCTCTCACATGTGATAGGCTGGAATTTTTGAAACAATATGCAGATTGCTTTACAGATTCACTTCCAGGGGAGCTACCACCACCACGGCCGGAGGATCATCGTATAGACCTTGTGCCTGGCAGTTCTCCACCAAATAGGCCGGCATACCGTGTGAGTGCATCACAGCAGGAGGAGATCATGAAGCAAGTCAATGAGCTCATGCAAAAAGGTTTGATCCGCCCTAGCTCTTCACCGTATTGCTCTCCCGTACTTCTAGTGCAGAAGAAGGATCTCTCTTATCGTATGTGTGTGGATTATCGGGCTCTAAATAAACTAACCATCAAGAATAGGTTAAGACCGACAACCAAAGCTTACGGTATTTTCTCACACAAACTAAGCTCTCAGAGAAGCATATGCGGATGGCAAATTTCCTCTCTATGTTTCATTTTCAGATTGTGCATACACCGGGAAAGAAGAATGTGGTGGCCGATGCATTGTCTCGAAGGCCGTATGTAGCTTCTATCTCAATTGCCTCTCATGGAGACTTGTCGTCTATGCAAAATAAGTACCATATAGATGCTGATTTTTCAGATTTATGGGCTGATTTGGTGGCTGGTCATACTCATGCATCATATGTGATCAAAGATGGGTATCTCCTTAAAGATAATTGCCTTTGTGTGCTCACAGATTTGAGGCAAAAAGTGTTGGAAGAATGCCATGCTCCACCGTATGCAGGACATAGAGGTATTCTACCTACTACTCATATGGTTGAACGCTACTTCTTTTGGCCAGGGATGAGGAAGGACATTGAGGCTTATGTACGTGCTTGCCTCATTTGCCAAAAGGTCAAGTTTGATCGTCAGAAGTCTCCTGGATTGCTTCTACCATTGCCTATTCCCTCGCAGCCATGGGAGAGTATAGCTATGGATTTCATCATGGATTTGCCTCGCACTCAGCAAGGTAATGATGCTATATGGACTATCGTTGACCGGTTTAGCAAGCAAGCTCATTTCTTGCCGGTCAAGAAAACGATCAAGGCAGATCATATGGCAAAAGTTTTCTTATCACAGGTATTCAAGCATCATGGTATGCCTAAATCTATTGTGGGTGACCGTGATCCTCGAACTACCAGTCTCTTCTGGAGAGCACTTTTTGACAATATGGGCACAAAGCTGAATTTTTCATCCGCTTTTCATCCTCAAACCGATGGTCAAAGTGAAGCAGCAAATTCAGCCGTATTGGACCTTCTCAAATGCTATGTAGCTGATCAAAAGACTTTGTGGGAAAAGTATTTGCCACTTGTGGAGTTTGCATACAATAACACGGTGCATGCTTCTACTGGGAAGGCTCCCTTTGAGATAGTTTATGGCAAAGTGGTATTGCCTCCCATCCTACGTACTAAGGATGAGATTTTTGCTGCTGATGACTTTGTCAGGGACTTGGATGTTGCCTTTGCACAGGTACGGACAGCCATAGCCCGTTCTCAAGAGAAGCATAAGAAGGCTGCAGACAAGCATAGAAAGCATTTGGATGTCAAGGTAAATGATTGGGTATTGCTGAAATTCGAAAAAGCTAGACTCCGTAAGAGATCTGGTAAGGAGGCGATGTTTCCCAAGCTCTCATCCAGGTATTATGGGCCTTTCAAGGTCATTGAGCAGATCAATGAAGTTGCTTTTCGTTTAGCATTGCCATCCCATTGGAAGATACATAATGCTTTCCATGTTAGCCTCTTACGAAAGTATGTGGGTCCGGAACCAAGTCTTCCTATCATTGAGGATCCACCAGAAGTGGATGAGTTGGAAGAGATTTTGCAACCAGAGCAGATTGTGTTTCATAAAGAGCGTAAGCTATCTGCAGGCAAGCTTGTAAGACGCTATTTGGTGAAGTTCAAGAACTATCTCCCCATTGATGCTAAGTGGGTTGATGAGGACTACTTCAAAAATTATCCGCAGCTTCTCCATGACTATTTGGAAGCTTTTCAGTTGCGGACAACTGTTTAGAAGACGGGGAGATGTCACCATTGAGCTATCTAATGGTCCTCTTATCTTCTTGTGTGAGCTTTGGGCTCTGGATGAGCATACTCCGTAGTGGTGCTCCATCGCTAGGACTGGCACGGCGTGATTCGTAGTGCCAGGGACGGGTGGATTGCACACGGTGTATGTTTCTGGATTACCACCGCTAGGACTGGCACGGCGTGATTCGTAGTGCCAGGGACGGGTGGATTGTACACTGTGTGTGTACCTGGAATTGACTTTCCGGTGGGCCTGTTTGTGCCCGGAAATGTCAAGTATTGTGCAAGTACATGAACGGAGATTATCCTTTAACAATGTTGCATTGTGCACTCATGTTTGCCTGCCTTTGAAATGTTTTCGCGTGAACTGGTTTCGTTTGCATGCTTGACATGTGTGTCTAGCTCAGGGGTCGGGGACGCCCTCCCGTGAGCCGTGGAATGCCTTGTCTTCTGACAGGTTTTGTGGCGTGTGAACAGGTGGGAAATCCTTATTTTAAGAAGAGTTTTAAGTTATAAGTCTTATAACTTACAGGTTTCATACTTCATTAAAAGTAGGTGGACACTTTATAAGTGTGGGCACCTTCTTTTGGCCTGGGCACCCTTTTATAGCATGTGGGGTGGGGGTTGGCCACCTACCCCACCTACCACACCCAATCCTTTGCATGGGAGGAAGGCGCCTCACTTCCAGCCCTCTCCCTTGCATTTTGGAGGAAGAAAACACAACTGCTTGCTGGGATTTAGAGAAAACAGGCTGGAGCACTCATTATTTGCTGATTCTGGTCGTACAGCAGGTACAGCAGGTACAGTACCATCATTATTTGCTGATTCTGGTCGTACAGCAGGTACAGCAGGTACAGTACCATCATTATTTGCTGATTCTGGTCGTACAACAGGTACAGTACTATCATTATTTGCTGATTCTGGTCGTACAGCAGGTACAGCAGGTACAGCAGGTACAGTACCATCATTATTTGCTGATTCTGGTCGTACAACAGGTACAGCAGGTACAGTACCATCATTATTTGCTGATTCTGGTCGTACAGCAGGTACAGCAGGTCAAACCAGTGGGGTTATCCGCGTGGATTTAGGACATACGCATTTCCTACAAGTGGCCCAGGTTGTTTCACTCTTCCTACTGGCTGTACGGTGGCTCCAGAAGATTTTCATCGCGAAGAATGAGGAATTCTCCTGCTCTCCTATGTCTGGACTCCTCTTCCATTCACCGAGTCAACTCCGTGAGGGTGCCCCATCGCTAGGACTGGCACGGCGTGATCCGTAGTGCCAGGGACGGGTGGATTGCACGCAGAGTGTGACTCTGGAAGGTGCTATGGACGGGGCAGCCCTTGGTGACTGCAGACTCGGCATCAACAAACATGTTTGGGTTTGATACTTTGTTTTTTTCATCGTGCATTGCTTATTGGAAATCTGGCCTTGGGCCCGTGTACTTGTAACAAATTCTCCCAAGTAATAATAACAATCCTTGGGGGGGGGCCGGCCGTTCCGGCCTCAGTGTGGTGTCATCTATCTATGCTCAGAGTTGTTAATTACTTTTTATTGCTACTTTGTCTTGTGCTATTGTCTTTTAAGAGTGTATAATAAAGTGCTAACTGGAGAAGTGAGTCCAGGAAGGGGTGACCCCTGCTTGGGTCTCGTTTCAGAGAATATGTGAATATGAAGTCTAAGCAAATAGAGATCACACAAGAGAGAGTAGACATCCAAGAGAGATGCAATAGTTGAGCCAGAAACTGAAAAGTATTGAATGAATTAGAAATGAACAATGTCCATGCTTATATACATATCTGTAGAGCCAGTCCAGATTCCACATGTAGAACTAGAGGAGAAATGTCCATGACTGATAAAAATGCCTAAAATAGCCCGAAAAATATGGGAAAAATCCCTAATTACATCATATAAATATCCGGATAAAAGGGGAAACAAATTGGGATAAAATGGAGATTAAATGCCGGAGATGACATGTTCAACACCTCCTCTCAGCTCCAGCATGAGTGTCCGACTTCCTTACAGGTAAGGAGTTGATCAATAGTATATTGAGGAAGGGGTTTGGTGACGAGATCAACAAGGTTGTCTTGAGAAGGACAATACTCAATATCCTTGCGCATATACTATGCCAAAGAAATAGCGCTCAATCATGCACATAGTAGGTATAATACCTCTGTCGTACATACGGAGGAGCGTGGCACTCATCAATGAAATTTGCCTCATGTTTGACACAACACATAGGGAGTTATCCTTCATGAGATACCCCTCTTAGGTCACATAAGAGGCATGTACATGTCCATCCACTAAATCAATCTATATATGCCCAAAATTAGCATCTGTATGGTACAATTCACGCATGGCCGACAAGTTTGCAGGTGAGGCAACTTACATTGCAGCCACATATTGTCACCAATTGGCCGACCATTTGGTCCATCTCCAGTTTTTGTGTCTCGTTCACTTGGAGGCCAGGCCAGTGTCTCATGTGAAGAGGCCAGTATTTTGCTGACATGGACGGGAGCCAGACTGGTGCCACCCGTGTGTTAGCAGGAAGGTGTCGTATGGACGGGAGCCAGACTGGTGCCACCCGTGTATGACCTGGACTGTGTTCTATCCATGGGATTGTCACGCCATGGAAGAGCCAATATTTGTGCCGTGTCTTACCTATGGGACTGTCACTCCATAGGGAGGCTCGTGCCTGGAACTGTGTCTTACCTATGGGATTGTCACTCCATAGGAAGACCAGGATTTATGTTTTACGTCGTGCCATTTTTGTGCCCGACAGATATTTTGTACTTGTTCCATGAACGGGAGATATGTCCATGATACTATTTGCACATGCACTCATGTTTTGCATGTTTGAAACTGTTTTCGCATGACTTGTATTTTTGTGTTTGCCTGTTTGACGTGTTACTTACTGAGCGGGGACGCCTGCCAGTGAGTCGTGAAGTTTGCTCTGTCTTCTGACGAGTTTTGTTGCATGTGAACAGGTGGTAAGTGGGCACATGTTGGTTTAATACTTTATTTTCTAACCTTTTGTTTTATAAGGTTATTTGTTCACTCACTTAAAAGTGGGCACCCCCTTTGGGGACCCACTTAGGGGCCAAGGTGGGGAGCCACACTTGACTTGTGTGTGTGTGGGGGTGGGTGCATGGTCACCTACCCACACCCCCATGGAACTGGCCGCCCACATGCAGACGTGGGGAGCCAACCAAATCAATTTGTTTACTCCACTCCAACCCGTACAAAAGGACGCCACCACCTTCATCGTAAAAAAAAAAAGAGACATCAGCGATCGTTTCCACCATCTGCCGGCGACCACCTTCTGTGCATAGTCTCAAGCAACGCTATCTCCCCCTCCTCTGCTGGCGACTGAATTTGCTGCAGGTGGCTGCGTTAAACCTTCAACGTGCTGCCCACCATTCACAAGAGGCTGCTCCTACAGCCACTTGGCTCTCTGCAGCCAGGCGACTCTTACAACCAGGGCGGCTGCTTCTGTTCTTCTACAGTTGGCTGCTCCTCCACGCCATCTCCTCTACCTTCAGCAGCCAGGCGGCTGTGACTGTGCGCATCCAGACAGGCAGCCAATCAGGCTGCACTGCCTACCACTGCAGGCGGCTGTGCGCCCGTTCTCCAGCCAACAGCGCTCTGTCCTCAGGCGGCTACCCTACAGTTTGCTGCGCAGTCGACCACGGCAGCCGGCTGTAAATTCATCACGGGCAGGCTGTGTATTCATCTCCTCCAGACTGCCTTTTCTCCACTGCAGCCAGCGAGGCGTTACCTCTCCTAAGGCGGCTGCTCCATCTTCTTTTTGCTAAGAGGTTGTGTCTTCTTTTCATAGGCGGCATCTCTCTTCTTCAGGAGGCTATACCTTTCTCCAGGCTACTACTCCTCTCGACGTGCTGCTGCATCTTGGTGTCCGTCATCACTAATAGCTGCACACAGACAGACACCATGGGAATTGGACTTCCATCCTCCATCCTCAAGTAAGTGAATTTTCAGATTTAATTAAAGTATTTTGTGATAAATCTGATAAGGGACTCTCTCCACGGCAACACCCGTTCGGTGCCGGGTAGTCCAAGCTCTCGGAGAACCACGGTCCAAAGGTGCTGAGATCGGGAGAGCCAGGCGTTAGTATGAGAGCGCCTGTTTGTGCGTGGTCTCAGAACACCAGTGGGGCGCTCTCCGCGGAGTCCAGTGAAAGCACAGGACCGTAGAGACTGGACCACACTAGTGGTCGTTCTACTTCGAACGTCGACTTCGAGCCTTTTTGTTTGGTATTGTATTCATTTGTACATGGACATCATCTGGTTCTTGGAACCCAGGGAGCATTGTATTTGTTAAATACTTTCAATAAATATATCATATATTGAGGGGGGGTCAGCCCGTTCCGGCCCCAGTGCTGGTGTCCATCTATCTCATTTCATTTCATTTCAATTTCAAGTTGTTATTAAGTTGTCCATTTCAAATTGTGATATTAAGTTGTGCTATTACGCGTGTGGGTGTCCAACGGAGTCTTTCCCACTTGACGGGATCGGTTTCATTGGTATCAGAGCACGGTTGTTTCCCTCTTCCTAGTGGGGAAACGAACCTGTGCATTGGACACCCCGCTTCTAGCACACTTAACACAATGGACAGCCAAGGCAACCCTTTGGAAGTGCCAAATTCGAGGGGTCCATCTAGTGCCCCTTGTGGGTCTGATGCTCTGCGAGGAAGGCACAAGCCCCTTGAAAGGGTAGACAGTCATGCTTGAACAAGAGCCTGATGCAATGAGGGCTGAAATGGAACATATGAGAGAACTTTTGCAGGCACAAGAGCAAGAGTTAAAAATTTTTGCATGAAGATCGGCATGTGCAAAGTGCCATTGAAGTCCACGACTCCATTTGTGAGATGGCCGACTGTTGACACCTGGCCGACTGGCTGTTTTATGCTGGTCGTGGAGAGTCAGCACCAGTCGGCTGCCTGTAGCACAGGCCGACTGGTCTATATGGGGCCATATAAATAGGCCCCCAACCCCCATACCATGTTGTATCATACTCTGGGATCTTCTTGTGTATATAGAGCAGAGTTACACGCCTATATCTCTCTCTCTCTTGTGCTGTATTTTTTCTGCATGCGTTTTGCTCTTGTGTTCCCAGATCTGGTTATCATTTCCGCTGCGTATTCTGACATGGTATCAGAGCCTAGGCTCTAGATAGTTCTTGGGATTTGTGTGAGCAAGAGGGGGACTGTTGTGTTGCTGATTGGTGGACTGTTTCGGACTGTTCGGGAAGAGGAGAAGCAAGAGGACGGCGGGCTGATTTGCTGGACAGCCACTTGCAGGTATTAGTTCTTCTTTGTTCCCACCCCCCCACCCTTTTCAGAGTACATCCCCGCAATGGTTGATCTGTTTGAGATGGTCGAGAGGCATGCGAAGATCGTGACACTCCCCACGTTCCCGGTGGACCGTCAGTTGGACGGGAACAACTACGGCATATGGAAGGTTATGATTTCTGGAGTCTTACGACCTCGCTGATTTCGTCGTTGTTGGGGTTCCACGGCCGGAAGTAGAGGAAGGGGAGTTACCGTTGATCCGAAAGGACCGGGAGGCTCAGACACAGATGTGGGGTCGTGTCAACGCCAGGGTCCGTTCGTTTATCTTTCTCAACTGCACACCGCAGGTAATTAATCATGTAAAGCATATGACGCTGGCTAGAGGTATATGGCAGCATTTGGCCTCTCTTTATAACAGGGTATCGCCCATGAAGAGGATTTCCTTGGAAGTACAGATGCGTTATGAACCCTGCAAAGTCGTCGACGATGCGGGAGCATATTAACAAGCTGCAGGCTCTTCAGCAGGAAGTTCTTCAGGCTGGGAAGGAGATATCGTCAGAGGACATGGCGGCCTAAAAGATGGCCATACAGCATGAGCAACATGGGATTTTATTCACCAAAGTGACTTACAATATTTATAAGTCGGTGTGTTCACATATCATTAATGATGGGCTGGACATATTATTATTATTGGACTTGGACAAGTGGACAAAAGGAGGCGCCTAGATGAAACTTGGGCATCAAGCCCAGAAAAGCATAAAGTTGATATTTTTGGGCCAAAACTTGGAGTACAAGCCAAGAAAAGCATAAAGTTGATATTTTTAGGCCAAAACTTGGAGTACAAGCCAAGGAAAGCATAAAGTGGATATTTTGGACTGGTTCAGCCACAAAGGGGAAAAGCACTTCAAAAATTGAGCTAGTCGACTCCACTAAAGCAGGTTTGGGCTGTTTTATCATCATGTGCATCCCTCTTCAGCATACTAGGAACTTTCTCTCTCTATAGGCTAACCTACTTTGTTACTCCCTCCTAAGTGACTGGCTGTATAGCAGCAGATCCTCTTCTATGATCTGGCTGTACAACAGGTACAGTTGCAGGCAGCTCCTTCCTCCCCTTGCGATGGTCGTATTGTGGACAGTAAGCCAGCCAGCTCACCTTCTCTCTCTTGCACTATTACAGGCCATACAGCAGGTACAACAGCGCAATACAGCATGAATAGCCACCTTCTCTCTCTTCTGGGCGACTAGCGAACAGCAGTTTGACACTCTCTCTCTCTCTCTCTCTCTCTCTCTCTCTCTCTCTCTCAGTGTAGACCGTACAGTGGTACAGTGGTCAGGCAGATTCTCTTCTCCTCTATTCACCACTCCCTCCTCGGCATTGGTTCAGGGGTTGTGTTTGGAGGTATCAGGGACTGTTTTTGAGAGCTTTTCCGAGATTGATTTGAGAACCTTTTCAAGAAGGTTGTTTTGACACAGAGTTCCGCGTTGGGTTTGACACCGCACCGGGCTGTTGATTTGTATTGGTTCTTGGAGCAGTTTGTGCTTTGATTCTTGTGCAAGTGTTTGCTGAGGAAGCTTTGTGGTGGAAAATCCAGTGCAGTATTGCACCCACACCTTGGTTTGATTGTAACCCGTTTACTAGAATAAAGCAGTTCCTACAGGGGGCCGGCCGTTTCGGCTCAGTGTTGTGCTCCCTTTAGCATTGTTTATGGTTACTTCCGCTATGGTTTCATATCTTTGCTTAGCATCTGAAGTGTCTATTTATTGTTGTTCCGGGTTACCGTTCGGTTTCAACTGCCTTGATGCGCTGCCCTTGGCTGGCTGGCTTCTTGGCCTGGCTGCTGTGCACAACAGCTGCCTAGGGCTGGCTGTCCCATGGCTGGCCACCAAGGTCTTGGCCATGCTGCCTCCCTTGCCACCTCACCCATAACCGATTCAGGCCTCTACAGGGTACTTGCTTCAAGCCTAATCACACATAAAAAAACAATGATATACTTGAAATAGTTGACGCCAACAAATCCTTGTACAGCTTCAGCAGAGCAAATCATTTTTGAAAGAAAGAGGAAACAATGAGAGGATTATCTAGGAACTCCGGCATTTATGATGCCTAGACACGCATACCTCTTCAGCCTCTACGTTAGGGTTGCTTTGATACCAGCTATGAAGTCCTTCCCAAAATCTACCGTCCTAAACCAAATCATGAGGTAGCAGGCTAGCTCACCCACCAACCGCGATCAACATCCATCGATTGTTACATGAACTGAGGTTGATCATGGTAACGCACAACAGGGCCTTCTTTATACCTTTATGTGGTGAGAATATTTAGCATCCAATTCACAAAGTAGAGAGAGAGAGAGAGAGAGAAGAGAATAAGAGTGAAGTAGACGACACCTTATTGGGTCCCAAATACCCACTGAAAAGAAACCCCCCCCCTCCCCCTCTCTCTGCAAGCAGGAGTATTTGCTTATATTATTCTTTGGAGAATGATGTACAATGCTTGAGAACGCAAGCGATATGAATGCCCAACGCAAGGACGAGGAAGACTGTACGTCGGCTGAGTATCCACCAATCCGAGGCACTGCAGAAGACTCTTCGGGCCACTTATGATAGCTGTAGGACTGCACATATGCTGGCTGAATGTTGAAGAGGTACTTCAATGCTTTGCTTGGAAGAAGTAGGATGTTGAACTGTAGCTGGAACTGCTGAATGCTTTTTCGAATTATGAATGATGAATGCTGATTTTAGGCACCCCTTTATATATGGTCAATTGCTGTTGTTTGGCCAGTCTGGCCTCTATCGGCCAGCTTAATTTGGACAAAATATGTATTTTATGCAACATGAAATGCTGCGCTTAGCATTAAATGTCACATCTGCTGCTGGCCGACTACAGGCCCATACCGGACCTGCTTATATGCACCAAATATGCTGGTTGTCTACTATCAAAAGGCATGTGCTGCTGTCAGCTAGTCCCACCTGTGGTCCAGGGCTGTAAACAACCCTCACAAGCCTCACTTGAGTCTTATAGCCATGGGCTGCCCCTTGGCTGGCCGATAGGCATGCTTCTCCTACACTTAGCCTCTTCCTAACTACTTCATGCTTCTGATGCAAAACCTGCTGCTAAGGTTTACTTCTACATGGACTATCTCATGAATTCTCCAAGTGGGTTAAGAGGACTGACTCTCGACTGACCTCTATGGCTCAGAGACTGACCTATGTAGCTCATGCCTTTCTGTCTCTAGATTGAGGGCTCACAATGGGGTCACGGTGTACGACAGATATTTCCATAAAAAGGTACTATTCTGCACAAATGTTTGCACTGATGATCATGCGAGTGTGTCACTGTGTACCCCAATGCAGGGTACACGTGATATTCCCTCTTGCTTAACTTGGCGGCAAGTTAAGGGCTTCCAAGTAGTCCGCCAATAGCTGGGGATACTCCTGAAAGAACTTGTAACATGCGGAAGCTTCGGGGGAGATCGGTAACTTCAATTCTCAGAAAACAGCACACTTGTCATGACAAAAATTAACGCACAAAACTGAATATAGATGTGCATAAAAATAGAGAGAGAGAGAGAGAGAGAGAGAGAGAGAGAGAGAGGGAGAAGAGGACACAGTATTGGGTCCCGAATACCCTCTATAGGGCCCCCACCACGAATGGTGTATTTGCTTTTATTAGAATGATGCAAAATATTGAAATAAAAGACTAAATGAACCTTCTTGGCTGAGATGGATCTCTGCCCTTGACCTTCAATCCTTCACCCCTTCTGCGTTAGCTTGTTCTTGGCTGTCCTAGCCCTTGGTTCAGCTTCAGCACTTGGTGAATGATGAGATAAATGAACTGATTTGTGGCTTGGGTATATATACCCTTCAGGACATGCAATCGGCTGGTTCTACAGCAGTCGGCTGTCCTAAAATAGCTCCACGACTGTCTACAGCCCCTTCCATGGCCATCCCATATATGCAAACCCTAACTGTCTACACAGTGATCTGGCATCCAGTAACATACTAGATACACAGAACCACTGACATCATTCCAGAGGGAGACTCACAGCGTGGACTGGCACTGTTTCATGTGTAAGACAATGCACACCTGACCTTGGACGCATGTGCAGGACAATGCACACCTGACCTCGGACGACTGGAATGGAACCCTGGTTGACTCGTCCTGGACTGGGCTCACATGGGACCAGTTTTCCATCCCAAGTCCTGCACCTTCTGTACAGATGTGTCTACGTGGCATCCAAGTGCGGGATGCACATGACAGAACTCTTCATTCAACCATACTACTTCATGGGTTCCTCGCTCTTTAAACTTTGTATAAAACTATCGTATTCTTCGAACGGAACCATGCTTCCATCTATGGAGGAGAATTTGGTCTGGCTCTATGACTTCAACTTCATTGATCATATCTGGTTGTTGCTCTTCTGATATATCCTGCAATGTTGCACCTACATACGTCTTAGTTAACCAAGAAACATGAAAGACATTGTGCATATTCCAACTTTCTAGCAATTTTAACTTTAAAGAGACATCACTTAACTTCTAAATGACGGGAAATGGCCTGAAACTTCAGAATGAAAGCTTGGGACAACGCATGTCCACTTGCTTTAGCCATTGCTTCATGATGCGGAGATACACCCAATCCCCTTCAAGTTGACATCTCGCCTAGATTTGTTGGCTTGCCGGGTATATGCTTCTTGAGCTTTGACAAGGCGCTCCTTAATAGACTCAATGATTTCCGAAAATATTTCGGTTGTCTTATTGGCCTGTAGAGACGGTGATACTCATCAAAAGAGATGAGAATCAACGACCAAATGTTGTCTCATACGGCGTCCGGCCAATACTTGATGAGTGAGTATCGTTTAGGATTGCCTGAACCAATGGAAGGTATTGTACCCATTTCGACTGTCGGTCATGGCAGAATGATTTGAGAACGTCAAAGTCCAATTGATTGTATATTCCTGTTTGGCCATCTGTTTGAGGATGGAATGCACTGGACAGCCATAACATAGTCCCAAAATTGTCAAACAATGCTCTCCAAAAATGGGACGTGAATGTAGGATCTCTATCCGATGTGATTGTTCGTGGAAAACCACCAATGGGATACCAAAACTGAATGAACAAGCGACCTATGTCCTCAGCTGTGGCAGTCTGCTTGCATGGAATGAGCATGCAGAAGTTGGAACTTACTGAATTTGTCCACAATTGTCATACACCGTGTGTTTCTAGATCCAGCTAAGGCGGGAAGAGGGCCTACAAAGTCCCTACTGATGTCGTGAAAAGATTCCTCTAGAATAGACAAAGGCTGAAGTAGCCCTGCCTCTTTTATATAAAGGACTTTTACCTTTTGACATATCTGGCATGATTGGACGTATTAGTAGACATCTTGTCGCATTTTAGGCCAATAGAATGACCTCTCATATATTTATTGGGAGTATTTAACAAATACAATGCTCCATGGGTTCCAAGAACCAGATGATGTCCATGTACAAATGAATACAGTACCAAACAAAAAGGCTCGAAGTCGACGTTCGCGTGGTCCAGTCTCTACGGTCCTGTGCTTTCACTGGACTCCGCGGAGAGCGCCCCACTGGTGTTCCGAGACCACGCACAAACAGGCACTCTCGTACTAACGCCTGGCTCTCCCGATCTCAGCACCTTTGGACCGTGGTTCTCCGAGAGCTTGGACTACCCGGCACCGAACGGGTGTTGCCGTGGAGAGAGTCCCTTATCAGATTTATCACAAAATACTTTAATTAAATCTGAAAATTCACTTACTTGAGGATGGAGGATGGAAGTCCAATTCCCATGGTGTCTGTCTGTGTGCAGCTATTAGTGACGGACACCAAGATGCAGCAGCACGTCGAGAGGAGTAGTAACCTGGAGAAAGGTATAGCCTCCTGAAGAAGAGAGATGCCGCCTATGAAAAGAAGACACAACCTCTTAGCAAAAAGAAGATGGAGCAGCCGCCTTAGGAGAGGTAACGCCTCGCTGGCTGCAGTGGAGAAAAGGCAGTCTGGAGGAGATGAATACACAGCCTGCCCGTGATGAATTTACAGCCGGCTGCCGTGGTCGACTGCGCAGCAAACTGTAGGGTAGCCGCCTGAGGACAGAGCGCTGTTGGCTGGAGACGGCGCACAGCCGCCTGCTGTGGTAGGCAGCGCAGCCTGATTGGCTGCCTGTCTGGATGCGCGCAGTCACAGCCGCTTGGCTGCTGAAGGTAGAGGAGATGGCGTGGAGGAGCAGCCGACTGTAGAAGAACAGAAGCAGCCGCCTTGGTTGTAAGATCGCCTGGCTGCAGAGAGCCAAGTGGCTGTAGGAGCAGCCTCTTGTGAATGGTGGGCAGCACGCTGAAGGTTTAACGCAGCCACCTGCAGCAAATTCAGTCGCCAGCAGAGGAGGGGGAGATAGCGTTGCTTGAGACTAGGCATAGAAGGTGGTCGCCGGCAGATGGTGGAAACGATCGCTGATGTCTCTTTTTTTTTTTACGATGAAGGTGGTGGCGTCCTTTTGTAAGGGTTGGAGTGGAGTAAACAAATTGATTTGGTTGGCTCCCCACGTCTGCATGTGGGCGGCCAGTTCCATGGGGGTGTGGGTAGGTGACCATGCACCCACCCCCACACACACATAAGTCAAGTGTGGCTCCCCACCTTGGCCCCTAAGTGGGTGCCCAAAGGGGGTGCCCACTTTTAAGTGAAGGAAAACAAATAACCTTATAAAACAAAAGGTTAGAAAATAAAGTATTATACCAACATGTGCAATACACTTACCACCTGTTCACATGCAACAAAACTCGTCAGAAGACAGAGCGAACTTCACGACTCACTGGCAGGCGTCCCCGCTCAGTAAGTAACACGTCAAACAGGCAAACACAAAAAAACAAGTCATGCAAAAACAGTTTCAAACATGCAAAACATGAGTGCACGTGCAAATAGTATCATGGACATATCTCCCGTTCATGGAACAAGTACAAAATATCTGTCGGGCACAAAAATGGCACGACGTAAAACATAAATCCTAGTCTTCCTATGGAGTGACAATCCCATAGGTAAGACACAGTTCCAGGCACGAGCCTCCCTATGGAGTGACAGTCCCATAGGTAAGACACGGCACAAATATTGGCTCTTCCATAGCGTGACAATCCCATGGATAGAACACAGTCGAGGTCATACACGGGTGGCACCAGTCTGGCTCCCGTCCATACGACACCTTCCTGCTAACACACGGGTGGCACCAGTCTGGCTCCCGTCCATGTCAGCAAAATACTGGCCTCTTCACATGAGACACTGGCCTGGCCTCAAGTGAACGAGACACAAAAACTGGAGATGGACCAAATGGTCGGTCAATTGGTGACAATATGTGGCTGCAGTGTAAGTTGCCTCACATGGAGACTTGTCGGCCATGCGTGAATTGTACCATACAGATGCTAATTTTGGGCATATATAGATTGATTTAGTGGATGGACATGTACATGCCTCTTATGTGATCTAAGAGGGGTATCTCATGAAGGATAACTCCCTATGTGTTGTGTCAAACATGAGGCAAATTTCATTGATGAGTGCCACGCCAAATGGTCGGCCAATTGGTGACATCCCCCCGGGCTTCTAAAGAGTTGTCGGAGAGTGGGGAAAAATGATAAAACACCTCATAAGAGCGGGCACACCCACAACAAAGGCCCTGGTGTATAAAACTAGACAAGAGATGACTTCTAACACCCCCTCTTAGCTCCTGGCTGTGAAACCAACCACAGGGAGCTAGGGTGCCACCTGAGCAAATCCTGAGAGAGCGACTTCCTGAAGAGGTCCACCGTACTGTCCTCCGTCGAACAGAACTCTAGCAAGATGTCATCAGCAATGATCTGTTCACGAACAAAGTGCCTCTGGATGACCATGGGTTCCTTCAGTGGAAGCCCAAACCTGCAATGCAACCGCTGCATCCTCACCACCTCACAAGCAGCCCCACAAGCAGCCCGGTACTCTACCTCTGTGCTCGACAAGGCAAAAGATGACTGCTTCTTACTACTCCATAAAACTGCTCCTGAGCCAGAAGTAGATCTCCTCGTGTCCGGATCTCCTCCCCAAACTGAGTCACTCCAACCGTGGAGTCGGACTCCATCCAACAATCCCCCTCCTGTGTACAAGAGTCCATGATCCTTCGCATGCTGCAGAAACCACATGAAACGCAATCCTGCCTTCCAAAGAGTCATCCGCAACCATGAGCTCAACTGCCAACCAGATCAATGAACCATACTGCTTCTGAGTCACAAAGGCATCACACTGCTCACAAGGATCAACACCTGTTACAGTGCAGAAACAAGTCCTGGAAACCTGATGAAGACCACGCAAGGCCTTCTGAAACCTGTCAACCACCCCCTCTGAATCCGGAACCACAAAGCCTGGAGTATGCACCTCCTTCTGCAAGTAATCAACTGCCACTTGCCTGGCTTTCCAAAAGGTCCACGTGGAAAGAACATCCTCATCTACTGGAGGTTCTTTGTCCCGAATACGACGAGACATCAGAGCATAAGTTACCTGTTCAGTTTTCTCTGACTGACGAGCACAAGAACTACCAACATCAGTACTGGAGAGTTCCTGCCAACTGCTGCCATCTACTGGCAAGCTATCCACCATCTGGTCCCGGAAAGCCTGTACCTGCAGCGTATCTACACTGAAGTGACCATTACCAGACTACCACTCATCACAAACTTGAGGACCTGGGAGAGAGAGTGCTGAAAGCTTTGTAAACTCCATTCTCCACTCCGCCTTCCCAAACCACTTGGCCTGTTGCTTTGTCCCGGAGAGCAACAAAATGCTCATCAAACTCCACCCGTACGCCAGTCTTGCAAACCTGATGCACTGACAACAGATGAAAACCAAGTGCCGGAACATACAACACCTGGGAGGAATGCTTCCCCCCTCTGCCATCAGGAACTATCTCCATCCTGCCCTCACTGTGAACTGGGATAGTGGACGTATCCCCAGTAAGAATGTGACCAGAAAGCCTGCAGAGATCCTATAAACCGGAATGGGAAGGAGTCATGTGCCTGGAAGCACCACTATCTAGAACCCACTCCCGATAATCCATTGCGGAGAGTCCTCCAATCTCCTCCCTGCCTGAAGAAAATGAAACATCGGTGTCCATCACTTCCAGGTGCACAAAAGCCGGAGTCTTCATGATTGCTGCAGAGGAATCTTCATCCTTCTCGGTCTTCCGCTTGGGACACTGTCTCCAATAGTGGCCTTTCTCGCCACAATCATCACAGGTCCTCTCTGCCTTTAGTTTCTCGTGGTCAGTAACGGACTTCTTCTCATAAGACTTCTCCGACGATGCCTTCCCTTTGCCCGTGTTACGGCCTTTCGACCGTTGGCCAGTTAAGGCCTCCGAACCTCCACCCTAAGGAGGGTTCGTGAATCGTTCCTCTTGGTCCAGGACCATGGGCACAAGCTCCTCCCACGTGATGGTGCTGAGCCTGCCACTGGTAATCAAAGACGAGTAAAATGCTGAGTACGAAGAGGGCAAATGTGACAGCAACGTGATGAAACCATATGTCACCAATTGGCCGACCATTTGATCCATCTCCAGTTTTTGTGTCTCATTCACTTGAGGCCACGCCAATGTCTCATGTGAAGAGGCCAGTATTTTGCTGACATGGACGGGAGCTAGACTGGTGCCACCCGTGTGTTAGCAGGATGGTGTCGTATGGACGAGAGCCAGACTGGTGCCACCCATGTATGACCTGGACTATGTTCTATCCATGGGATTGTCACGCCATGGAAGAGCCAGTATTCGTGCCGTGTCTTGCCTATGGGACTGTTACTCCATAGGGAGGCTCATGCCTGGAACTGTGTCTTACCTATGGGACTATCACTCCATAGGAAGACCAGGTTTTTATGTTTTACGTCGTGCCATTTCTTTGTCGACAGATATTTTGTACTTATTCCATGAACGGGAGATATGTCCATGATACTATTTGCACATGCACACATGTTTTGCATGTTTGAAACTGTTTTCGCATGACTTGTATTTTTGTGTTTGCCTGCTTGACGTGTTACTTACTGAGCGGGGACGCCTGCCAGTGAGTCGTGAAGTCTGCTCTGTCTTCTGACAAGTTTTGGTGCATGTGAACAGGTGGTAAGTATATTGCACATGTTGTTTTAACTTAAAAGTGGGCACCCCCTTTGGGCACCCACTTAGGGGCCAAGGTGGGGAGCCCCACTTAAGTGTGTGTGTGGGGGTGGGTGCATGGTCACCTACCCACACCCCCAAAGAGCTGGCCGTCCACATGCAAGCGTGGGGAGCCAGCCAACACAATAGTGCAACTCCACTTTAATTTTTATAAAAAGAACCCATCACCTTCATCGTAAAAAAATCAGAAGTTGTTTTCCACCATTTCCGTGGAGATCATCAGCCGGCGACCATCTCTGCTGTATGTACTCAAGCAACGCCAACTCCACTATCTCTGCGGGCGACTGATTTTGCTGCAGGTGGTGGTGCTAAAAACTTCAGCGTGCTGCCTCTGCTTCCTCAGGCGACTGCTCCTACAGGCGGCAGCATACCTGCAGACTGCGCTGCCCGTTTCTCTTGCAGGCAGTCATGGGCCACCCCCAGCAAGCGTTGCGCCTCAACTTCAGCAAACTACGCATGTTCTACAGTAGGCTGCCCACTGCACAGTAGGCGGCTGTGCAGGCTGCAGCCAGGTGCCTGTGTACAGCAACCAAGCGCTCCTTTCATCCTTATAGACGGCTGTGCCACCCTCCAGCAAGCGGCTGGCTCTTCATCTCCAACAAGCGGTGCTTTGCATACAGGTCGTTGTCCACCACCAGCAGGCTGTGCTTCAGCAGGCGACTGACCACAGTATGTGCTTTTCCTTCTCTGCAGCCATGCGACTCCTCCTACGCCTCCTCCTCCACAAGAAGGTGGTTGTGTCCCGCACAACAGGTGGTTGCACTTCCTTTCCATAGGCGGCATCTTCCTTCTTCAAGTGGCTACATCTGGTGTCCCACTCAAGTAGCTACAGATACCTCGGGTATTGATCCTCCAACTCTATCCACAAGTAAGTGAATTTCAGATTTAAGTAAAGTATTTTGTGATAAATCTGATAAGGGATTCCCGACACCCTTTACGGCAACACCCGTTCGGTGCTGGGTAGTCCAAGCTCTATTGGAGAACCTCGGTCCAAAGGTGCTGAGATCGGGAGAGCCAGGCATTAGTACGAGAGCGCTTGTTTGTGCGTGGTCTCGGAACACCAGTGAGCCGCTCTCCGCGGAATCCAGTGAAAAGCATAGGACCGTAGAGACTGGACCACACTAGTGGTCGTCTACTTCGAACATCGACTTCGAGCCTATTTGTTTGGTATTGTATTCATATGTACATGGACATCATCTGGTTCTTGGAACCCATGGAGCATTGTATTTGTTAAATACTCCCAATAAATATATCATATTTTGAGGGGGGGGGAGGGTCGGCCCGTTCCGGCCCCAGTGCTGGTGTCCATCTATCCATTTCATTTCATTTCAATTTCAAGTTGTATTAAGTTTTCCATTTCAAATTGTGGTTTTAAAGTTGTGCTATTACGCGTGTGAGTGTCCAACGGAGTCTTTCCCACTTGACGGGATCGGTTTCATTGGTATCAGAGCACGGTTGTTTCCCTCTTCCTAGTGGGGAAACGAACCTGTGTACTGGACATCCCGCTTTTAGCACACTTAAACTCAATGGACAGCCAAGGCAACCCTTTGGAAGTGCCAAATTCGAGGGGTCCATTTAGTGCCTCTCGTGGGTCTGATGCTCTGCGAGGAAGGCACAAGCCCCTTGAAAGGGTAAATGATAGTGAATCAAAGGGTCAACTGTCTCCAGGAAAGACAGTCATGCTTGAACAAGAGCCTGATGCAATGAGGACTGAAATGGAACATATGAGAAAACTTCTGCAGGCTCAAGAGCAAGAGTTAAAGTTTTTGCATGAAGATCCCCATGTGCAAAGTGCCATTGAAGCTAGGAAGGTTGATGCAATGGTAGATGTAACTTTTGAGTCTATGGCACGGGAAGTGGGCAAGAAGCCAAGGGAGTTGGCACTTGCCTACCTCCTCGGCAAAGGTGATATCAAAGAGGGGGACGACGGAGAGCTGAAATTCAGAAATCCACCTCGCTTGAAGCATGGAGATCTCGCATCTCAAAGGCTGAAATCTTTTATGCAAAGGGAAGAGGTGACAGTCACCTCTCGACATGCATCTTCTCCACAAGGCACAAAGCCTAACAGATATATGTATGCTAGTGCTCATGGAGAGCATAAAAGTCACATGCATGCAAGATATGTATCCCATGGTAAGGGTGACGGGTCTGCTTCTAGAAGAATTTTGCCTTCTGAGTTGTCTCATGGAGAGACATTGCCATATGCAGGAAACTCACATGCATCTGAGTTTCAAGTTCGTGGAGCACATGCCACCGTGCCTCATGAAACTTCTATGACGGCCCATGGAGCCCATGGAGATAGGGCTGCCCCTTTGGATAAGGGGAAAAGAAAAAGAGAAGACCATGAGCCTCATGCCAAAAAGCTCAAGGAATTCAAAGCAGGTGACAAATCTGTTAAATTTGATGTTTTTCATGGTGAACATGATGCTTCTAAAGTGTTAGCATTTGTGGCACAGTTCGACATTGCTTTTAGCGATGAGGACTTCACTGAAAAGCCAAAAGTACGCCATGCTAGCATGTTTTTGAAAGGAACCGCTGCTCATTGGTGGATCGCTGAAAAGAACACCAAGGATCCCATTTGCACTTGGAAGGAATTTAAGGACCGATTCTATGCTCAGTTTTTGCCACCAAATGCGGAGCAAACTCTCACTCAAAAGTGGGACAGGTTGGAGCAAAGAGATAATGAAAGCGTGCAACAGTATGTTAACAAGTTCTGGAAAGTATTGCTGGAAGTAACTCCCTTTATGCAAATCACTGAGGATGAAAGAAAGAGGAAGTTTCGCTCCGGACTGCAACCAGCATATTGTTCGGGCATTGAATTGCACCCGAAACATACTTTGCAACAGCTCACAGCTTCTGCTCTTGCTACCGAGCAATTGGTGCTCAAGATTAAGCAGGATCAAGGAGGTTCAAAGGGGAAAGACAAGGCTGTCCCAAATCTGCAAAAGAGTGGACAGCCACCTAAAAAGAATTTCTGGGAGACCCACAAGGGTGGTAAAGCTGAAATTACCGCATCTAAAGATCAGGGCCCAAGGAAGAACAAATTCGGCTTAACCCCGGAGCAAAGAGAGCAATATGCCAAGGATGGAAAATGCTTTTCTTGTGGTAGCAAAGACCACATGTTTCGACAATGCCCAGATCGCAAACCTAAGCACGAGGACAAGCAGACCAAGGCTAATGTACATGCAGTTCCTGATGTGCAAGGAAATACAAGTCATGATGCAAAAGAGCGAATGGTTTGCAAGGCTTGGGGAAAAATCAAGGATCAGCCTGCCTTATTCATGTTTGATGACTGTGCAACCGATAACTTCATCTCTATGCAAATGGCAGTTGCATTGGGTATTGAGGTTGAGAACATGGGACCTCAGATTGAAGCCGAAGCTGCATTTATTGGTAAAGAGGTGGAGGTTACCCCTTTGATAGGGAAGTTGCGCATACATATCCAGGGCTACCTTGATAATGAGCATTTTCTAGTTGCTCCACTAAATGGATGTGATGTATTGTTGGGCAAGCCATGGCATCATAGGCTTGAGCCCCGCAAAGACTACAAGTCCAATATGATTTCTTTTATGCATAAAGGCCGCATGCATTTTATTGATGCTGGCAAAGAAGGGGGTTCCATCCCACTTGTATCACATATCCAAATTAATAAAGCAATCAAAAAGAGTCTTTCTGCGTACTTGGTTTTTGTTCGTGATAGCCTTGTGCCAAATCATCAAAATGTGGATGCTATGACTAATGAAAGGCTGAATTTTCTTCATGCATTCAATGACTGTTTTGCTGATTCATTGCCAGGTGAATTACCTCCCCAAAGGCCCGAAGATCATCGCATAGATCTTGTGCCAGGTAGTTCTCCACCCAACAAACCCGCATACCGAGTGAGTGCTGCACAACAAGAAGAGATCATGAAGCAGGTAAACGAGCTTTTAGAGAAAGGTTTGGTTCAGCCCAGTTCCTCACCTTATTGCTCTCCTGTGCTTCTTGTTCAAAAGGACGGATCATTCCGCATGTGTGTGGACTATAGAGCTTTAAACAAGCTTACCATCAAGAACAGATTCGCAATTCCGCGTATTGATGATATTTTGGATAAGCTTGATGGCTCGGCTTGTTTCAGTCGACTTGATTTGAAGAGTGGTTATCACCAGATACGAGTGGTGCCACAAGATGTCCATAAAACTGCATTCAGGACAGCCTTCGGATTATATGAATTTTTAGTAATGCCTTTTGGTCTCACCAATGCTCCTGCTACGTTTAATCGTATGATGGATAGGATATTCCGACCCCATCGCAAATTTACAGGAGTATTCTTTGATGATATCTTGGTTTTCTCCAAGAATGAGCAGGAACACAGAACTCATTTGGTCACAGTGTTCGAAGAGTTGCGGAAGCATAAACTTTTCATTAATGCCAAGAAAAGTGAGTTCTTCCTTTCAGAGATTCATTATTTGGGTCATATTGTATCCAAAGATGGAGTTACAATGGATCCTGCAAAGATAGAGACCATTCGGAATTGGCCCGAATCGCAAAACGTACATCAAGTACGTAGTTTTCTAGGATTATGTTCGTATTACAGGCGTTTCATAAGGCATTTTGCTATGATTGCCACTCCTCTACATGATCTCACAAAGAAGAAAATCACTTTCAAATGGACTTCAAAGGAACAGGATGCTTTCTTGCAGCTCAAGCATGCAATCATATGTGGACCCGTATTGATTGTTCCTGACTTGCACAAGTCATTTGTAGTTGAATGTGATGCTTGTGGTGATTATATAGGAGCTGTCCTAAATCAAGAAGGGCATGCAGTTGCATACGAAAGCCGTCGTTTGCATGATGCTGAGCTTCATATGGATATCTATGAGAAAGAGCTCTTGGCTGTAATTCATGCCTTAAAGATATGGAAACATTATCTTCTTGGGGCTGAATTTGTAGTCAAGACAGATCATCAAAGCTTGAGATACTTTCTATCTCAAACAAAGCTTTCAGAGAAGCAGATGAGAATGGCAAACAAAGCTTTCAGAGAAGCAGATGAGAATGGCAAACAAAGCTTGAGATACTTTCTATCTTAAACAAAGCTTTCAGAGACGCAGATGAGAATGGCAAACTTTCTTTCCATGTTTCATTTTCAGATTGTGCATACTCTAGGAAAGAAAAATGTGGTGGCCGATGCATTATCCAGGAGGCCTTATGTAGCTGTAGTCTCAGTGGCCTCTCATGGGGACTTATCTGCTATGAGAGATTTGTATCATTTGGATGCTGATTTTTGCCATATATGGACTGATTTGATGGCTGGTCATTCACATGCCTCTTATGTTATCAACGAGGGTTATCTTATGAAGGATAATTGCCTATGTGTGGTGAAGGATTTGCGTCCAAAGGTTATGGACGAATGTCACGCTCCACCTTAGAGGTATTATGCCCACTACACGCATGATTCAGAGATATTTCTTTTGGTCAACCATGCGTAAAGACATTGAGGCTTATGTACGTGCATGTATTACTTGCCAAAAGGTGAAATTTGATAGGCAAAAACCTCCTGGTTTGCTTCAGCCATTGCCTATTCCCTCGCAACCTTGGGAAAGTATTACTATGGATTTTATTATGGATTTGCCTAGATCCCAGCATGGGAATGATGCTATTTGAACCATTGTGGATAGGTTTAGCAAGCAAGCTCATTTCTTGCTCGTCAAGAAAACCATTAAAGCTGATTATATGGTAAAGCTTTTTCTTGCTAATATTTTCAAGCATCATGGTATGCCTAAATCCATTGTTGGGGATAGAGATCCCAGGACTACAAGCCTCTTTTGTGTTAGACATCATCCCCTACTTGCTGGCTTCCTAGTTGGTGTCCTATTTTAGCCTCTAGGGCTGACCATGTTAGTCAGAGGGGCTGGTCACCCCTCACTCATATTTTACCCATATTTATTCCCCATTTTATGGTCTTGGGATTTTCCCCAGTCGTGGAGGTATTTATCCCTAGTCGGCTGCCTTCATGTAGAGGTATATATAGCCGGCATGCCTCCCTCATATTTTACTGCTTGCATTGCTTGCCTAGCTTGTCTAGCTGCAGTCCCTCACTTACGAGGTTCTCCCCTCTTGCTCGGGACATGTATTCCTTTTGGTGATGATATTGAGAGCAGGTTCTCACCTGTGTTTTCTCTCCATCTTTCTCTCTCTCTCTCCCTCCTGTGTTTCCACTTTCCCTTCTTCCGCTGCACATTCTATCATGGTATTAGAGCGCCGGTGATTTTCAGCGTTGGATGCTCCCTCCTATACCTCTTCATATCTGCGTTTTTTCTGCCCCTGGACAGACCTGCGTTTTTTGCGTTTTCAGCAAGGGCAGCAGCACATAGGTTGCTGCGTTTTTCTTCAGGTGGCTGTCTAAAGCAGTTTGCAGCAGTTCTCAGCGTTCATACTCCCCCTGTAGTGCTGGTCGCCTGTTTTGTACAGGCCAGTAGCAGCATATTTGCTTCGTTTTCTTCTTCTACAGGTTTCTGATGCTGATTTGCTGATCTGAGGCTTGGGTGTACCTCTTTCTTCTGCGTTTCCAGATTCAGCCGGTTCTACAGCCCCTTTTACCTCTGCGTTTTTCAGATTTGCAGCCATGGTTGCTGCGTTTTTTTGAACCGATCTTGCTGGTTACTCTACCTTCAACTGGGCTTCATCTATTGGACCTGAAGGTACCTTCTCTTCAGCGTTTTTCCTCACAGGAGGTGTGGACACTGGTTGGCCTGAATTTTCAGGTTTGTAGCCCTTGTTTGGCTGCGTTTTCTTCTCCAGTGGACACAGATCACTTGCAGAGGGGGTTTCTTGATTGGATTGTGGCTTTGGAGGCAGTTTGGTACTTGAGGAGGATTCTGAATTTCTGATTTCAGTCAGTGTTTTGCTGATTTTGAAGCATCTATACCTGTGTTTTGTTCCTGGCCTACACAGTTTCCCGGTTTCTACATGTTCCTTGCCTTCTGTTGGCGGTGGAGTGCTATTTTTGCTGGATAGCAGTGTTTTGGCTGCGTTTTGCTTCCCACAAGAGTTTTCTACACTCAGAGGGGGCCCTTCTCTAGCTACTTCACTTGAGGATCAGTTTCGAGAGCTGTGTTGTATCTGTGGAGACATTCTTCTTTGATAGGAGTTTACAGTTATTTGGAGGAGAGCAGTGATCTTTTCAGAGATCCTGAGCAGAGTTTATTTTGTCCGAACTTGTGTTCTTTGCGGTATTTGCAGAACAAGGAGGGTGTTTTGCCCTTTTGCGGTGTGATCCTTTCACATGGATCTTTTATCTGTTGCTGATTCTTGGGATGTGGTTCTACTTCTGGAACAGTCTTCTGCTATCCGTGATGCTTTTGAGGACTTTGTTGCCATTGCAGTTTATATTCCTGCTTCCCTTCCTCATTGTGAGGAGTCTACCTCTGCCTCTCTTTGTGATGCTTCTGAGGATGCCCCTCCCCCTGCCAGTTTTGATGGCTTGTTGTTTTGGAGGATGGTTTTTTGGACCCGGAGGGATGCTTTGGATCTGTGGTTGCTAACCGTGCCTGTGGCACAGTGGTACTTCCAGAGTTTTTTGGATTTGGATCAGAATCAGGTTGGGCTTGTACCAGTCCGATGATATCATTTTTCAGAGGGGGATGTGGAGTCCTTTCATCTTGCGATGCCCACCTCAGTGGCGTGTACTTATGTACAGCATTGGGCAACTCATGTTATGGAGTTTGAGCAGATGGACCCCATATTTTCTACAGAGTCTTTACATCTTGCAATGCCGACCTTTTCAGAGGATGCTTTTATACAGCATTTGGCTACTCTTGGTACAGAGTTGGAGCAGATTGACTCTATTTCTTTTGAGGGTTCCAGTGAGGAGCAGGATTGGTTATATACAGGATCTGATCTTGGTTGGTTTTGAGGTTTTTCATACCTTCTCCAGGCTGGATACACGACATTCGACTTCGGGGAGTGTTCTTACAGTTGGGTTTGGAACCATTATTTGGAGCAGCACGTCGGAGCCTATATGGTTGTTTTCTTCCAGAGGAACGGTGTACCTGGCAGCTTGTTCTGTTGCTTTTGCCGCTGAGTTGCTGAGGAGATTGCTTGTGGAGCTTTCTTGGTACCTGTTTCTACAGTCTTTCATCTTTGATCGAGGACGGCCTCTCTGGCTTCTTGGAGTTTGCTCAGGATCCGGTGCTGAGAGGGGGTGTTAGACATCATCCCCTACTTGCTGGCTTCCTAGTTGGTGTCCTATTTTAGCCTCTAGGGCTGACCATGTTAGTCAGAGGGGCTGGTCACCCCTCACTCATATTTTACCCATATTTATTCCCCATTTTATGGTCTTGGGATTTTCCCCAGTCGTGGAGGTATTTATCCCTAGTCGGCTGCCTTCATGTAGAGGTATATATAGCCGGCATGCCTCCCTCATATTTTACTGCTTGCATTGCTTGCCTAGCTTGTCTAGCTGCAGTCCCTCACTTACGAGGTTCTCCCCTCTTGCTCGGGACATGTATTCCTTTTGGTGATGATATTGAGAGCAGGTTCTCACCTGTGTTTTCTCTCCATCTTTCTCTCTCTCTCTCCCTCCTGTGTTTCCACTTTCCCTTCTTCCGCTGCACATTCTATCATTTTGGAGGGCTTTATTTGATAATATGGGTACTAAACTTGAGTTTTCATCAGCTTATCATCCCTAAACGGATGGCCAAAGTGAAGCTGCAAATTCAGCCGTGTTGGATTTGTTGAAATGTTATGTGGCAGATCAAAAGACTGCATGGGAGAAGTATCTTCCACTTGTTGAGTTTGCCTACAACAATACGATCCATGCTTCCATGGGAAAGGCTCCGTTTGAGATTATCTATGGCAGACTGGTATTGCCACCCATCCTTCGTACAAAGGATGAGATTTTTGCAGCTGATGAATATGTTTGTGACTTGGATGTAGCCTTTGGTCAGGTATGGACAGCCATTGCAAGATCTCAGGATAAGCATAAAATGGCGGTTGACAAGCATAGAAGGGACATGGAAGTCAAAGAAGGTGATTGGGTTTTGCTGAAATTTGAGAAGGCTAGGCTTCGGAAGAGGCCAGGACGAGAAGGATCATATCCTAAGCTTTCTCCTCGCTATTATGGACCCTTCAAGGTGATTCAAAAGATCAATGAAGTGTCATACAGGCTTGCCTTACCTAGTCATTGGAAGATTCACAATGCTTTTCATGTGAGTCTATTTCGGAAATATGTGGGGCCAGATCCCGACAAGCCTGTCATAGAAGATCCGCCAGAGATTGAAGAGCTTGAGGAGATCCTCCAGCCAGAACAAATTGTTTTTCTTAAGGAGAGAAAGCTACCTGCAGGAAAGCTTTCCAAGAGATACCTTGTGAAGTTTAAGAATTATTTGCCTATTGATGCCAAGTGGGTAAATGACGACTATTTTGTTGACTACCCACAGTTGTTGCAAGCATATCTTGAGGCTTTTTAGTTGAGGACAACTCTTTAGAAGCCCGTGGGGATGTCACCAATTGGCCGACCATTTGGTCCATCTCCAGTTTTTGTGTCTCGTTCACTTGAGGCCAGGCCAGTGTCTCATGTGAAGAGGCCAGTATTTTGCAGACATGGACAGGAGCCAGACTGGTGCCACCCGTGTGTTAGCAGGATGGTGTCGTATGGACGGGAGCCAGACTGGTGCCACCCCTGTATGACCTGGACTGTGTTCGACCCATGGGATTGTCACGCCATGGAAGAGCCAGTATTCGTGCCGTGTCTTGCCTATGGGTCTGTCACTCCATGGAGGCTCGTGCCTGGAACTGTGTCTTACCTATGGGACTGTCACTCCATAGGAAGACCAGGTTTTTATGTTTTACGTCGTGCCATTTTTGTGTTCGACAGATATTTTGTACTTGTTCCATGAACGGGAGATATGTCCATGATACTATTTGCACATGCACACATGTTTTGCATGTTTGAAACTGTTTTCGCATGACTTGTATTTTTGTGTTTGCCTGCTTGACGTGTTACTTACTGAGCGGGGACCTTGCCAGTGAGTCGTGAAGTCTGCTCTGTCTTCTGACAAGTTTTGGTGCATGTGAACAGGTGGTAAGTATATTGCACATGTTGTTTTAATATTTCATATTCTAACCCTTTGTTTTATACGGTCATTTGTTCACACTCACTTAAAAGTGGGCACCCACTTAGGGGCCAAGGTGGGGAGCCCCACTTAAGTGTGTGTGGGGGGCTGGGTGCATGGTCCATAGTTACCGCGGAACGGGAACGTTCCGGGAACGTCGGATGCTAGAACAGGAGCGGGAACGGGAACGGGAGCGGATCGGGAATGTCGGGGAACGCCACGTCATATGACATGTCAGCATATGACATAAAATGACATATGAATTCCAATGTTCATTGCGTCAAAATGTAGAGCCTTATTCCGGCCCAAGTGGCAAGAGGGTAGTGTGGGTAGTTAGTAGCGTGGCTTGTGACTTGTGGGGCAGCCAACCGAGCAAGAGAAGGGGCCAAGCCTGAAGGCCCAAGAGGAGGGGCCAAGAGGAGGTAGGGAGAGTGTGGGGCAGCCAAGCCTCAAGGTGGAACAAAGAGTGTGGGGCAGCCTAGAGGAAGGGTGCAGTAGTAGGTGGAACGGAGAGTGTGGGGCAGCCAAGAGGAAGGGTGGAGTGGTAGGGGAGAGCAAGTTGCAACTCAGCAAAGGGGAGAACACTCAGGCAGCAGGCTTCAGCAAATGGCAAAAAAACAGCCGCAGCAGCAACAAAACACGTCGCCGCCGCCGCCGCCGCTGCCGCCGCGCAGAGACAAGCAGGCCGGAACGCCCGAAACGCGCGTTCCGCCCTACGTTCCGGTGTTCCGGGGAACGTTCCGCCACGTTCCGACTTTACTGGGCGTTCTACGCTCCGTTTGTGCGTTCCGGGCACGTGGCATCTTCCAGACCGGCGTTCCGGCGTTCCAGGAAGGCGGAACGCCGTTCCGCGGTAACTATGGCATGATCACCTACCCACACCCCCTGGCGTTGCTTGAGTATATACAGCGGAGATGGTCGCCGACTGATGATCTCCACGGAGATGGTGGAAAACAACTTCTAATTTTTTTACAATGAAGGTGATGGGTTCTTTTTATAAAAATTAAAGTGGAGTTGCACTATTGTGTTGGCTGGCTCCCCACGCTTGCATGTGGGCGGCCAGCTCTTTACACCACTATCTCTGCGGCGACTGATTTTGCTGCAGGTGGTTGCGCTAAAAACTTCAACGTGCTGCCTCTGCTTCCTCAGGCGGCTGCTCCTACAGGCGGCTGCATACCTGCAAAACTTCAGCGTGCTACCTCTGCTTCCTCAGGCGGCTGCTCCTACAGGCGGTAGCATATATCTGCAGACTGCGCTGCCCGTTTCTCTTGCAGGCAGTCGTGGGCCACCCCCAGCAAGCGTTGCGCCTCAACATAAAAACATGGGAGCAACATCAACTCCGAGTAGATGGTATACCACTCTCCAAAATGTCAAGCATGGGGTTGACAAGTATGGCCGAGAGGTCTCCCTCAGCTATGTCACGTGGAAAGGTAGCTCGATGGCGGTGGAGCATGTCCTGGATCTGGAGCTGATGAGGTGATCGTGGCTGACGGGGGGGTCGAGGAGGTCGGGCACACTGGAGTGCAGAGGCTCGGTCCGAGGTAACTCCTCTCGGGCGAGGTAGGTCTAGAGCAGCTCGTGGAGGGTCCACAAGATCCACTGTGTCGGTGTCGTCCACCTCCTGGGTTCGGAAGAAACTGGTGATGGTTGGCTGCCGAGGGAGGGGGCGGGGTGGCTGGGGCCTGTGTCTCAAGGAGGTGTCCGTGTGTTTGCGGAGCTCAAGTAGGAAGCGGCCCAGGCAACGCTGGTCCTGGAAGTCGGTGATCCTGGAGAGTAGACGTAATCCCTCATGAAATAGACAGTGAAACCTCCCGCGGATCTCATAGTATATTGGGTAGCGGCGTACGTAATGCTCCTCCATCTCAACCTCTGTGTGGCATAGTCGGCAGATCCTCTCCTCTTTGGGTGTCCATACGAGCTTCTTGGCTCTGAAGATGCGCTCAGCTCTACCTGTCTCCACTCTGAGGCGGTGGGAAGAAACCCGTATCTGGCCAATCGCAATCCGCATGGCATGGGACATGTGAACACTCAAGTAGCCCGGTTGCTGGATGAATCCATCCTCAGTGAGAGTGAAGAACTGGTCTCTATAAAAATGCATCTTCGTGGGGAGCTTCGGGGGTGTGATCCATGTGCAATGTGTGTAGAGGCTAAGAAGATCTGATCGGATAACCCGGTTGGTATCCTTGTGAGACAGCCGGACAAAAGGGGAGTCCAAACTGTACTGAAGGGGGGGGTAGGCGGTCCATGCAGAGCCCATATACTGAGAACCAAGTGGAAACTAGTGCATACCATACTCCAGAGTGTCCCTCAAGTGCTAGCTGTTTGGAGGACTCCAGGGCAAGCCTCGAGTACCTGTGGGGATCCATGTGACTGATGCGATGAAGGTACGTGACTGTCTGGAAGAGTGCCTCCACTACAATCGGGGCTGCAGCAGACTCTGCCGGGATAATCTGGTGTGGGACTGATGGTTTGCTGCGGATCATATGGGAGAACATCATGACCTGGGGCCTCTCAACTTGCTGCCAATCCTCATCGGATAAATCTGGCCCCCAAAAAGTTGCTCCATACATCAAGGCTGGTGTGACGAGGGTGTCAAAAATCCAGCCCTTCGTCGTGGGCTCCTGGAAATGTGCTTGGAAGCATTGCCGTTCAAGTAAGCTCAAGGCTGCATATCCCCACGTCACTCTAGCATGTGCTGCGGGAAGCATGGTAAAGCGTGGGCCACTGAAAGTGACACCAAGGTAGACATAGGATGAGACAATCTCCACACAATCCCCTCTATATATGAAGCTCAATCTGGATGTGACAAGGCGAGAGGTATTGAAGACCATTACCTTGGTTTCACCAAGGTTAACAGAGAGGTCCCGCTAAGTGCAAAAGTCATGTAAGGCATCCAACTGTCTCTGAAGCCCTTCGGCTGAGTCTGAGAGGAGGACGATGCCATCTGCATAAAGTAGTATGGGGATCAATATGCCTGCCAGTGTGGGACCAGCCCCGCCTAATCCATCAATGAAGCTCGAGATCTCATCAATGTAGAGGCCGAAAAGAGTGGGTGATAGAGGGCAGCCCTGTTTCACCCCAATGGTGTTGGAAATCTCCTGTGATGTACCATGTCAGATGGGACTCCGTTCTCCTGTAGACGGTGTAAGAGGCGGGCTTTGGGTACAATATCAAAAGCTTTGCGGAAATCCACAAAGCAGTAGGCAATCCTCCTGTGTCGTGCTCTACCCTCCTCGATGATGGCACAGGGTGAAGATGTGGTCAAGGGTAGAGTAGTTCCTCCGAAAGCCAGCCTGTCCTGAGGCTCTGCATCCTTGGCTCTTTGCAAATGAACTGAGCTCCGCCTCTAGCACTGATCCATAGAGTTTGGCCAATGTGTGGCCAATCATGATCGTCCTGTAGTTATTAGGATCAAGTGGATCTCCGGCTTTGAGGATGGGGGTGATGGTGTTGGTGGACCAAGAGGGTGGAAATCCTTCACAAAGGGCTCTATTGAACATGTAGGCTAGTAGGGGCGCTAGGGTATCATGGGCATGTGAGATGTACTCTGCAGTGAGTCCCTTGTGATCTTGGGCTCGCCCATTGCATAGTCTACGAATGGCCTTGAGGACCATGCCCTTTGTGAAGAAGGTGGAGGTGGTGGGGTGGGGGTCTGGTGGTGGGGGTAGGGGTGGCTGATGGGGGATATGATAGAGGGAGTGTGAATAGGAGTGCCATGTGTCTGGGTAGGTGATAGGTGTGGGAGGGCGATGTTCTCGGAGTTTCCTCCATGCCTCTTTGCAGTTCGGCCCTAAGAAAAGTCGGTATAACTCATCCTCTTTCCGAGCATAGAACTCCCGTTTCTTGCGTCGGGTGAGCCGTTGAGATATCCGTTGCGCTTGGCGCTTCGTGATTTGCCCAATCCGTACCTCATGCTTAAGATGGGAGTGTGTGGCCCGACATTCGTCATCATACCAACAGTTCTGGGGCATGGAACCGCAAGGTGGCTTGGCGGTAGACCGCCGCGTGCAGATGAAAGAAACTGGGGCGGATGTGTGGAGTATGGTGGTGAGTTCTGTTGTGAGGGTGGATAGGGGGACAGTACGTTCAACATCCTAGAGTTGGCGGTAGATGTGGTTGGAGTAAACAAGGTCAAGCTCGTGATCAACGAGGACCTGAGTGTAATGTGAGATGGGGGGAGGTGGAGGAGGGACGGGTGGTGTGCAGGTAAGAGTGAAAGAGAGGTAGGCATGGTCAGCTTCAAAAGGGGGTGGCGGAATGGAGAAGTCGGGGATAAGGTGTGCCAAAGCCGGAGATCCCATAAGATAGTCCACAGTGCTAGTACCTCCTGAGCGAGGGAAGGAGGTGAGGGCGCCGGAGGAGGGCCATCGGGACATCCCGTTATAGATAACGAGACCATGTGCAGCTCCTAGCTCTAAGAAATATCTCCCGGACACTGTGACCTCCTCACGGTCTTGTGATGATCGCTGCAGCCCTGTGTCAATGATGTCCAACTCCTGTAGTCTGATAGGGTCGTCTAGATCGAGTAGTAGGACTTGCTGACTTCCCGTCCTGGCGTTGAAATCCCGGAGTAGGAGGACTTCCCCCAACTGTGAGAACTCCATGATATCCTCATATAATGGTAAGTACGGTGTCACCATTTGGTCCATCTCCATTTTTCGAGCCACTTCTATGGGACTGTCACTCCATAGAGCGGCGAGATTTGTGCCATGTTCACATGGGGCCAGGCTAGTGTCCCATGTGAAAGGGCCAGTTTTATGGTGTCACATGGACGGGAGCCAGATCAGTGCCACCCGTGTGCGACCACTGCTGCGTCACATGGACAGGAACCAGTTTCGTGTCACCCGTATGTGATTTGCTTCATGCTGTATGGACGGGAGCCTGTTGGTGCCACCTGTGTATAGCCAAGATGGTGTCTTACCTATGGGACTGTCACTCCATAGGAAGACGAGGACATATTTATTTATATTTGTCGCTCCACTTGTGTGCCCGACAGGAACCTCTTGTACAAGTTTCATGAAAGGGAGATTTCATCCACTATTTGTGCACATGCATTTATGCCTGCATGCATAAATTTGTTTTTGTATGACTTGTTTGCGTGTGTCTGCCTGTTATGCCGTGCCAGTACACTGGACGGGGACGCCCTCAGTGTACCGTGGAATGCAGTTTGCTGACTTGGTGGTGTGGCGTGTGAACAAGTGGTAAGTATATTCATTTTTCCCTTTTTAAAAGGTGAAATCCATAAGCTAGAGTAAACCTTAATTTGTTATAAGCTAATGTGTTCACACACACTTAAAGTTGGGCTGGACATTTATTTCCTAGTGTGGGTGCCCATAAGTATAAATTTTGTATTAAGGTATTATAACCTTGGATAAGCCTTTCTTTTGCATGGAACATTTCTTTAAATTTCCCCACGTGGTGCGTTGGTGGTTCTTCTTTCTCCTTTGCCTCCTCACGGCTGCCCACGCCTGAAGATAGTTGGCTGTACCCGCCTACTCTCCATCGCATGTACCTGCTGTCCATCGACTGTACGTGCTGTCCACGGCTGTACCAGCCCAGGTGTACCTGCTGTCCATGGCTGTACCAGTTCCTTGTGTACTTGCTGTCCACGCCTGCTGGCTGCCCTTGGAGTACCTACAGTACCTGCTGGCTGCCCCTGGTGTACCTACTGTACCTGCTGGCTGCCTTGGTGTACTTACTGTACCTACTGCAAGTACAGTACCTACAGTACCTGCTGGCTGCCTTGGTGTACCTACTGCAAGTACAGGTACCTGCATAGTACCCGGTTGGTTGTCTTGCACACTTGTGAAGAACCTAAAGTGCTTGATTGTACCTGCTACAAATAGTACCGGTTGTATCTGGATTGTACTCACCGTACCAGGTGCTCACTTATTCTTTTTCTCATTTGAATAAATCTGAAAATTGCTAATTTAAATTCAGGAAATGCTTTAAGTTGTGTAGTGCAGGAGCATGGCATGTATATGCTGGCCATGTTCAGGAAAATTCTTCATGGTGTAGCTAGTGTATTTCCCTGTGTGGTGTTGTTAACCGCGCTCTCAGAGCTTCTGAGAGCCAGTGAAGATTAAACTCACTAGGGAATTTGGGAGCAAAGCTCATTGGGGAGAACTAGGCCACGTTCCCTCCGCGGTGTACTCCTTGGCCTGCGTCAGTACGGGCGTGCCTGTTGGTGCACGGTCTCGGAAGACCAGTGAAAGGCAGGTGTCCACCCAGTGAAGGTGGGAATGAGCCTGTGATCTGGGGCTACTCTGCCCAACACCTCTTCATCGACTTGAACCCGTTCTTTTTGGTTGTTTTCACTCCCTTGTGGAGAAATCTGGCCTGTCTGGCCCGTGACACTTGTATAAATATAAATACTCCAAGAAATACAAAAAGTATTGAGAGAGGGACCGGCCCTTTCCGGCCCTAGTGCTGGTGTCATTTGTATTTTCAGTATTTCTAGTTTCTGTGTTGCTGATGTTGTTTCCATTGTTTAATAACAGTTAAATTAAGTGTTCTAAATATGTATATATTGTCTTCCGATCTGTAGGCCTCCTGTTGGGAGCAGTCACATTGGTATCAGAGCCCGGTCGTCTCTCTTTCTCAAGTGGAGACACGGAGTTTTGAGATCGGAAGCTAGCACGAACACTTAATTCAATGGACAGCCAGGGCAACCCATTGGAAGTGCCGAATTCGAGAGGCCAATCAAGTACTTCACGGGATTCTGATGCATTGCATGGAAGGCATAAGCCTCTCGAGAGAGTCTATAACAGTGCATACATGGGACAGCCATCACGTGGTAAAGAACCCATGCACGAGGAAGAGCCCAATGCATTGAGGGCTGAGTTGGAGCACATGAAGAGGCTCTTGCAGGCAAAAGAGCAAGAGCTGAAATCTTGCATGAGGACCCCCATGTATAAAGTGTCATAGAAGCCAAGAAAGCAGATGCTATGGTGGACATGACTTTTGAGTCTATGGCTCGAGTAGTGGGTAAGAAGCCAAGGGCGCTGGCACTCTCTTATCTTATCTGCAAGGGTGACCTTAAAGAGGGAGAGGATGGATAGCTTATGTTCAAGAATCCACCCCATTTGCAGCATGGAGACCCAGCCTCTCAAAGGTTGAGATCATACTTGCATAAAGAAGAAGTATCGGTCACGTCTCGCCATGCATCTACTTCTCAAGGCACAGGAGGAAACAGATTTATTCATGCTCAAGGCCATTTGGATTCTAGGTATGTACATCATGGGGACAATGGTCGGCATGCAAGCCAAAAGACCTTGCCTATTGAGTTGTCTCGTGGCGAGACAAGGCATTTCTCAGCGAGGTCACATGTAGTGGGGCCACAAGAATCAAAGACCCATGTCACTTTGGCTAGTGGAACACCTATCATTGCCCATGAAGCTCATGTAGAGAGAGCTGGCCCGTTGGATAAGGGGACGAGAAAAAGAGAAGAACATGTACCTCATCCCAAGAAGCTCAAGGAGTTCAAGGCAGGGGACAAGTCCGTGAAATTTGATGCCTTTCATGGAGAATATGATGCCGCTAAAGTGCTAGCTTTTGTGGCACAGTTTGATATTGCTTTTAGTGATGAGGACTTTAGTGAGAAGTCCAAAATTCGTCATGCAAGCATGTTCTTGAAGGGGACAGTTGCCCATTGGTGGATCACTGAAAAGACCACCAAAGACTCCATTTGCACTTGGAAAGAGTTTAAGGACAGATTTTATGCCCAATTCTTGCCACCTAATGCGAAGCAAACTCTCACCCAAAAGTGGGATAGACTTGAGCAAAAAGATAATGAAAGTGTGCAGCAGTATGTCAATAAGTTTTGGAAAGTGTTGCTTGAGGTAACTCCCTTTATGCAAATCGTTGAGGATGAAAGAAAGAGGAAGTTTCGCTCCGGATTGCAACCAGCTTATCGTTCGGGCGAATTTCACCCGAAACACACTTTGCAATAGCTTATAGCCTCTGCTCTTGCTATGGAGCAATTGGTGCTCAAAATTAAGCAAGATCAAGGAGGTTCTAAGGGCAAAGATAAGGCTGTTCCAAACCTGCAAAAAGGTGGACAGCCACCTAAAAAGAGCTTCCACGAGGTCCAGAAGGGAGGTAAAGCTGAAAATATCTCATCTAAGGATCATGGGCCAAAGAAGAACAAATTTGGCTTGACCCCCGAGCAAAGGGAGCAATATGCCAAGGAGGGAAAATGTTTTTCTTGTGGCAGCAAAGAGCATATGTTTAGACAATGCCCTAACCGCAAACCAAAGCATGAGGACAAGCAAACCAAGGCAAATGTGCATGCAGTTCCCGATGTGCAGGGAAACACAAAGCATGATGGAAAAGAGAGGATGGTATGCAAAGCATGGGGTCAAATCAAGGATCAGTCCGCCCTATTTATGTTTGATGATTGTGCAACAGATAACTTCATCTCTATTCAGATGGCAGCCGCCTTGGGTATTGAGGTTGAGGACACGGGGCCTCAAATTGAAGCAGAAGCTGCCTTTGTTGGTAAAGAGGTGCAGGTTACCCCACTTATAGAGAAGTTGCGCATACATATCCAGGGTTACCTTGGAAATTTGAGAGCAAAGCTCATTGGGGAGAACCAAGCCACGTTCCTTCCGCGGTGTACTCCTTGGCCTGCGTCAGTACGGGCGTGCCTGTTTTGGTGCACGGTCCCGGAAGACCAGTGAAAGGCAGGTGTCCACCCAGTGAAGGTGGGAATGAGCCTGTGATCTGGGGCTACTCTGCCCAACACCTCTTCATCGACTTGAACCCGTTCTTTTTGGTTGTTATCACTCCCTTGTGGAGAAATCTGGCCTGTCTGGCCCGTGACACTTGTATAAATATAAATACTCCAAGAAATACAAAAAGTATTGAGGGGGGGGGAGGCTTTTCGGCCCGAGTGCTGGTGTCATTTGTATTTTCAGTATTTCCAATTTCTGTGTTACTGATGTTGTTTCCATTGTTTAATAACAGTTAAATTAAGTGTTCTAAATATGTATATATTGTCTTCCGATCTGTAGGCCTCTTGTTGGGAGCAGTCACATACGGTGACTGGCCATGCTATGCGGCGTAAGGGGAGTGGTGTGGTGCAAAATAACACACAGCAATGTGGATGACTCTGCCACTGCTTAGTTGTAGCTGCACCCAAAGATATCGTGCATCATGCTGAGAATCTGTCGGAGATGGGATCTCAAAAGGATAGCTACCCCCCAGAGTCACGTACTCCTCCTGATGTGCGGGTCTCGCCTCGAAAAGTTGACTCCCACTCATACCCGGCTATGTATGGGAAGCCCCTCTCAGGGCTCTGATGAGTCTCTGAAAAAAAAATGGCATCCCTGCCTGTTAGAATCTCGCTCAAGCCTCCTGGATTCGAGCACAGCATGCCATCGTAGTTCCATATTGCCAACCCCCGCCGGTGTTTGGTCTCATAGACCCCGCGTCCCTATTTGGGATAGCCCTCAGTGATAATGACTCTCCCATCTCTGTAGATAGCCCACTTGCCTGCTCTGCGGGCCTCATGAACAGTCACCATCGCCTCAGGCCGGTGTGCCACGTGTGCTCGAGTGAGATAATCACCCATGTACACTTGTGTGCCCTTGAGGGCAGCCCGACTGTCTAAGAAGGCCTGTCTGCTGGTGGCATCAGGGAATCTAATGATGAGGAGTCGCTCTCGTGTCATATCCTTTCCTGCCCTCCATGTGTCTGCAAAGGGGGGGGCGATCCCGTCCCCTCCTAGCATCTGGCAAAGTGTCATGGCATCCTCCTTTGGGGAAGCCCCGCCTGTAGCCCCCGTACTCGCACATGGAGGGCCCTATCCTTCCTGCGTTTCTCCTCCTCGAGAGTCTCATGTATGATGCTCTGCGGGGGTTTGTGCTTCTTCACCACCTCCACCCAATCTTTCTTCGTGGTCTGTAGTTCTTCCCGCAGCTTATCACTCGCAGCTTTCAACTGCTCCAAGTCAGTCCTTAAACCCTCCTGAATATTCAGTTCCCCTTCCTCCACTGTGTGGTCCTTGACCGTAGCCTTTAGGGCTTCCATTTCTGCCCGGAGTTCCCCTATCATTGCCTGCAAAAGCTTTCTCATATGCTCCAATTCAGCCCTCATTGCATTAGGCTCCTCTTCTTGCATAACTGTCTTTCCACAAGACAGTTGTCCCCTCGAATCACTATCATTCACCCTCTCAAGGGGCTTGTGCCTTCCCTGCAAAGCATCAGAATCACGCGAGGCACTTGATGGGCCCCTTGAATTAGGCACTTCCAAAGGGTTGCCTTGGCTGTCCATTGTGTTAAGTGTGCTAGAAGCGGGGTGTCCAAAACACAGGTTCGTTTCCCCACTAAGAAGAGTGTGACATGTGAGAGGTTAAGACCGTAGTAATCACAACCTTAGTCTACACTTAACTGCACTTAATGATGTTTAAGAGACAAACAGATATGTGTCAATGCAATGCAGCTATATTAGATGAATGAATGATGTTACAATGAGATCCAAATGGATCTGTACTGCTGAATATGCTGCCTATATGCTGAATATGAAGGATGAACTGCTGTCCACTCTTTCCCTTGCCTCCTGGGAGGGAAACGCTGAAGGGAGGCTTTGGAACAGAGGCTGAATGCTGACCTGATGATGAAACGCAGCACTGATGGGCTGGACTGAACTGAATGGGGCTGCGTTTGCTGAAGGTGAATGCTGATGAAGATGCGTTGCTGATATGCTGATGCGTTGGCTGGTTCTGCTGCTCCCAAAGCTTCCTGGAGAAGATGCGTTGGAGAGCACACTGATGAATGTTTGAATGATGAGCTTGCTGATGACTGAATGCTGCTATGATGATGTGCTGATTACTGAATGGAGAGGCGCCTATATATATGTGGGTGAGAGGGCTGGTCGGCCAGATGGGCTGCAGTCGGCCAGTACCTGTCTCCCATAAAATATCAATAAAGTACCATAAATGGTAGTCGGCTGCCCCAAAAATGCATAAAAATGCCTGAATAAATGCTGGTAAAATGCCTGATGAATCTGATGATGCTAATGATGCCATAATGATGCCATGTCACTGTACACCTGACTGGTGTGCACGTGACATTCCCCGCTGCTAAACTGTTGCTGGGTGGATACCTGGCAACCTTCGACTCTTCTGCGATCCTTCTCCTCCGAACCACTGCCCCCTTCTGTCTTCTGCTGGGACTGAGGCCGTCTGCAGGAGTGAAATCCTTGAGCCAAGACGCTATGTACTGCGGGAACTGAATGGCAACTACCTGAGTCACCCCTGACCTGCCTCTGGAAACCTTTCACCTACCATCTCCGTCGTACCTGAAGCTCTGAACCTCCTGAGGCGATGTTGGAGCAAACTTCCGTCTTCTGTGGAAGAGAAACCCCCTGCTGCTGCCAGTTGAAGCCAAAACTTATGTGCTCCTTTGATGATGGATGTCCTTCTTCCCTGAGAGTTCATGGGTAACATGTATGCAGGACTGACTACTAAGATGACTGCTACGATGACTGCTATGCAAACCATGTGCAACCCTATATGCTGTGCAAGAATGCAGGTGGATGGGTTACTAATGCAGACCTAAGGGAAAATCCCTAAAGGTGGCTTGCAAAATTTTGAGAACTGGGTTTAACTGTGCGGAAGCGATAAAACTGATGACTGACTGCATGACTGATGGAATGAACATGCTCTAAGGCTGGTTACCCTGTAACGCTCTGATACCAATGTGACATGTGGGGGGTTAAGACCGTAGTAATCACAACCTTAGTCTACACTTAACTGCACTTAATGATGTTTAAGAGACAAACAGATATGTGTCAATGCAATGCAGCTATATTAGATGAATGAATGATGTTACAATGAGATCCAAATGGATCTGTACTGCTGAATATGCTGCCTATATGCTGAATATGAAGGATGAACTGCTGTCCACTCTTTCCCTTGTCTCCTGGGAGGGAAACGCTGAAGGGAGGCTTTGGAACAGAGGCTGAATGCTGACCTGATGATGAAACGCAGCACTGATGGGCTGGACTGAACTGAATGGGGCTGCGTTTGCTGAAGGTGAATGCTGATGAAGATGCGTTGCTGATATGCTGATGCGTTGGCTGGTTCTGCTGCTCCCAAAGCTTCCTGGAGAAGATGCGTTGGAGAGCACACTGATGAATGCTTGAATGATGAGCTTGCTGATGACTGAATGCTGCTATGATGATGTGCTGATTACTGAATGGAGAGGCGCCTATATATATGTGGGTGAGAGGGCTGGTCGGCCAGATGGGCTGCAGTCGGCCAGTACCTGTCTCCCATAAAATATCAATAAAGTACCATAAATGGTAGTCGGCTGCCCCAAAAATGCATAAAAATGCTTGAATAAATGCTGGTAAAATGCCTGATGAATCTGATGATGCTAATGATGCCATAATGATGCCATGTCACTGTACACCTGACTGGTGTGCACGTGACAAAGAGAGAAATGACCGTGCTCTGATACCAATGAAACCGATCCGTCAAGTGGGGGTAGATTCCGTTGGACACCCACACGCGTAATAGCACAACTTAAATATCACAATATGAATGGACAACTCAATAACAACTGAAAAACTGAAATGAAATGATGATCAATGGACACTAGCACTGGGGCCGGAACGGGCCGACCCCCCCCCCCCCCCCCCCTCTTCAATATATGATATATTATTGGGAGTATTTAAGTGATACAATGTTCCATGGGTTCAATGAACTAGATGATGTCCATGTACAAGTGAAATGAAAAAAACAGTTACCAAACAATAAACTTGAAGTAGACGTTCGTAGTAGAGCGACCCACTTGATGAAGTCTAGTCTCTACGGTCCCGTGCCTTCACTGGAATCCGCAGAGAGCGCCCCATTGGTGTTCCAGGACCACGCACAAACAGGCGCTCCCGTACTAACGCATGGCTCTCCCGATCTCAGCACCCACGGACCGTGGTTCTCCAAAAGCTTGGACTACTCGGCACCGAACGGGTGTTGGCAACCGTGAATATCCCTCGAAAGATTTACACCAAAGACCTTTGCTTGAATCTCAATCAATGTACCTTGTAAAACAATGAGTATGGCCTCTAGTAGAACTAGGCACCCACGCATGAGAGGGAAAGGCTCTATTACTACTGTTGCTACCCGCCCGCAAGTGAGAGTGTCGCCTGTAGCTCGCTAATGGGAGAACAAGAACCAGAGGCGCCTGAGTGCAGTTGCATAGGGACAAGGGAAGGACCTAGGCCCTGTGTGTGGCTCTCTAGTGGGCAAGAGAAAAGTGACACCTGGTTGCAGCCGCCTGCGGGCAAGAGAAGAGCGACCTGTGCGCGGCCGCCTGCGGGCAAGAGAAAGGCGACCTGTGCGCAGCTGCCTGCGGGCAAGATAAGGCGACCCGTGCGTAGCTGCCTGCGGGCAAGATAAGAGAGGGTCGCCTGGTTGCAGTCGCCTGCGGGGAAGAGAAGAGAGGCCCTGTGCGCAGCCGTTTCAGGGGAAGAGTAGGACGCCTGGGCAAAGGTGGCCGAGCCACTTACAGGTGGCCGACTCACCCTTTGCATGGGGGGCGGCCAGTTTGAAGGCTTCCAAGGGAGGGTGGTTAGGTGACCATGCACCCACCACCACACACGGTTAAGGGAGGGCTTCTCTCCCCACCATCGCCCAAGTGTGGGTGCCCAAAACGGGTGCCGCACCATGAGGTATTGGGAGGCCGCCCACTCATTAATGAGTGTGAACCTACGACCTTATAAAAACAAAGGTTAGAAATAATGCCATAAAATAAACAAATGGAATACACTTACCACCTGTTCACACGCAACAAAACTCGTCAGAAGAAGACAGAGCAAACTTCACGACTCACTGGCAGGCGTCCCTGCTTAGTAAGATGCACGTTAAACAGGCAAACACAAGAATACAAGTCACGCGAAGACAGTTCCAGGCATGCAAACATGAATGCATGTGCAAACAGTATCTTGGACATATCTCCCGTTCATGGAACAAGTTCTAGACATTCTTGTCGGGCACAATGATGGCACGACAGAAAGTATAAATCCCGGTCTTTTTATGGAGTAACAGTCCCATAGGTAAGACACAGACCCAGGCATGAGCCTCCCTATGGAGTGACAGTCCCATAGGCAAGACATGGCACAAATACTGGCTCATAGGCAAGACACGGCACAAATACTGGCTCTTCCATGGTCCCATGGATAGAACATAGTCCAGGTCATACATGGGTGGCACCAGTCTGGCTCCCGTCCATACGACACCATCCTGCTAACACACGGGTGGCACCAATCTGGCTCCCGTCCATGTTATGCAAAATACTGGCCCCTTCACATGAGACACCGGCCTGGCCTCAAGTGAACAAGACACAAATCTGGAGATGGACCAAATGGTCGGCCAATTGGTGACAGTGTGCACCTGGAAGGCGGACACGCAGTGTACGGATGGGAAAAGGGAAGGAATGGCGAGCATCGAAGTTGGAGGGGAAGTACGCCTGTGCACAGCATGGAAGCAAGGGCGCAGGGCGGCGGACACAGTATTTTTGGCAGAGCAAGTACAGTGCGAGCAGGTCAGCACAGCAGGGGTGCGCAGTTTAAGCAGGGCAACTTGGGCGGGGTGGGTGCGGAGGGCAGCACGAAGGGTAGCGCGAACAACGCGAGGGAGACCACCAGCACGCAGCGCGAGCAGCGGAGAGAGAGAGAGAGAGAGAGAGAGAGAGAGAGAGAGAGAGAGAGAGAGAGAGAGAGACTGTACACCGTATGGGGTCCCAAATTACCCACTGAAGGGCCCCTTATCCCGTTACCAGGGTAGTATTTGCTTTATTACTTTGAAGAGACTAACTTTGGACTGACGATAAGGCAAATGCAAGATCTCGGAGGACTGAACTGTACATGGTTGTAGAAGCACCAATGATGACTTGTTCATGTAAAATAATGATATTTAAATGCTGTAAATTATGGAAAAAATGCTAGATAAATGCTAATAAATATTCTAAAAATACTAGATGCTATTTCAAGGCTTCTGCAATGGTCTATATGCAATGGATGAATGATATGCGATATGGAGAGTGCTTTCTAATGCAAACCCTAAGGTTTCTACTGACTCTACATGCATGAATGAATCTCTTCAAGTGGGTTAAGGGACTTGACTGATTGGCTAACTCGCTATGGCTGAGGAATGACCTACGTAGCTCGTGCCTGACTTATCCTGGGCTGAGGATTACAATGGAGTCACGACGTATGACAAATATCATCCTAAAGGGTGCTAATATTGTACAATGTTGCACTGATGATGATGAGCCATCTTGTCACCATGCACTACAGTGCAGATCGCATGTGACACATCCAAAGTCCATTTCCTTGGTTAAGAGGGTTGAAAGTACTAGGCCGGCTTTCAAGAGCAAGATTGGTACTTGAGTTCGTGGAAGAGTGAAGTTTTTTGCAACACTTCATCTTGACACACGAGTTTCCTTTGATCAACAACAAACTACCTTGGGCTTGTCATGGCTCGTGTGATGGACGAGAATGTTCAACTCAACGACTACCATCAGGGTGACAATGTGATGGTCGATGACCTGGTCACTAAAGTTGACTTTGACGCAAGGATGACCTTACTTAAGCAGAAGATTTCGAACCTTACCAACACCATTGTTGGTATGCAAGCAACATTGGCGGGTTTGGTAATAGGACCAAGAGCTAGGGCAGCTTTAATTGCAGCCTCTTACTCCAGAGCCCTATACAGGGGAGCGGAAGAAGAGGACTCAAGAGACACTTGACTCCTGACTTCACAGATAGGGTACACATTATGAGTTCCATCCTTTCCTTGAGGATAGGAAGATGTCGATGGTACAGAGGCCCTTGATAGGGAAAGCCCTTACCTGGTGAAAAGGGGTGTGAGTGAAGCCCATGACGTGGGTAGATTTTGAGAGATTTCCTGCATGCCGAGGATAAGTACGACATTATATCCAAGTTTAAAACCTCTATTTTGGGGTTCTCTGTGGATGGATTGCATGATGGATATCAACTCCAGATCAAGAATAGTCGAAGCAAAACATTGGGTAATGCCATTCGATATGCCAAGATTTTTGATCAGGTAGTGGTGAAGAAATAGCTAAAGAAACCCCAACAACTCTCATTAACAGACTAGGCAAGATGCTAGTGTAAACGAAAGTTTAAGCATGGGAAGACTTCACAGATTCCTGCAGAAACCCAGAGTCAATCACAAACTTTGGGAGACTCCAATTCGAAGAAATCAAAGAAAGCGGAGCAGACACTTTAGTACATGAAGGAGGGTCCGTGCTTCACTTGTGGTCAGTAAAGGCACATGAGAACGAACTACTCGCAGTCGAAGGGCAAGTCAAAGTCAAAGGGAGCCCATGCGACTGAGGCTAAAGGTAAGATTACTTCCGTACATATTGTTGTTTTAGATTAGAGTTCTTGCAGGGTTATAGCTTTAATATGAAAGTTTTCAATCCTACGAACCTAATGCAGATGTATGAGTCAGACATGGGAAAAACTGTACACATGCTTTTTGACCCTGGGAGTACTCACAACTTCATGAATGCCAAGCTTGTGGAGAAGTGAGGACGCAGCCAAGTGATCACCAATATCATGTCGACATGCCATCTAGTACACAGTTTTGGGGATCGATAGGTGTCTCAATTGCCTACAACAATATAGAGCTACTTGGAGCGACTTGATTTCATGATTATGAATCTGGATAGAGTAGACGTTATTATAGGAAAAGAGTGGTTTCATAACCACGATGTACAAATAGATTGTAAGGGTTATAAGCTATCTTTCGTCATGGACGGTGTCCAGTTTTATCTACACGGTGATTTTGATGTTCCATCCACTACTCTTAACTCAGTTGAACTTTGTTATGTAGTAAAATCTAATTATGAAGTGTTCCAATGTGTTCTATTTGATGCTTGTGAGTTTAATTCAGTTAGTCTTGATGTATGGGAGACATAGGCTTTAGAGAACATCAAGGTAGAGTTTCTCGATGCAGAGTTACCTCATGGTCTTCCGCCAGTCAGTCGGTTGACCATAAGATTGATTGAGTTCCGAGGTCTCAGCCTATGAGCATTGCATCTTACAAGATGAGGATGAGATTGACCAACAATTGTCAGAATATCTGAAGATGGGATAGATTCGTAATAGTAAATCTCCCTGGGAGGCATCGGTACTTCTGAAGCACAAGAAGGACGGAAGTTGGAGAATGTGTGTTAACTATAAAAAGTTTAATAAAGTTATGATCAAGAATAGATATCCCCTTCCCAAAGCGGGTGATTTGAGAGGATAACGATGGACCGAATTAGGTCCTCCCCAGAGCGACAATGGACTAAATAGGTCTTGTTTTTCCAAAGAAAACTAATCTATGTCGTGAAAACATGAAAAAATTTGTGGGGGAATATATACATGTATTTAAACTTATGGATGTATACATCAGCGTGGAGAATTACATATGTCTTAACATTACAAACTCCATGCATGTAAATGCATACATATTCCACGGCAAAGTGTATCCAATGAGAGGATTTTAGAACACAATAAAATATAAAATAGTATGGTAGAAGTTTCTATTTCATAGTAACGATTTGTAAATATCACATCAAACCCAAAATAACACACCAAGTCCTAATTCTTGAGAGTTTCATAGGTTCTACATTAAGTAGAAGAGGCAAAAGATTTTTTAGTTTGACTCTTGCAATGGAGACGTGAGATTCCTCCGTCTTTGCAATGCTTGAAATAGCTCTAGCTTAGTCAAAGAAGCCTATTGCATGAGTGGGTGAACTCATGGAGACAAACCCAGAACTCATGAGTGGGTGAACTCATGGAGACAAACCCAGAACTCGTAGAAACACAAAGTACAAATGCTTACAAGGTATATGTTTCTCATTCTTTGCATCTCTTTGCATGAAATCTACAACTGACTCCATAATCTGGTTCACCATGTCCGCTCTTCCCACTCATAACTTTGGAACTAAAGTCACAGACCAACTCAAACCAGAGTCGAGATGAACACAACAATGCGTCAATCCAACTCCCAAGGAATGGGATAATCTGACATTTGTATTAGCCAATCAAATTACCTATCCTATCAAGATTGGGTAATTCCTCATACCTAGGGGACATAAAAATATACCTTCCCTCAAACATAGAACTATCAGATGTCTCATCTGGAGTCTAGCCAATGCTAAAGGAAGATATTGTTACAATTTCGATTGCTTGTTATGGCAATAAGATTTGAGAACATCAAAGGCCAATTGATTATATATTTATGTCTGACCATGTGTCTGTGGATGAAATGCACTAGATAATTGCAACTTAGTGCAAAAGTTATCAAACAATGCCCTCCAAAAATGGGAAGTAAGCTTGGGATCTCTGTCTAAGGTAATTGTCCGTAGAGTAAACCACAAACAGAGTACCAAAGTCAAATAAACAAGCGAGTAATATCTTCTATTGTGGTCGTCTGCTCGCACGGAATGAGCATGCAAAACTTGCCGAACTGGTTAACAATGGTCAAACACTGTGTATCCCTCGTTCCCATCGTTACTGGAAGAGGGCCTACGAAGTTTATATTAATATCCTTAAAAGGTCCTTCAGGAACAGGTAAAGGTTAAAGCAACCCGGCTTGGAACCTTCACTTTTTGGCAAATCTGGCATGCCTAGACATACTGGTAGACATCGCTCCTCATCTTTGGCCAATAGAATCACCACTCCAACTTCTCCAAAGTATTGTTGATGCCTCGATGACTCCCAGCAAGAGAATCATGGGCATCATGAAGAAGTTCCAGTGTTTTCTTCCTTCACATAGCCGGTTTTTGTAGAAGAACCACCTATCTTGAACTGTATAAAAGCCTGGTTTTGAACTGAGGACCAAATTGTATGGAGTTTGGAATTCTACTGAATGCGTATACTGTGCCTTCATACTATCCAAATCTTTGCCTTGAATTTCTAATATAGTGGACCCCTGTAATGTCTGGATGGTGGATTCTGACTAAGAGCATCAACAACAGGGTAGTTCTTGCCAGGGACATATTCAATCATACCTCCATATTGTGAGGCCACTTTCTTCAATGCATGGAAGGTCTCAAGAGCCTTGTCCGTTTTTGATGATGCGTCTTCACGCCCTTGAGTAGATCGGTAAGAGGTGTTGCAAGGTCATAAAATTTGTTCATATGGGTGTTGTAGGCCTGGCAAAGACCCACAAATGATCTTGTCTCTTGAGCAGTCTTGGGTACATCCCAATCCAAGAAAGCCTACACCTTTTCAGGGTCAAGGCGAATACCGGCAGCACTAATCACATATCCCAAATTAGGGACCTCTAACAGGCCAAATTGTTTCGCAAAAGTTGCAAGACCTTCACATCCCGCTCATGCTACTCAACAGCAATGGCAGAAAATATTAGTATATCATCCAAGAAGACGAATACACACTTTCCACTTAGCTCTATGAATACCTGAGACATCATTTCATTGAACATCGTTGGTGCATTGGTGAGACTGAACGGCATCACCATGAACTCATAATGACTACATTTGGTCCGAAAAGCCGTCTTTGGAATGGCGGCCGTAAATATCAGAACCTGTCAGCTTGCGCTTGTGCAGAATTGTGCAGCCTCGTCTCTCTCGACCTCCGACATACAGAAGGCAGGCAGGACCTACTTTTTGCACTAGGTCACATCTTCACACTTTGAGCGATTACTAAGGCAGCCAGGTCGTGTAAGTGACACATTTACTGCCACTTTGTTGTATCATGTGGAAGCTTGTAGACCTTACTTGTAAGCCTTGCAGATAGGAGACAATGTGTGTTAACTTTGCAAGAGAGAGAGAAGGGAGAAAGAGAGAGAATGTGCACAGTACACTAGATGAGGCCCCAATACCTACTGAAGGGCCCCCTCCTCATAAGGAGAACTTGCTTTCTTGCTGCAGTGATGAATGAGTACACTAACGGGGCTGAATTCTGCCCATGACACAGAACTATGGGCCCTTTTGGGTGTCCAAAAGTGGATGCTCGTTAGTATTTGGGACGCAGGGCTTGCACTTGGCGGATGACAACATCTACAGGATATTTGACAAATATCTAACGACACATTTTACAATGCTTACCCAAGACACCTGGGTGTCTAGAGTCGAATAAGTGATTCAGTCACCTTGTAGACCATGTCATACTGCCAGTAGGTTACGAGTTGGGTGGCGGACAGGCGTGACACAACAGTGTGGTGTCACATGCACCCATTCACTGAGGTGCAGTGTGACACATTGGCTCATCATCAGTGCCATACTTGTTGGTACGCCGTGACTCCATTGTGAGCCCTAGTCTAGGGACATGTTAGGCACAAGCTACGTAGGTCTTTCCAAGCCTTTGGTGTAATATGCGGAAGCTTCGGAGAAGGATCGGTACTTCAAAACTCAGAAAACAGCACTCTTTTCGCGACGGAATTAACGCACAAAACTGAAAGACGATGTGCAGAAAAAAGAGAGAGAAAGGGGAGATGGAGAGGACACAGTATTGGGTCCCAATTACCCTCTGTAGGGCCCCCACCACGGATGGTGTATTTGCTTTATTAGAATGATGTAAATCTGAAACAAATACAAAGTACTTGACCTTTTCTTGGCTGGAAAACCTGCCCTTGACCTTCAGTCCTTCACCCCTTAGCTTTAGCAAACCCTTGGCTGTCCTGGCCCTTGAATGCTTGGAGCTCTTGGTGAAATATGAGATGGAAACAATGATTTAAGACTTGGGCTTTTATACCCCTCATATCATGCAGTCGGCTGGTTTCAGGAAGCACCCACGACTGAGTCTTGTGCAATAAATGATTTTCACACCATAATTAAGTGTTTTCACACCTGTCCAGCCTACTGGCCACCCTGCGCATTCCTTCTGGACAGCTCCTGGCTGCTGGGCCTGCTGCGCAGAGATGTGGGAATGCCCCCCACACTTGGCCGACTGCTGTCCTAGGGTTTTACCCTCTGTCGGCTGCCTGTCCAGAGGCTCTGGAGCTGGCCGACTGACCCTCCAGCCCTTGCCTTGGCTGGTGGGCAAAGTCTTGGACCCTCCTGGCCCCTTGGGGGTGGTTCTACACCTCCCCCATGCCCAACTAAGTATGCACATGCAAATACCTACACTGGGGTAGCCCTATGGGCTGGCCCCATCTCTACATGGAAACTACATGCCTACAGATGTCTGGCATCCAGTTGCAAACCAGATACACAGCACATCCGACATCACGGAAACTTGCTCGGGGGTTCCGAGCCTGGGAGGAGATCAATTTTGTGATCCTCCGGTCTGGACGGGGGAAGCTGGGGAGGGAGACTGTCCCGAAGAAAAATCTTCTGGAACTTTTCATGGAGAACCGAGTACTTCTCGGAAGCACTGGCCACCGTCCGGGCTGTTTGGATGTAAATCATCGCACACTGTGCGCCTTTCCTGACTGCTCGCTTAGCCTGCAAGTGGCTTATGAGCGGAAAGTTTGGAATACCTGGCTCACACTTAATGGTCACAGGGGTGTTTGACACATTCCGATCAATCTGGAACGTGTGCTTGTCCCACTTGACATCAGGAAGGAACTTGTGAAACCACTGGATACCCAAAATTATGTCTGCTCCTACAAGAGGGGCAACCATAAAGTCACGCACAAACTCTATGCCCTGAATTACTAACTTAGCACCTAGAGCTTCATACTTGACGCTCATCGTCATACCTGTGCTAAAACCCTCAACTTGTTTGTCCACCGGAGTTAGCTCGAAACGGGCACGCCTAGCGGCCTCTTCCGTGATCACATCCTCCGTGCTGCCGCTGTCAAACAAGACAACGACTCTCTGGCCACCTATGTAGCCAAAGGACTTGAGCAATTCGTTGCGCTCATACTCCTGGTCATGGGCGCCCTTCTGCTTATCTTCGAGCTCCCGGCTAATAATTGCTCCAACTGAAGCACCGGGGGTTGAAGAACTAGGGGTAGCCACTGGGGTCTGTGTGGGAGCTGTGCTCACCACGGAAGCTGTGGAGGCGGCGGCGGGCTTTGGAGGCTTCTTCGGACAATCCCGAGAAGTATGTCCTTTTGTGTGACAAAAGTAACATCTACCCTCCTTCCTGTACTGAGCAAGCTCCTCAGCACTCAACTTGCCACCTGTCTTGCCTGCCTCCGCTTTCTGGTCTGGAGTAAGCTTAGACGCATTGGTCGAGTTCTTGGAGCCAGAGGCTCCCGGGCTCTGTCCTGGGGAAGACCCCGTCTGGTTCTGGCTTTTGCCCCCCGAGGCGTTAGCCTTGGGAGAAGCCGGCTGGGAAGTCTTGGGCTTGCCACCATTGTGTTTCATTTCTGCACTCTGCGCAAGCGAGAGTGCGTCCTCAAAGGTGGCTGGTCTAAACATACGCACCTCCCATTGGATGTGCGTGTCCAGGCCATACAAAAACTGCCCTTTCTTGTCCGCATCAGATAAGCCTAACTGTAGACACAAGGTCGAAATTCTATTGGCAAACTGAAGGACTGGTTGCGCATTCTGACGCGCACCCCTGAACTCGTCTTCGAGTCGCTCAAGGTAGTGGGGCGGTAAAAACCGCTGCTTAAGGTCACGGACGAACTCGTCCCACCCATAAGCTGCCATACCTGATCTGGTGTGGGCATGAGCCCACTGAGTCCACCAAGGAATGGCCTCACCTTCCAAATACCAACTGGCTAAGATCACTTTGTCAATATCTGATTTCCTAACTGCGGCAAAGTAAGCTTCAAATTGATGTAACCATGAATACAGAGTAGTGGGATCGAGTTTACCATTATACTTACTGAAGTTCATTTTCTCGGGAAAATGATTCGAGGGCGCCGCCGGTGTCAATCTGGCGTCCAAAGCTCGGAGGTAACGCTCGTGTTCCACTCGTCGCATGGCTTCGTCTTCTCGTTGTCGAATCTCCAATGCCCGTATCTGCATCTCAAGCAAGGAGCTTGACTGCTGCTGTGACCCCTCGAGAGGGTCCCTGTGACGAGGATCTGGTATCTGGGGTACGGAAGGAGAGGGAGGAGGAGATGGAAAACGCGACGCTGGAGAGCGAGAACGCTCCTCCAGAGCCAAAATCCGCGCCTTCTGCTCGTCCAACTTGGTTGTCTGGTCTGCGATTGCTCGCATCATCTGCTGGAACATGTCTTGTACACTCAAGCCGGGTGCCCTAGCTGGGCTGCCTGGTGCACTCTGGTCCCATGGTTCTGGTTCTCTCTCGTCGCCAAAGCTCGCCATAGCGGGAAAATGCAGTTCCTTTCCGGAACGCAATCTGACCATCCACTATCTGTGTGGGAGACTTCCGGAGGCTTCCGGAGGCTAAAAACCAACCGTCCTTCGAGGGACAGGAGTCACTCCGAAAGGGGTAGTCCACCGGTGTCTAAAAAACCAACCACACGAGCGAAAAAATTTTCTGGTTTTCTTTGCTGAATCTTCGTCCTTGAAGTAGGCTCTGATACCACTGTAATATGCGGAAGCTTCGGAGAAGGATCGGTACTTCAAAACTCAGAAAACAGCACTCTTTTCGCGACGGAATTAACGCACAAAACTGAAAGACGATGTGCAGAAAAAAGAGAGAGAAAGGGGAGATGGAGAGGACACAGTATTGGGTCCCAATTACCCTCTGTAGGGCCCCCACCACGGATGGTGTATTTGCTTTATTAGAATGATGTAAATCTGAAACAAATACAAAGTACTTGACCTTTTCTTGGCTGGAAAACCTGCCCTTGACCTTCAGTCCTTCACCCCTTAGCTTTAGCAAACCCTTGGCTGTCCTGGCCCTTGAATGCTTGGAGCTCTTGGTGAAATATGAGATGGAAACAATGATTTAAGACTTGGGCTTTTATACCCCTCATATCATGCAGTCGGCTGGTTTCAGGAAGCACCCACGACTGAGTCTTGTGCAATAAATGATTTTCACACCATAATTAAGTGTTTTCACACCTGTCCAGCCTACTGGCCACCCTGCGCATTCCTTCTGGACAGCTCCTGGCTGCTGGGCCTGCTGCGCAGAGATGTGGGAATGCCCCCCCCACTTGGCCGACTGCTGTCCTAGGGTTTTACCCTCTGTCGGCTGCCTGTCCAGAGGCTCTGGAGCTGGCCGACTGACCCTCCAGCCCTTGCCTTGGCTGGTGGGCAAAGTCTTGGGCCCTCCTGGCCCCTTGGGGGTGGTTCTACACCTCCCCCATGCCCAACTAAGTATGCACATGCAAACACCTACACTGGGGTAGCCCTATGGGCTGGCCCCATCTCTACATGCAAACTACATGCCTACAGATGTCTGGCATCCAGTTGCAAACCAGATACACAGCACATCCGACATCATTCCAGAGGGAGACTCACAGCGCGGACTGGCACTGCTTCATGTGCAGGACAATGCACACCTGACCTTGGACTCATGTGCAGGACAATGCACACCTGACCTCGGACGACTGAGATGGATCCCTGGTTGACTCGTCCCGGACTGGGCTCACATGGGACCAGTTCACCATCCCAGGTCCTGCACCTTCTGTACAGAATGTCCACGTGGCATCCAAGTGCGGGATGCACGTGACATTTGGTGTCAGAGTTTGTCACTTAACCCACTTGGAGAACATAAAGGCTCTAGGCCAGCCCTTGGGCCAGCGTATGAGCCTTGACTTGTGGGCCACCATGGGCCACACCTAAAGAGGGCATACAGTCGGCAGCTCCATTAAGCAAATCTGCAGCCATTCGGCCAGAGAATGAGCAGCCACACCACACGTGTAAAAGCGATGTCGTAAAAGGAGTATTTTCTGCAGTCGTGAGCATTTACAGCAGGCCGACAGCAGCTTATGGGCACCGACCAGCAGCAAAAAATCATATATAAGAAGCCCTCAGCCCATTGCCTAAAATCATCTCATTCATCATAGAAGTCAGCAGCCATACATTGCAGAAGCATGCATGCTTGAGACTTTGGTCTTCTGCATACATATATTCAGCCAAGTACTCTTTGTGCTACAGTTCCGAGCAGCCCGAAGCTATCTTCAGCATACAGCCTTCAGCATTGTATCTTGCTTAGTAGATTTGGGTGCTCTCCAAAGTGGCTTTACAGATGTCTTCAACCCGTTTGATGGTTCAGTAGACGTTTGGTCTACATCGTCCTTGCGTTTGGCAATCCTTCGTCAATCGTCTACAGTAAGTTTTCTGCATTGTAAAATTTCTTCTCCAAAGAAATAAAAGCAAATACTCCTAATTGCGGAAGGGGGCCCTTAAGTGGATAGATTGGGACCCAATCTGGTGTCGTCTCTACATTCTCTCTCTCTTCAGCTCTCTCTCCTGTGAATAAAGATTAAAGTGGATTGCTTCATGCGCACTAACATAAAGGTATAAAGAAGGTCTTGTTGTGCATAGTTGCATGTTACATTGGTATCAGAGTTTCTGTTTGTGACCCAGCTTGACTACCTGCAGTGAGAGCATTCCGTGAATGGTAAAACTGAGGTTGGAAAAAAACCACACAACCTTCCACCATTTCAGGAGAAGAAGACAGAAGCTTCAAAGAAGGCATCACCACAGAAGAAAATGTCCATGAAGACACCACTGCAGAAGAAAGTGTCCACGAAGTCACAACAAAAGAAGAAACGCTTCCGCAAAGCACTAACATTTTCCTTCAAGAGACGATGGAACAAAACATGCTACTCAAGTTACTATTACAATAGGCAAAAGAAGCAGAAAAACATAAAGAGCAGCCTGCAACAGGGTCCCCAATATTTGCAACACATGGAGTAGCAAAGAAGACAGGAACTTGCTGAGGAATGTCAGATAGAACCCACAGGTACGGCTGCGGCAAATTTAGAGCGGATTTTGCAGCCCAATAGGCTCTCGGAAGTGCCCAAGTGTCAAATCCCCATAGGATCTCCTCGTAGAACGCTCCTGGTACATGACTCGAAACCTGCAAACAAACCAAACAAACATGCAGGCCTGACTCACCTCCCAACCACGATAGCTGTGGGCAAGCCCACAAGACTTGGCTGTCCCCACCGAGCCACGAGCTGAGCTAACTAGATGGACGTACCGACCAATCTCTATCTCGTGACGTCCCATACCGCCACGAAGCTACCCTTGCGGGCCTTGAGACTGTTGCCGGCCTCGGCTGCACGAAGTAGGTGCACGTCTGCACTAGATCCAGGCTCCTGACCATAGAGCTCTCACAAAGTCACGTGAGATTCTATATGACGAATGACTAACCTTTGCCACCCTTTTATAGAGCTAGAAGCCAACCAGAACTAGAACAAGAACCGCAAATCAAGCAGATGTATCTTTCCAAATCCTATTTGGAGGAGGATGAGGTCAATCCGATAGTTCCCTACAACCCATCAGGAAGACCTCTGACACGTACTTGAAGAGTTAAAGACTCCCTCCGTTTGCACTTAAGTTATGAGGTCACTTGGATTTCGACTTTGCCGAAAATTGTGCTAGCAACCTCCTTTGAGAGTGTGGCAACTCTGTTAGTCACAATGCTTTCTAGAGCGATGTTTGTCACCTCTTTCTCTGCCAAGGTTACCATATGCTTATGGTTTTCCTCGACTTTAGCCGAGTGGTTTTCAACCTTGAGTAGTCGGCTTCTGAGTTGTGAGCGTTTCTTTTGGAGTTCAACTATTTGCTGTTGTAGGTAGGACCAATGTACTTATGCCACACTCTTACCATGGTTCACCTAATCTTACACTAGTCAACAATTAGGTTATAGAAGAAAGTGAGTATCCTTGCGAGTCAAAATTAAACATTTTTTTACTATTACGAGACATAGGATATTATGCTTGACTACTGTGTTATATAAGGAGCCATGCAAGTATCGATGTTTTAAACCACTATTCAGTGGTGGAAAGGATGAAATATTAGCTCAACAGTGAGGAGAGACAGTGATGTTTTCATTGTCATGTGGTATAATTCCCATTCAAGATAGGTCTGTTAGCCCGATCACCAGCTCATGTATAAGCATTTTAGCTTCATTTTCCAAATGTTATGTGAAGACCACTACAAGCAATGGTTTATTTTATGAGATTGAGATTTGCTTAGATAAGCAATACGTCTTAGAGCCTCCGCCACTGCTAAGGCATGGAGAGAAAGAGAGATGTGTGTACAGAAAAAGATCCCACTTATTTTGGCGTGTAGCAGGGTTTTCCTCTGCGAAGCCAAGGCTTCCACAATTGAGAGCTGTACATGCTTGCGTTTATTCATGTTTGCATAAGACCCTCCTCTTTTATGGGCAAAACCAAGAATAGTACTTATCAGTTAACTGTAGGTTTGAGAGGTGCCAGAGTTGTTGGTGTCATTATCGGGAGAAGCCTGGTCGGTCCTGAGAGCTCAGAGGCGTCATTGTCAGGACTCTGGAGCTGGGGTGCAGCCTGGTCAGTCCTCACCGAGAGCACTGAGGCTTCGTTGTTGGGAGCCGAGGAGAAGCCTTGTTGTCATGGAGGGAACTGGTGCTGAAGCCTAATCCCCGGAACGGGGCAGGCTGTGCCCCGTAGGGAGTGTGAGAGGAGAAGGGGGAGGGGGGCTAGAAAGCAGTAGTGCTGGGGCTATGGCTGGCGAGCGCAAGAGAGAGAGAGAGAGAGAGAGAGAGTGCCAATCAGTAACAAGTGATGATGGCAGAATTGGAAGCAGATGATACGAAAGAGAATGAAGGTGAGCATGCAAAAGTGATTGAACCTCGTGAAGCGTGTACTCGCATTGCTGAAGTCGTCCATGAAGCAGTCACCAAAATGGAAACAGTTGCAGAAGAGAAGGTTCGAGCTCTTAAAAGAGCTCGTGCTACCTTAGAAGCATGTGACAAAGAATTGGAGGAAAAGAAGAGAGAATTGCAAGAGCTGCAGCTTGAAAGGCAGAGGCGGAAACAAGAGATTGAGGAGCTTGAAATGATAGTTAGGCTAAAGGTGGCAGAAGCCGACATGTTTCAAACACGTGCAGACGACGCCCGCCATGAAGCGGAAAGCTTACAACGTCTTGTGGCGGACAAGTCTGAAAAGGCAGAGGAAGAGTATTCCAGGTACCTCAAATTGCGTCTCAATGAAGTAGAGGCTGAGCGGCGTGCTCTTTTTGAAAAGATTCAACTACAGGAGCATTCTCGACTCCAGCCAGATGCGTCTCAGATGCTAATGATGTGTAAGATACAGGACCTGCTCAAGCGGGTTTCCAGGAAAGAACCTGCTGATTCAAAAGAATCCTCCGGACCGCCACTAATGTGAAGATGTTGGCATGCACTTTTTAAGTTTAATGAAATATGTTACCTTACTGATCTCATTATCTTTGTAAGAACTTATTTCAAAGAAACCTCTCCGACTTTATGGAAGCCTAGGAATTGACATTTATGCTTGCTGTTGACGTTTATTTTTATACATGTCCGCTTGTGTTCATACTAATCCCAGTAAGCCCTATCACCGGTACTTTTTTGATTTGATTGAGGGACACTGCGGCATCATGCCAATTTGTATTATATAACAAAACAAGGACCGCTATGTTCCCATGTGGCACACACATCCAGACCTCGGTCTTCCACTCCTCAACAGCAGGGAGATACACACACAACCCCCACCGCCATGCACACTCACGCACCCACCCATGTGCCCATGCATCCACTTAAGCACCCATGCATGCACGTAAGTGCAATGGGGGAGAGAGAGAGAGAGAGAGAGAGAGAGAGAGAGAGTGATTAACGCCCACGAAAGACTAAGGGTCTATGAGACCAAAAGTGATACAATTTGTGTGTGTGTGTGTGAGAGAGAGAGAGAGAGAGAGAGAGAGAGAAAGAATAGAAAAGAAACGATATATTAACATCTACGGAAGGCCAAATTGGCAG